>NC_081295.1:15159015-15462045 GCF_030435805.1 Mustela lutreola | reverse complement strand
GATATTTAAAAAGAATCCTCAGGTCTGACATTACCCAGGTGTGTTTGTTTTTTTATAATTTACACATTCCAATAAAAGGGTATATTGAAACTTACCTTATTTATTCCAGAAAAATCTGCAGACCCATATTCATCCATTGCTTTTCTATAAATGTGTGCATGCATGGGGCTACAAGTTAACTGATAATAAGTGCATTTTTGTACCATTTGTTAAGAACCTATAAAAAATAGCCATTGAAGAAGTGAACTACTGTGGTAGACTAGTTGGTTAGTAAACTGTATGGTTCCTTGAACTCTATTAGACAGACTGATCAGCCCCCTCCCCAAAAAGCTCTTCTATAGGGGCACCTGGGTGTCTCAGTGGGTTAAAGCCTCTGCCTTCGGCTCAGGTCAGATCCCAGGGTCCTGGGATCGAGCCCCACATCAGGCTCTCTGCTCAGCAGGGAGCTTGCTTCCTCCTCGTTCTGACTGCCTCTCTGCCTACTTGTGGTCTCTGTCAAACAAATAAATAAAATCTTTAAAAAAAAAAAAAAAAAAAAAAGGTGTTCTATAGCTACACTTCAGACAAGGGAGAACAGACTAGAATTCCGAAGTCCTTGAACTTGAAGGGGGGAAAGGCGCCATCTTTGTTTTTACTAACCTCTAACTGTAATGTAGCGGTGGCGTCCAGTTGCTGTTGAATGCTGGCAACAGACCACAGCAGTAAAACGGTATTTGTGTCTGGTATTTTTAATATGACATTCCACTGTCTGCCGAGATTCAGAGTAGCACTGATGCTCGTCACGACCTCAACACAACAGCCATTACACCCAGCCACTACCTCGTTACCACACACACATACATCTCTACCATCCAATGTGATTACCTTACAGTATTTTCATAATCACATGGTACCTTCACATTGGCTTGCTTTAAACTCATACGTGGCATTTAAAAACGTCATTCCACGGAGTGGTGCACGGATTTCACCACACTGGGAATGGGATCCCAGGTTCAAAAAAGGTTCTAATGGAATTCTAGCAGCCTAAATCCTGCTTCTGTGGCAGCTTTTCGCCGCTCTCAGATGTTGGCATGTCCGCACTTGTGCCCCCGGTCATTCCCGAGGGTCCCTGCTCCCTCCAGCAGGAGCCCTGCTCTGAATCTTAAGATTTTGATTCTGCAGTAGCGCAGGCAGGCAATAGAAAAGAAGCCTAACTCAGAAGATAAAAAAGAAACTCTGGAAAGTCCAGAGTGCTGTGTCCATGTGGGAAAAGGAAATCAACGTACATACCCTTTCCCTGGCTGAAGGGTTCATGTTGGGGCATTCCCCCACTGTATCCCCAACCCCCAGAATAGTGGACAAGAGGGTAGTATTGATCAGTAAGTATTTTCTGAGCGAATTCACCCATCCGTTTGTTGAACATGTGTCAGCCCACCTGAGGATGGCGTTGAAAGTGGGGACAGAGGCCGTCTTGTTGGGGACCCTCCACATGTGGAGTCCCCATTAACTCCATGTAGCGGTGTCAGAACTGAACTGAATTGAGTCATAGGAAACCCAGCCAAGCGGTGTAGGAGAATTGGTGTCAGACCCTAACACCACTGGAGGAATTCGAAAGGTCTCGGTTCATGTCATGAGAAAATATCGAGATATATAAATGTCAAAAGTTTCAGGGAAAGAAAAGTTTCAGAAATCATGGGGCAGATTTCATGGCCTTAGTGGATCGCCCTGAGACCCCACATCACACAAAGAACCACTTTTAAAGGAAGGTTTTCATGTTCAGATTTAGCTGTTGGTCAATTAGGTTTAGTTTGCCTTCAAGCCCTTATCCAACAAGAGATGGGCAACACTTTTGCTAGAGGCCATAAATTTCCTGAGAGCAAGCCAGTGCCCAGAACCCTAGGCAGATACCACTGGTGGTTAGAGATGGAACAGAGCTGAAGAGCCAGTGTCCCCCTACTAGGCAGCTGTTTGTGCAGTGTGAACTACAAATTCATCCTGTTCTGAGCATGCATTAAGATAACCATAGATCCAGAGATTATCCAAAGAACCATTCTTAATGATCACCGCCAGGCCTTCCTGCAGACCAAAGCAAGATGCTCGTTCTAGGACCGAAGGTGGATGTCACGAACCAAAAAGCATGGAGAAAATTCCTGATAGAGTGGGACCACATCATTGAGCCTTTGGCATGAGAAAAAAAAAAAAAAAGAGGAATGAAATTCTTCCTGTGATCTCAGCCTTACCATTGCAGGAAGGCATCCCAGGTCATGGAAATCCCGCTCCCCTCTGCTGCCTAAGCTCTGGGGAAGGCACCATCCCCAGGTCCAAAGTACAGCCTCCTGACCTAGCGTTGCTTTCCAGAGTCCCAGGCTATGGGTGTGTCATTTCAGCCGTCAGCAGCACCGTGACTTGGCTACATCTGGTGTATTCAAGGTAAGCTAAGTGCATATGAGCTCATTGAACATAGAAATAAATCCTCTCTGGGCAATTAAGAGACTCCCAAGCATTTAGGCTAGTTTTATAGGTGTTTTGTTTTGTTTTGTTTTTAAACTGATCCCAGGACTATTTGCCTTTGAGTTACCTGAGATATTTGCTAAAAATGCACCCAGGGCACCTGGGTGGCTCAGTGGTTTAAAGCCTCTGCCTTTGGTTCAGGTCATGATCCCAGGGTCCTGGAATCGAGCCCCACCCCTCACCCCACCTGCCTCTCTGCCTACTTGTGATCTCTATCAAATAAATAAATAAATTTTTTTTTTTTAAATGCAGCTCCCCATCTCCATTTAGATCTAATAAATTGGTCTCTCTGGAATCCCGGGAATCTCTCTTTTGACAAGTTCACTGACTTTTTCTCCTGCATACTGAAGTTTAAAAAATCAACCCCAAATCCACTTCTGTATCACCGTTGTGCCTAACATGATGTCAAACAGATAGAGCTAAAGAAATGCTCACTGAGGGGCGCCTGGGTGGCTCAATGGGTTAAGCCTGTCTTTGGCTCAGGTCATGATCTCAGGGTCCTGGGATCAAGCCGCATCGGGCTCTCTGCTCAGCAGGGAGCCTGCTTCCCCCTCTCTCTCTGCCTGCCTCTCTGCTTGCTTATGATCTCCATCTGTCAAATAAAATCTTAAAAAAAGAAAAAAAAAAGAGAGAGAGAGAGAAAGAAAGAACAAGAAATGGTCACCGAAAGAATGAGGACACATTTACAACCATCAGTCTCCCGGCCTTGATGCTAGGCATCATCACGACACCGTCTCAATTCCTCATACCTCTTCAGAGCCAATTAGATGTTTTTTCACAAATTTCCTCCCTGCCTTATCCAGCTCCGGCCTCTCTGGGCTCCAAGGCTCCCAGACACAGACCCTTAAGAAGGCTCAGTGGACAAGCAAGAACCCAGGTTTACATTTTCGTCTCCTGAAATGCTTTGCAAATAAAACCTTGCAGAAAAACCCTATTTCATCGCAGGATAGTAGGAGACTATAGGCAGCTGCGTTCTGAAGAAAGCCCACGGCCCCTCCGTCTTGGCAGGGCAGAGCCCAGAGGAGGGGGACATCATTGCCCAGACTGAGTCTGAGGTTGGAGTGTTTATGTAACAAATCAGCTAACTTGAAATATTTCTTATGGTGGGTTAGGGCCGCAAACCTTTCCCCAGCACACCACCCTGAAGGTCAAATGCTTACTCAGCCCTGTGAGGGCATCTCTATTTTTATGTGAAAGGACCCTGGTAGTTTAAAGCCAGTAAATATTTTCAGTCACGCATCACGTTGCTGACGTATCTTACAATAAGGATTGCAAGGACAATTTTTCAAAAACGATTAGACCCCTTAAATTCAGCATGCACACTGAGAAGCTGATATATTTAATGAATGTTCATTTGGCAAAGTCATGCAATTAAGGAATTTTTCTTCCCCAGATAATTCTTTGGGCCCTAATCATTTTCCTCCAAGTCAGCCTCTTGATTACCTCCCCCCTTGACAGAGACAGTGTGTACCAGACAAAGAGCTGAACAGACACCCTGAAGGGACTGGAAAGGTTCTCCTGGGTCCAGAACAAGCCAACGATACGAGGAGTGATGCTTTCCAACTTCATCACAGAGTTGAGAGCCAAAGAATATTTCTGGGGCCGGAGGAAAAAAATGCTGAATAACTCCCCCACTCCTCTCTAGGCATTTTATACTTTGCCTCATGACCAAATTTGACATGTGAATTCCCAGAGTATCAGACACCCCCCAAATACGGAGCGTCAGTACAGAAATGCATTCCAGAGACAAATGCAAATTATTTTTGAATTATTCATGCCTCCTTGCTCACCATTAGAAAGAGAATTGACCGACTGTAAATATGCAAAAACAGAAGCAACCGACACACAGAAACATCAGCCCCAAACCACAGAGGAACAGAAAACACCCACGGAAGGGCCAGATACTTAGGGTGTAGGGAAGCAAGGAAGGTTGGGGGCCATTTCTGAAGCGTCAAGCAAGCTGCGACTGGAAGCTGGAACCAGCCACAGAGACAGGAGGTGACTGAAGAGGAGGGATGGGGTTTGGAGGGGGAGGGCGGGAGCGGGGAGGAGCTAGGCTGGCAGGAAAGACGGAGCTGGGGTGGGTGCTGGCTTCTGACAGATCTGAACTCAGTGAGGCCAGAGTGACAGATGGAGCGGTGGCCAGTGTGACCAAGAAGAAAGTGTGCAATGCGGGAGATGCTTCAGGGCCTGCTGGAACCAGCAGAGCGCGCACGAAAATACCATTTCACTTGTAGCATTCCAGCCCCCGAGGCCACGCTGCTCCTCCCCCCAGTGAGCTAGGGGCGGGCGGGGAATGTTCCTGCAGCCAGCGGCAGGCTGCAAGCGACAATATGCTAATTGGGAAGTGGTTTGGGATTCCCCTGTTTTAAAAAAAAAATTAGAGGGTTCCAAGCAGCTGGTTGGAACACACAGATCTGAGGAGGAAAAGACAGTGATGTCCCCCCAAAAAAGCCCTGTTCACCACCACTGTGGGTTCCCATTTAAATGCACAGAAGTCTGGGTGCCTGGGTGGCTCAGTGGAGTAAGCCTCTGCCTTGGTCTTGGGTCATGATCTCGGGGTCCTGGGATCGAGTCCCACATTGGGCTCTCTGCTCAGCGGGGAGCCTGCTTCTCCCTCTCTCTCCGCCTGCCACTCTGCCTACTTGCGATCTCTCTCTCTCTCTCTGTCAAATAAATAAATAAAAATCTTTTTTAAAAAATGCATGGAGGGGTGCCTGGGTGGCTCAGTGAATTAAGCCTCTGCCTCCAGCTCAGGTCATGATCTCAGGGTCCTGGAATCGAGTCCCACATCAGGCTCTCTGCTCAGCGGGGAGCCTGCTTCCCCCCTTTCTCTCTGCCTGCTGCTCTGCCTAGTTGTGATCTCTCTCTCTCTCTACATCAAATAAATAAACTCTTTTAAAAAATTTAAAAAATTAAAAAAATAAAAAATTCACGGAAGTCATCGACAATAAGAAACTCTGTCCAATTCCATCTGAACCCAAAGAAGCTGGCGCACACCCTGAGAATTGGAGCCCAAGATTAGCTGGCGATGTTCATAGTTTCTAAGGAAAAAAAATCAAGCATGAAGGATTCAGTTCTTAGCAGATTTTGAAAAGAGAGCAGAAATGTGAACAGATATCCTTCATCCGTGCAGACCCCTGATGGTGGCTGGCAGCTCCCAACATGAGCCAGTCAATAGCCCACGGAGCGAAGTAGAGCAGACCTCGCTCCCCAGCCCCCTGCCAGGGAGGGGAAGGAACCGTCCAGAAGAATGCTCATGGCAGCCTAAACAACAACCGGAAGGGAATCAGCGGGTAAAGGCAGGGGTCTGTTGATGTCACTGCCAGAGAGACTGTCTCCAACATGTGCAGGAAGAGTAACTTCAACCCGGAGCTCGCGTCCTGTCTTACGAGGCCAACAACCTCTCCAGACCAGACTTTAACATCAGTGTGACCCAGGTGTGCACCCGTCCTGGGAGGCAAACCCTTCTCCCCACTGTGTGAACCAGGCCCCTGCACAGAGGATGCTCCGAGTCATTGTTTGTACAAACCCACCAGTTCCACACAAACTCCACATAGAAATTGCAAGCTCTCCCCTGACACCGATCTGGACCTGAGTTACTCCATTGAGACAGGGAAACTAATGTTATCATTAGTAATATTTCCACCTAGATAATTTTAGGATAATGTTCTTTGAAATTCTGTAGTCTTGGGGTACCGGGTGACTCAGTTGGTTGAGCATCTGCCTTCAGCTCAGGACATGATCCCGGGGTCTGGAGATCAAGCCCCGTCTCAGGCTCCCTGCTCAGCAAGGAGTTGGCTTCTCCCTCTGCCCCTCCCCCTATGCATGCTTGCACTCTCTCTCTCTCAAATAAATAAATAAAATCCTTTAAAAATAAATAAATGAATGAATAAAAATTTTTAAAAAAACAAAGTTCTGTGGTCCTATGGAATTGCATCTGAATAACCGTATCTGAGAGATAAATATCTTTTATGGAGTATTTAATTCAACTTAAGAAACATTTTTGAGGGGCGCCTGGGTGGCTTAGTCAGTTGAGCAATCCGATCCTGATTTCAGCTCAGGTCATGATCTCAGGGTCCTGGAATGGAGCCCTGCGTCCAGCTCCCTGCTCAGCGAGGAGTCTGCTTGTCTCTCTCTCTCTCTCTGCCCCTCCCCCTGCTGGAGCACTCGCGCTCCCTCTTCTCTCTTTTTCTCTCTCGAATAAATAAATAAATCTTAAAAAAAGAAAAAAGTGACCCAAGCTAACATCACCTGCGCCACAGGATAAGCTAACCTAGCCTTTACTTGCTTAGCTTCGCTGGTTTTGTCAAGGGATTTTCAAGTCTGGTTTCCATGTTGTATTTTGTTTAACACTGTTTTGTAGCCAATAGTAGTAGCTAGTCAATAATTTCTTCATTGAGTGGATGAGGTAACCAATTTGTTATCAACATGATGTTACGATCACCCAAGATGGCAACAGGACATGGGACAGAGAGAACTTCTGAGTTAGGGGCCACTAGAAAAAGCATAGGCTTGCCCTGGTGGGAAATAGCTTGAAGGATGGATATACTCACCTCACATGGGCTGAAGGATGTCCAGGGGCCAATGGTAATGCAAAATAAATAATGTATAGAGCTAAAGGAATTTGACATTTTCCTTAAAGATGTTCTCCATCTGCCTAAATACTCTATCCTGGTTGAGACTTACAAGCCTGACAGGATCAGGGAACGTGCTAGAGTCTGAGTGGTGGAAAGGGATCTGAAGGAGGGAGCCAGGACCCAGAAGGCCCTGGAAATTGCCCACCAGCTCTGGAATCCCCACCAGAGGTTTCCATGAGTGCAGAAACCTGCCAGGGCCTCGGAGGAAACCTCCAACACGGAGCTAACCCCTCAGGAAAGAGTCCCATCGGCCTCCACAGAGGCCTGACCATTGAGATGTGATGCCCACAGTGACGGACCTGTGTGAGGGCCCAGCTTGGGCTCTGAGGAAAACTGATGACACAGAGCCTTCCCCTGAGGCAGCCGTTCTAGAGCTGTCTCCTCCTCCTCCTGTCAAGGTACACTTAGGAAAGGAGCACCTTAGAAAAGGAGAGGGCACCTGGGTGGCTCAGTTCGTTGAGCAACTGTCTTTGGCTCAGGTCATGATCCTGGAGTCCCGTGATGGAGTCCCACATCGGGCTCCCTGCTCGGCAGGGAGTCTTCTTCTCCTGCTGACCTCTCTACTCTCATGCTCTCTCTCTCTCTCAAATAAATAAATAAAATCTTTAAAAAATAAAATAAAATTTATTAAAAAAAAATAAAAGGAGTGGAGAAAATACAGTCATAATTATGCTTTCTGGGTGGGGTCACTTTATTACCTATTTGCTGAGGGTGCTTCAGTTTTTGTTTTTTTTTAAGATTTATTTATTTATTTGACAGAGACAGAGATCACAAGTAGGCAGAGGCAGAGAGAGAGGGGGAAGCAGGCTCCCTGCTGAGCAGAGAACCCTATGTGGGGCTCAATCCCAGGACCCTGGGATCATGACCTGAGCCAAAGGCAGAGGATTTAACCCACTGAGCCATCCAGGTGCCCCGGGTGTTTCAGTTTTAACATAACCCCGTGACAGCCATTCAGGGAAGACAGTAGGACATCAAAATAGCCAGAAGGATGTTTCCAAAGTGAGAGCTGTGTCCCCTGCCCACCCCAGCCTGCCTCCCCAAAGACCCATCCCCCCCACCCACACATGGAGTCATCACACGCAGAACGTGCTTGAAACTGAGCAACAAGAACAGAGCTTTGACGGGATATTTCAGAGGAAACAGAGACTCGAGGAGCCATCAGCCCTCCTGGTTTTGCCAAGACTGCTCTGAGGCGCTTTCAGCAGTGGAACCCAGGCTGTTCAGGACTTCTCACTTCCTCAAACTCAGATCACCTCTGCTGATGAGGCTGAACTTTTTTTTCCTTTTTTTAAGATTTTATTTATTTATTTATTTGATAGCGAGACACACACACACAGCAAGAGAGGGAATACAAGCAAGGGGAGTGGGAGAGGGAGAAGCAGGCTCCCCGCTGAGCAAGACCCTGAGATCATGACCTGAGCCGAAGGCAGATACTTAGTCGAATGAGTCACCCAGATGCCCCAATAAGGCCGAACTTTTAATACTGTTTTCACAACAATCCAACTATTTCTTATCTCTGCATTATCAAATTAAAAATACATCATTAAGGGGCACCTGGCTGGCTCAGTCTGTAGAGCATGGGAGTCTTGATCTCAGCGTCGTGAGTTCAAGCCCCATGTGGGGGGTGGATGCTACTTAATAATAATAGCTTTAAATTTTTAAAAAAAAATAAATTTTAATTAAATTTTAATTTAAAAAAATTAAAAATTAAAAACGTATTGCATGGAGCCCTGCATAAACAATGAATCTTAGAACACTGAAAAAATAAATTAAATTTAAAATAAAATAAAATAAAATTTTAAAAGTATATCATCAAGAATGTCATCGTCACTCTACAGCACAGATGGGCTTGTTTGGTTGGATTCTTGACTGTAGTAGCAATGCAATTGATTCCATGCAGTTATAGTTCATCCCCCTTTTCTAAAACCTGCTTATTTCCGCCCGGGAAAAGAAGTCTGTACATACAATGGTAAAAATATTAGATTGGCAGCAGACTTATCAACAGAGACCTGACAGGCCAGAAAGAGCTGGCATGATATATTCAAAGCACTAAATGAAAAAACATGCAGCCAAGAATACTATATCCAGCTAGGCTATCACTGAAAATAGAGGAGAGATTAAAAGCTTCCAGGACAAACAAAAACTGAAAGAATTTGCAAACACCAAACCAGCTCTACAGGAAATATTGAAAGTGGTCCTCTAAGCAAAGAGAGAGCCTACAAGTGGTAGATCAGAAAGGAATGGAGACAATATACAGTAACAGTCACCTAACAGGTAATACAATGGCACTAAATTCATATCTCTCAATAGTTACTCTGAATGTTAATGGGCTAAATGCCCCAATCAAATGACACAGGGTATCTGAATGGATAAAAAAAGAAAACCCATTTATATGTTGCCTATAAGAAACTCATTTTAAGCCCAAAGACACCTCCAGATTTAAAGTGAGGGGGTGGAAAAGAATTTACTAAGCTAATGGACATCAGAAGAAAGCAGGAGTGGCCATCCTTTTATCAGATCAATTAGATTTTAAGTCAAAGACTATAATAAGAGATGAGGAAGGACACTATATCATATGCAAAGGGTCTGTCCAACAAGAAGACCTAACAATTTTAAATGTCTATGCCCCCAACGTGGGAGCAGCCAACTATATAAACCAATCAATAACAAAATCAAAGAGACACATCAACAATAATACAATAATAGTAGGGGACTTTAACACTCCCCTCACTGAAATGGACAGAACATCCAAGCAAAAGATAAACAAGGAAATAAAAGCCTTAAGTGACACATTGGACCAGATGGACCTCACAAATATATTCAGAACATTTCACCCCAAAGCAACAGAATACACATTCTTCTCTGGTGCACATGGAACATTTTCCAGAATAGACCACATCCTGGGTCCTAAATCAGGTCTCACCTGGTATCAAAGGATTGAGATCATTCCCTGCATATTTTCAGACCACAATGCTCTGAAGCTAGAACTCAACCACAAGAGGAAGTTTGGAAAGAACCCAAATATATGGAGACTAAACAGCATCCTTCTAAAGAATGAATGGGTCAACCAGGAAATTAAAGAAGAATTGAAAAAAATCATGGAAACAAATGATAATGAAAACACAACGGTTCAAAATCTGTGGGACACAACAAAAGCAGTCCTGAGAGGAAAATATATAGTGGTACAAGCCTTTCTCAAGAAACAAGAAAGGTCTCAGGTACATAAACTAACCCTACACCTAAAGGAGCTGGAGAAAGATCAAGAAAGAAACCCTAAACCCAGCAGGAGAACAGAAATCATAAAGTTCAGAGCAGAAATCAATGAAATAGAAACCAAAAAAACAATAGAACCAATCAACGAAACTAGGAGGTGGCTCTTTGAAAGAATTAATAAAATTGATAAACCCCTGGCCAGACTTATCAAAAAGAAAAGACGAAGGACCCAAAAAAATAAACTCATGAATGAAAGAGGAGAGATCACAACTAACACCAAAGAAATACAAACTATTATAAGAACATACTATGAGCAACTCTACGCCAACAAATTTGACAATCTGGAAGAAATGGATGCATTCCTAGAAACATATAAACTACCACAACTGAACCAGGAAGAAATAGAAAGCCTGAACAGACCCATAACCAGTAAGGAGATTGAAACAGTCATTAAAAATCTCCAAACAAACAAAAGCCCAGGGCCAGACGGCTTCCCGGGGGAATTCTACCAAACATTTAAAGAAGAACTAATTCCTATTCTCCTGAAACTGTTCCAAAAAATAGAAATGGAAGGAAAACTTCCAAACTCATTTTATGAGGCCAGCATCACCTTGATCCCAAAACCAGACAAGGATCCCATCAAAAAAGAGAGCTACAGACCAATATCCTTGATGAACACAGATGCGAAAATTCTCACCAAAATACTAGCCAATAGGATTCAACAGTACATTAAAAGGATCATTCACCACGACCAAGTGGGAATTATTCCAGGGCTGCAAGGTTGGTTCAACATCCGCAAATCAGTCAATGTGATACAACACATTAATAAAAGCAAGAACAAGAACCATATGATACTCTCAATAGATGCTGAAAAAGCATTTGACAAAGTACAGCATCCCTTCCTGATCAAAACTCTTCAAAGTGTAGGGATAGAGGGCACATACCTCAATATCATCAAAGCCATTTATGAAAAACCCACTGCAAATATCATTTTCAATGGGAAAAAACTGAAAGCTTTTCCGCTAAGGTCAGGAACATGGCAGGGATGTCCATTATCACCACTGCTATTCAACATAGTACTAGAAGTCCTAGCCTTAGCAATCAGACAACAAAAGGAAATTAAAGGCATCCAAATCAGCAAAGAAGAAGTCAAACTATCACTCTTTGCAGATGATATGATACTATATGTGGAAAACCCAAAAGACTCCACTCCAAAACTGCTAGAACTTGTACAGGAATTCAGTAAAGTGTCAGGATATAAAATCAATGCACGGAAATCAGTTGCATTTCTCTACACCAACAAGACAGAAGAAAGGGAAATTAAGGAGTCAATACCATTTACAATTGCACCCAAAGCCATAAGATACCTAGGTATAAACCTAACCAAAGAGACACAGAATCTATACTCAGAAAACGATAAAGTACTCATGAAAGAAATTGAAGAAGACACGAAGAAATGGAAAAATGTTCCAAGCTCCTGGATTGGAAGAATAAATATTGTGAAAATGTCTATGCTACCTAAAGCAATCTACACATTTAATGCAATCCCTATCAAAATCCCACCCATTTTTTCAAAGAAATGAAACAAATAATCCTAAAATTTATATGGAACCAGAAAAGACCTCAAATAGCCAAAGGAATATTGAAAAAGAAAACCAAAGTTGGTGGCATCAAAATTCTGGACTTCAAGCTCTATTACAAAGCTGTCATCATCAAGACAGCATGGTACTGTCACAAAAACAGACATATAGATCAATGTAACAGAATAGAGAGCCCAGAAATAGACCCTTAACTCTATGGTCAACTAATCTTCAACAAAGCAGGAAAGAACATCCCATGGAAAAAAGACAGTCTCTTCAACAAATGATGTTGGGAAAATTGGACAGCCACTTGAAGAAAAATGAAATTGGACCATTTCCTTACACCACACACGAAAATAGACTCAAAATGGATGAAGGACCTCAATGTGAGAAAGGAATCCATCAAAATCCTTGAGGAGAACACAGGCAGCAACCTCTTCGACCTCAGCCACAGAAACATCTTCCTAGGAACATCGCCAAAGGCAAGGGAAGCAAGGGCAAAAATGAACTATTGGGATTTCATCAAGATCAAAAGCTTTTGCACAGCAAAGGAAACAGTTAACAAAACCAAAAGACAACTGACAAAATGGGAGAAGATATTTGCAAATGACATATCAGATAAAGGACTAGTGTCCAAAATCTATAAAGAACTTAGCAAATCAACACCCAAAGAACAAATAATCCAATCAAGAAATGGGCAGAGGACATGAACAGACATTTCTGCAAAGAAGACATCCAGATGGCCAACAGACACATGAAAAATTGTTCCACATCACTCAGTATCAGGGAAATACAAATCAAAACCACAATGAGATATCACCTCACACCAGCCAGAATGGCTAAAATTAACAAGTCAGGAAATGACAGATGCTGGCGAGGATGCGGAGAAAGGAGAACCCTCCCACACTGTTGGTGGGAATGGAAGCTGGTGCAGCTACTCTGGAAAACAGCATGGAGGTTCCTCAAAATGTTGAAAATAGAACTGCCCTATGACCCAGCAATTGCACTACTGGGTATTTACCCTAAAGAAACAAACGTAGTGATCTGAAGGGGCACGTGCACCCAATTGTTTATAGCAGCAATGTCCATAATAGCCAAACTATGGAAAGAACCCAGATGTCCAACAGAAGATGAGTGGATAAAGAAGATGTGGTATATATACACAATGGAATACTATGCAGCCATCAAAAGAAATGAAATGTTGCCATTTGCGACAACATGGATGGAACTAGAGCGTATCATGCTTAGCGAAATAAGTCAAGCAGAGAAAGACAACTATCATATGATCTCCCTGATATGAGGAAGTGGTGATGCAACATGGGGGCTTAAGGGGGTAGGAGAAGAATAAATGAAACAAGATGGGATTGGGAGGGAGAAAAACCTTAAGTGACTCTTAATCTCACAAAACAAACTGAGGGTTGCTGGGGGGAGGGGGGTTGGGAGAGAGGGGTGGGGTTATGGACATTGGGGAGGGTATGTGCTGTGAAGTGTGTAAACCTGGCAATTCACAGACCTGTACCCCTGGGGATAAAAATATATTATAGGTTTATAAAAAATAAAAAAATAAAAATAATTAATTAAAAAAACAACCTGCTTATTTCCATAACAGGAAAGAATTCCTCAAAAAGTTAAATATAGAATTACCCTATGACCCAGCAATTCCACTCCTAGGTATATGCACAAAGAATCGAAAACGAACTCAAGCAGAATCTTTTTTTTTTTTTTTTTTTTTTTTTTTTTTTTTTTTTTTTTAAAGATTTTATTATTTTATTTGACAGAGATCACAAGTAGGCAGAGAGGCAGGCAGAGAGAGAGGGAGGAGGAAGCAGGCTCCCCGCCAAGCAGAGAGCCGGATGCGGGGCTCGATCCCAGGACCCCGAGACCATGACCCGAGCCGAAGGCAGAGGCTTTAACCCACTGAGCCACTCAGGCGCCCCTCAAGCAGAATCTTATTCTCCCATGTTCATAGCAGCATTGTTCACAACAGCCAAAAGCAGAAAACAACGCAGGTGTCCATCCAAATGTGGTCCATCCATACGATGGATGTTGCTGGGTCATGTCCTCTGACGTGGATGGACTGTGGAAACATCATTCTGAGGGAAATAAGCCAGACGTAATAGAACAAATATAGTATAACCCCGCTGTCATGAAAGCATCTAGACATGCAAATTACTAGACACTGAAAGTGAATTGGAGGTTAACAGGCTGGGGATACAGAGCTTCTATTTAGGTGATTTAAAAAAAAAAAAAGAGCTTGGAATTAGGTAGTGGTGATGCTTACACAATGTTGTGAATGTAATTCATACCATCAAATTGTACGCTTGAAAAATGATTAAAATAGCAAACTTCATGTTTTGTGTATTTTAGCACAAAAATTTTTAGAAAAAAACAAGATTTTTATAGTATGAAAGTTTTTGGCTCCTAGAGCAATTTTAATTCTTACCAACTTGTATTTAAAGTCATCATCATGACATTATTTCCAGCACACACCCCCAATTCTGAATGTCTTCAGAACCCGGCCAACATGACCAGCGTCTGACTGCAGACGGCCTGGAAATAGCCCTCGCAGGCAGATGGGTCCCAGGCAAGGGGCTGAGCCACAGCCGCCTGGCCTTGTACCCTGCCCTCTGCTTCCTGCAGGGGCAACCGGGCAAGTTGCTCCCTCTAGAAATGGCTCCGTTTCCATGTACCATAATGACAAGCCATCACCCTACAGAGCAGCGGCGGAGCGCAAGTGCGTTGTGAGTGGACTCTGCTGTGCTCACGGTCAAGCTATTACTCTTCCTCATATTATCATGACAGAACTCAGTAGTTTTAAAGGAACCATGAAATGTGAATGGGACATGATGAAGACGCACTCCAGAGAACGGTCGAGAAGGGCTCCCAGGCTGGTGACAGGACCCAGTCCTGGGAGTCATGAAGGGTGTGAGCTTTCCCCAGCGGCTGCGCTGAGCCTGTCAGTGGCTCCGGGGGGGGAGCAGGACGAGCCCAGGCTGAGACATTCTCAGGGATCCTTCAGCCTGAGCTGGAAGGAGCCCCTGGACCCCCGCAGCTGGGACTCGCACCCATGGGCAGTCGACCTGGCGGGTCTGGTCAGCGTAGTTCTGGCGGCCCTTCTCACTGGCACGTGGTCGGCTGTGCCCCCGGGATGTGTCACCCGCTTAGACCCTTTAACTCTCTGATTCCCTTAACTCTCCAGGCTCCCGGCAACCATGTCACTCCAGACCCTGACACCTAAAGTGGTGTTAGATGTGGCCGCTGGCTTGGTCTGGATTCACAGCTGGCTTGACAGCAGGTGCCGGGCTTGGAGATAGGAGAGGCTCCGGCCCTCATCAGTGGACCTGGTTCCAGGCTGTTCTTCATCTGTGCCTGTGACACAGGATCAGCCCTCTCCCGTAACAAAGAGTGTGCTTCCCTTGTCACTGCGGTGGCAGCAGCTCCAAAATTCTGTGAGGGACCATGGGACCGAAGGATCCTGGACAGATGGGAGGCCAGTGGCGGGAAGCCCAAGTCCACATGGTAAAAAACGAGTCTTGGAGAGTTGGGGGTCTCCTCTCCAGCTGGCCCAGGGCTGAGCAAGTGCACACCCAGGGATGGAGAGCAGCAAAGAGACAGCCCCCGCACACCAAAAATGAGCAGCGCTCCTGGGGAGAAGCTACAGAAGATAATGTGGTGCTCTACTTGCAGCTGAAGAGGTGGAGAGTTGGAGATTTCTTTTTTTAAGAAGATTTTATTTATTTATTTGACAGAGATCACAAGTAGGCAGAGAGGCAGGTGGAGAGGAAGAGAGGGAAGCAGGCTCCCTGCTGAGCAGAAAGCCTGATGCTGGGCTCCATCCTAGGACCCTGAGATCACGACCTGAGCCGAAGGCAGTGGCTTAACCCACTGAGCCACCCAGGTATCCAAGAGTTGGAGATTTTACACCGTAAATGTAAATAAGGATTCCCTGGAAATTTACTTTCCCAATTCAAAATCTTTTTGTTGTTGTTGTTATTTTTCCTTAATCAAAAGTACACTTATCGGGACACCTGGCGGGTCAGTTGGTTAAACCTTCAGCTCTTGATCTCAGCTCAGGTCTTGATCTCAGGGTTCTGAGTTCAAAGCTCCACATTGGGTTCCACGCCCAGTGTGAAGCCTACTTAAAAAAAAAGAAAAAAGAAAAGCACAGCAATCATTGGTTAACAGGGAAGAGCATCGGTCTGGGCAGACGGAAGACACTGTGCAGGTGGATGGTGGCAGTGGTTACCCGGGAACGTGAATGCATACTGAGCCGTGTGCTTAACAACGGCTAGAAAGGCAAATTTCACATTGCATATATTTTGCCACATTAAAACAGTTTCTTTAAGTACATTCAGTACTGGGCACCTACAAAACTTTTCACCCATTTGATACAAATTTTGTCTTCTTGGGTTTTTTTTTTTTTTTAAAAAGATTGGATTTATTTGACAGAGAGGGAGCACAAGCAGGGGGAGTGGCAGGCAGAGGGAGAAGCAGGCTTCCCACTGAGCAGGAAGCCCTATGCGGGCTTGATCCTGGGACCCAGGGATCAGGACATGAGCTGAAGGCAGATGCTGAACCAACAGAGCCTCCCAGGCGCCCCTTGTCTCCTCTTTCTTACCCATTTTATCTCTGGGGTTTAGGAAAGCTCCAGTTCAGATTACCAAATTCTACTCTAATTAGGTGACCTTGAATAAGTCATCTCACCCGTCTGGTCTTCAGCGGCCTCGGTTATAAAATGAGAAGTTTGGAAAGAATTGTCTGTTATGGTCTCTGACAGTCAAGAAATTAAAGGAGAGTGTGCCAGGACCAGGCTCTCCGCTACACATTTTACCAGCATGACCTCATTCAAGCCTGGCTAGACCCCCTGACGTTAGTCTGACTATCCTCAGCAGACCGAGGCGTAGAAGGTCCGGGGACCTGTCCGTGATCAAGTGAGCTAGCGGGCAGGAGGCGCGGGATTGGCTGGTAGTCCCAGGGATGCTGCCCAGTTGTGCAGCAGGAAGAACGTCAGAGCCAAACCACCAAGGAGCTTTCTCCCTGGAAAAACTATTAGCCTGCAAAATAAGACCTTCGTCCAGCCAGGAGCTGTTTCTTCGGTGCTTTTTTCCTGCGCTGGGTGAGGAGGCATCGGGGATGGCGAGCTGCGGGGTGCGGGCAGGAAGCCAGACAGACGAGCCACGCAGTGTGCTGGCTCTTGAAAAGCCTGATCTTCCCATTAGTTCACCTGACGCTAACTGAAACCCCCCGCAAATTAGATGCATTCCTATTTCAGTGTAATTAAAATATGTATGAGAAAACAGGCATTATATTTAGATTATTTTTGCTCCTAGTCCCACTACTAATACATTCAAGAGTTGCTCTCCCGGGCACCTGGGTGGCCCAGTCTGTTAAGGGTCTGCCTTCGGCTCAGGTCATGATCCCAGGGTCTTGGGATGGAGTCCCTCAAAGGGCACCCCGCTCAGCAGGGAGTCTGCTTCTCCCTCTACCCCTTCCCCCTACTTGTGCACTCGCTCTCTCTCTCTCCTCTCTCTCTCTCGCAAATTAAAAAAAAAAACAGAGAGAGAGACAGATTTGATTTGCTGAGCATCCTGGCTCTGAAGCAGGCATTAGCTAACTCTCAGCTATGCAGTGAAAATTCTCTGACCTTCACGACTTCTCTGTTTTAATCATGATCTTTTCTATCACCTTGTCCACAGCCGTAACTAGCGCTGTTAGCAAGTAGCACAGTGGGCATGTCCATGCATTGCCCAGCGACCCTCAGCCAGAGAAGCAGGAAGAAAAGCAAGAAAAGGCAGCAACAGTACACTGATCCTTGGCTGCCACGAGATCTAGAAAAGCAGGCAGTATTTAATTTGCTGACTAAAATCATGGAAAAATTAACCCAGGAATTAGATAACAAAAATTAAAAATAAAAAACATCAGAACTTGAATGCAATGACACCATGGAGATGTGGACAATAGGAAGTCAGGTGTCTAATGGAGCAAATCAGCGCTCAGGTCAACAGACAAAGCTCTGGAACTTGAAGGCAAGTCGGGCAAGCATCCTTGCAGATGTAGAGACAGATCTGGAAACGGTTCAAAGATCCTTGAACAAGAAGCAACCAGTGCTGCAGCAAATAGCCTGGAAGAAAAAAAATCCCACAGGACACAACAGAAGAAGAGCTCAGGTGCAGATAACAGAAATCGAAACCTAAGTGGGCCTTTGTCCTCAATACCACAGTAGCTGTGCTCACCGGGGCTCCGCGGAGAGGAACTCGTGGCTGCAACCAGGACTCCAGGGACTAACGTTTCTGTCCCGTTAGATTTATTCACACTTAAGATATGACATGGGGGGGGGGGGGCTCGGTGGCTCAGTCGGTTAAGCATCTGCCTTCAGCCAGGTCATGATCCCAGGGTCCTGGGATCGAGGCCACAGTTGGGATCCCTGATCAGTGGGGAGTCTGTTTCTCTCTCTGCCAGATGCTCTGCAACCTTGCACTCTCTTTTTCTCTGTGTCAAGTAAATTAATAAAATCTTAAAAAAAAAAAAAAAAAAAAGAGGGGTGCCTGGGTGGCTCAGTGGGTTAAGCTTCTGCCTTCGGCTCGGGTCATGATCTCAGGGTCCTGGGATCCAGCCCCGAGTAGGGCTCTCTGCTCAGCGGAGCCTGCTTCCCCCTCTCTCTCTGCCTGCCTCTCGGCCTACTTGTGATCCCTCTCTCTCTCTCTGTCAAATAAATTAAAAAATAATCTTTAAAAAGAAAAAAAAGATAGTACATATCTACAGACATATGCATGCACACACAAATCCCTCACTTCTTAGTCAGTATTCAAATATTCTCTTTGTTTTTCCTATAAAGCTCATTATTTAAAAAGCCTTTGGTGTTACCTTTGTATACAGACTAATGCAACCAAAATGTGCTGCCTCGTGTGGGTACAAACCCGACCAGCGCCACCATATTAATCAGCTCTGGTCTCATAACAGATTGCCCAAACCTTAGTGACCTAGAACATCAATGACTACTTATTATCTCTCCTGGGTCCTGTGGGTCAGAAATGTGGGTCACGGAGGACAAATGGTTTTCCCTGGGCTCCGTAAGGGCTGGGCCTCAGCCAGAAGGCTTGCAGGTGGGAGTGATAAGGCTTGTATCTGTGACAGCTAATGCTGGCTCTCAGCGGAGGGCCTGACTGGGGCTGTTGGTGGGAGCCCCCACACGTGGCCTCTCCACGTGGCCAGGGCTTCCTCACAGTATGGTAGCTGGGATCCAAGGGCAAGCATCCCAAGAGAGAGAGAGCGGGACAGAGGCCGTGTCTTTGTTATAACCTAGCTCCGAAGTCACATTTTATTTCCACCATCCACCCGCTTTCCTGCCCTTCTAGAATTCTGTTTTCAAGCTGATTTCTGTAGGCGTGTGCCCCATGGTACAAAGACTTCATGAAGGACAGAGTCTTAGGTGAATCCTAACAAATAAGGCAGGAATATTTGGTGTCTGGTGACCCGGTGGCAGGTGGAATTAGAGAGGCGTGTTGGGGCCAGATTTCAGAGTGTTAAATAACATTTAACATAAGCTATTTTCAGCAAGGATCATCCTCACGGCTCTGGAGAGGATGGCGTACGGAAAGGAGAGGCAACAGGCAGGCAGGCCAGCTGGGAGCTCAGTAAGGTGTTGCAGGTAAATATGGCAGGAGTCTGGACGATGATGTTTCTCCGCGTCTCTGAGCCACCAGCCTATACCATCTGTCCATTGTGTTCCTAATTATAAATTCCACCAAGGACCCAAAATAGTTGCAGCATCCAATAGTAATAGATTATAGGTCTTAAAGATACATACTTCATATCGAGTTGTGTATTTGTAATCATACACAGAGAGCATGGAGCAAATTGCCTTAAAATCCCATTTACTCAACACACGGCTATGAAATCTTACAAAGCATTGCCGTCTGCTTGTAAACCCCCCAAACTTCTTCCTACAACCTTTCAAATCTGGCACGATGTATTACTCAAATATATTGCTTTGAATATATTACTTGAATATATTACTTTGGTTCATCTGTCCTTTTCTGGCTTTGCTTAACCCTGAGCACAAGCCAAAATCATTGAACAAATTCCTTCCCTGGTTCTCTAGAAAACGTGAGTGACGGTTGAACTGTGATTCAGGAGATCTAGGGATCCGTGGGGTGTGGGGCAGGAATGGGAACACGTCACAGACCTAAGAAATATGATGAAAATTCACAGCCAGTTGAGGTGCTCCCACTCAAGCCTGCTGTCCCATGAGATGGGAAATGGCTTTAAGATACTGGCCTGAGTCAACAGGGTCATATGAATCAGCTATAAATTGTCACCTGAATTAGGCCAGAGTGGTCATGGGTATTCCTGGCCCCTGAAAGGCGGACTCTGTCTGACTAGGGGCAGTGGCTCATGTCTTTGAACTTTAGTGTCTCAAGATGAGAGTGGTAATGTTGAAACTCACCCCCGGAAGCAGAGTCCTGACATGCTGGCTGTGGGCTTGGAAATCTGTAATCCCTTGTACCCTGACTGGTAGTTTAGTTTACTCTTAGATTGCTTTATTTAAACTCTTATGTAGTTATATAAACACACCTCAGCGTAATTTACAGACGGGATTCTTCCTATCATCACTGGCCCGTTTTTCTTTTTGAAACAAATGCTGGAGTCTAGACTTTGTCAGGTTGATACATGAGTTTGGGGACTGTTTATACGGAAACCATATACACATTCCCGGAACGTGACTTGTTACCAATCTGAAATAAAGGTGATGAACCTGAAACTCGTAAAGAGATGCCCAAGAAATCATTTGAAGTGCAGAAGAGAAACAAAGACGTCCTCACAACCGGCTTTGTTGTTTTAAGAAGAGCCCGGTGTGAGGGAGAGAGTAACTCTAGATCGGTATAGGAGAGAACTGACTCGTGATACAAAGCGTGCATGATGAGGGGAATCTCTTCATAGTGACTTCCCTCTGGAAACAGAA
Source organism: Mustela lutreola (assembly GCF_030435805.1). NCBI lineage: Eukaryota > Metazoa > Chordata > Mammalia > Carnivora > Mustelidae > Mustela > Mustela lutreola. The sequence goes on along the minus strand of NC_081295.1, from coordinate 15,441,160 downwards.
CTGATTGACTATCTTCAAGAAAGTGTCGGAAAGCAGTCAACTAATGGGAAAGAAGATGGACCTCCTGGAGGTACCTTTTTTTTTTTTTTAAGATTTTATTTATTTATTTATTAAGAGAGGCAGGCAGGGTGGGGGAAGGGGAGTAGACTCCCCGCTGAGCAGAGAGCCCGACTCGGGGCTCCATCCCAAGACCCTGAGATCATGACTTGAGCCGAAGGCAGAGGCTTAACCCACTGAGCCACCCAGGCGCCCCCGGAGGTACTTTTTGATTCAAATATCCTCTCTTAGGGATGCCTGGGTGATTCAGTGGGTTAAGCCACTACCTTCAGATGATCCTGGAGTCCTGGGATTGAGTCACATATCAGGCTTGCCCTGCTTTGCAGGGAGCCTGCTTCTTCCTCTCCCCTGCCTCTCCCCCTGCTTGTGCTCTCTCTCTCTCTCTCTCTCTCTCTCTCTCTGTGTCAAATAAATAAATAAGATCTTTTTTAAAAAATCCTTTCTTAGATTTCTCCAATGAGCCTATGAGGATGAAGACAGGATCATGTTAATGACTCAGTCTTAAAGAACAGATCTGTGCAAAGGGTAAACTGTGGGTAATGTGTGGGCTGTGCAGTGTGGTGTGGTGTGTGTGAGTGTGGAGGACATAGGCTGTTCTAGGCCAGGTGTGTAGTCCAAAGAACACATTCTGAAGCTTTCAAAACACGGACAAATGGTACTCAGTAAGTCAGTGTTCAGTGACTTCCCTTTTCTAGGGCTGAGAGAGCAAATCAAGAAGAGGCAGTTTCTTTGGCAACCTGTCATAGACCAGATTGCAGGGAGGGGGGATTCCAGTCAAGGCCAGACAGAGGAAGAGGACTTCACCCACCTTCAGAAGCAATTGACCCTCCCAGCACACCGACAATTGGACTCACTCTGACATGCATGAGACACCAACCAGCCCCTGAAGTACTCGTCTCAAATAGCCTGGACATCAGCACCTGATCTCTCTAGAACGTCTTATGGATAAGCACACAAAGAGTGATAAAGGAGCTGTGTCTTTTAATAAAAGGGCAGCATGTACGTGTCTTGGTGCATATGAATGACTTTTTTCTCTGGGCGTTCCCGGAGGGTAAAGATACTGAGATGGAGGGGCGCCTGGGTGGCTCAGTGGGTTAAGCCGCTGCCTTCAGCTCAGGTCATGATCTCAGGGTCCTGGGATCGAGTCCCGCATCGGGCTCTCTGCTCAGCAGGGAGCCTGCTTCCTTCTCTCTCTCTCTCTGCCTGCCTCTCAGTGTATTTGTAATTTCTCTCTGTCAAATAAATAAATAAAATCTTAAAAAAAAAAAAAGATACTGAGATGGAGCTATGCTCCCGTTGCTTTCTTCTACGGACGAGCAACTCACTCCCTGATATGTGCTGGACAGTTTTCATTTGCCTGCCCAGTATCCAATCCCCTATTTCTAGGAAAACAAACAAACAAACAACCAAACACCTCCTCTGGAGAAATCTTGGGTGATTCTGGTGAAGCAGAGCTCATCACCAGCTCCAGATACGAGCCAGTGAGCTGGGTGTGCGGGTCACTAGGATGGGACATGTGACCTGACTGAGGTTCCTGGGACTCTGGGGGAGGGAGATTGCAGAGGAACCAAGTCCAAGTTTTTCCACTGATGTTGCTGAGTTAGTAGGAAGTGAACCAGGAGCTGCCGGGAGCCTTCTAGAGATAGGCCTCTGCGGAAGGAAGCAGCAGAAAAGAGCAGAGTAAGGAGTGAGGGCCGCATCCCGGAAGCCATTTGTTGCTCTCACTGGTTTCGACCGACAAAACCATTCCTCACGCTTTTTAGTGACTGAGCCAATAGAAACGCTCTTTTACATGACACCCATTTGAGTTCCATGTCTATCGATTGTTATCTCAAGAGACTGCAAACATCAGAACAAAACTGAGCTATCATGACACACGGTGAAGTGCCCACGCCTGTCCCCCAGAGTGCCACCTGCCTGGGCTGTCTGGCTGAGCTGCCTTCAGTGGGCCCAGTGAGACTTGTTGATTCATGTCTGAGACCTTTATTGACTGGGCTTTGGATATCCAGTTATATTTTTCAAAATATGATTCACTCTCCAATGGGGAAGGGTCATGAATCATTGGGATTTGGGTCTGTGGAGGGATTTTGGAAATATAAGTGGCCCAGCAGGTGACTCCCTGTGCATCTTTAAGGATTAGTTTTTAAAGATTTTTTATTTATTTCTTTGATAAATACAGTGAGATAGAGATACAGTGAGAGAGAGAACACAAGAATGGGGAGCAGGAGAGGGAGAAGCAGGCTCCCCGCTGAGCAGGGAGTCTGATGTGGGGCTCGATCCCAGGACCCTGGGATCACGACCTGAGCCGAAGGCAGATGCCTAATGACTGAGCCACCCTGGTGCCCCAAGGATTAACATTTTATAAGGAGCCCTGAGATACAGTTATTTTTTTTTTAATATTTTTCATTTTAACTTGCTTTTGCATTTGCTGAAGTGAGACAGGTTCGCAGTGTCTCAAGTGAGTTAGGTTTGGGCCTGGGCTCTCTGTTTCTGCATTCTGAGCTAACTCACATAGAGGGGAGTTCTGTGTTCTCAATTTACAGTGAATTGTGGAAAACTTAAGAAAATTATCTCGTGCTAGGGTCCAAGGGAACGTGTTGGCCGTACCGAACATTTGGAAATCTGTTTCCTCCGAGGGATTATGGAGTTTCCAAATTCACTTCACTAAGTATACATGTTTAATCTGCCTCCAATTCAATAAAGCAGCTGGAGAGAACATGGAGCACGTATTAATTCATTAATTCAGACCTCAGAGTGGGAGGTCACGCACACCCATCGCCCAGATGATTGTGTTTAAATTGCTCTAATCTACAAATTGAAGCAAACTTTCTGAGGTTTGAAATCTTTTCCAAGCTTTACATGCTTCCTTTCTAATGTGTTTTCTGCAACACTCAGAAAGCTGGTGTTCTCGTGGTCCTTTTTCGAAGCGGGCTTTTGAAGCGGGGAGTGATGGGACCATATTTGCATTTTAGAAAAGTCATCTTGGTGCCGCACGCAGGACGGACTGGAGGAAAGCAGGGAGGCAGGATTTAGGATCATCCGCTCCGGCAATGATGAGGAGGTGACCTGGGACACTGGGAGGGGGTATCTGAGAGGCATTTGTTTAGTACGGCACCCGTGAGAGGTGGAAGAGTGCCCCCCAGCATTCCTACACTGAAAAGATACATCCATCTGGAGCCTGTGAACTTGGCCTTCTTTGGAAAAAGGAGGTCTTTGCAATGTAACAAAGTTATGGCTCTTGACTCAAGGTGATCTTGGATTAACCAGGTGTATTTTTGTATTTGGCATCCGTTCATCACAGGCCCATATACAGTAAGCGTATTTTCTTATCTGCTGTATTCTCAAAGCTCTGGCATTTGGGGGCCTCACAGAGAAAGGGAGAGACCCCCACCCGTGGGGCAAGCTAATTCCTAAAGATGATAACAGTTTGCCCAGAATTATACCCTTTGCATGCAAAGCAATCCTCAGTCTACAGCCCCAACACCACCTCCTTATCCAACTCACACACCAAGCCAATGTTTCTCCCCACCCCAAGTCACCCCGGGCCAGGTGCCAGCCTAGGGACCATCCTAGACCCACAGCCTGCCAGAACCATGCAAAGGAGTGAATCCTAAAACATTTACTCTGCCTGCCTTGGCTTTCCCACAGAAACTCCACGGAAGGTTAAACCTAGGATTTCCTCTCCTGCCTGTCCCTCCTGGTTTTGCCTCCTAACCAAACCTGGTGCTCCCCACGTGGCCTGAGAGGCATGGTGGTCCCCTTCTCTTGGGAGATGTGAGCAATAAATTCTTCTTCCAATGACATTGACCAAACTACATAATCACTTAGTCCCCACAAATAATAATCCCAGTACAAAGAAGACAAGGGGCCCCAATCCCAGTGCTGGGTGTCCTTATAAGAGATAGAAAGGGGGCGCCTGGGTGGCTCAGTGGGTTAAGCCGCTGCCTTCGGCTCAGGTCATGATCTCGGGGTCCTGGGATCGAGTCCCGCATCGGGCTCTCTGCTCGGCAGGGAGCCTGCTTCCCTCTCTCTCTCTCTCTGCCTGCCTCTCCATCTACTTGTGATTTCTCTCTGTCAAATAAATAAATAAATAAATCTTTAAAAAAAAAAAAAAAAGAGATAGAAAGGGGTAGACACAGACACACACAAAAGAAGAAGCCACACGAACATGGAGGCAGGGATGGCAGTGATGCTGCCTCAGCCAAAGAGAACTGACCTGGAGCCACCAGAGCAGGACCATTGGAGGGAGCATAGCACTACCTACCTTCTAGAATGAAGAGAGAATAAATGTCTGTTGTTTTAAGCCACCAGATTTGTAGTGATGTGTTGTAGGAGCCTCAAGAAACTGATCTTGTACCTTACCGAGAGACACTTCCAGAAATCATATCTTATTTTTTTCTTATCTTAAAAGAGGGAATTACCACAAGTTTTAGAGACTAAAAATCACCACCTTAAAGCAGATCTGCCGTATTCTACAAAGAATTACCAACTGCAAAGAAAATTCTCTCCCACTGGCATGCTGTAGGTAAAACGCAAAGGAGAGGAGCTTCTAAAATGTCTCTTCAGGGCGCCTGGGTGGCTCAGTGGGTTGAGACGCTGCCTTCGGCTCGGGTCGTGATCTCAGGGTCCTGGGATCAAGTCCCGCGTCGGGCTCTCTGCTCAGCAGGACACCTGTTCCCCTCCACCCCCGCCTGCCTCTCTGTCTACTTGTGATCTCTCTCTGTCAGATAAATAAATAAAATCTTTAAAAATAAATAAATAAAATAAAATGTCTCTTTAGGGATGTGATTTATATACACAATGGATATCACTCAGCCCTCAGAAAGAATGAATACCTACCATTTAGGTGGATGTGAATAGAACTCGAGGGTATTGTGCTAAGTGAAATAAGTCAACAGAGAAAGACAATCATCCTATGGTTTCACTTATATGTGGAACATAAGGAATAGTGCAGAGGATTATCAGGGTAGAGAGGGAAAACTGATGGGGAAGAAATCAGAGAGGAAAACAGACCAAGAGAAACTCCAAACTCTGGGAAACAAACTGAAGTTTGCCGGAGGAAAGATGGGCAGGGGGATGGGGCAGCTGGGTGATGGGTGTGGGGAGGGCACGCGATGGGATGAGCACTTGGTGTCATACGCAATGCATGAATTATTGAACACTACATCCGAAACTAATGATGTACTGTATGCTGGCTAATTGAATTTAAATTTAAAAATATAAAATAAAATGTCTCTTTAGGAGTAGGAAAGGGTGGGGAGGCACTTACTGGGAAAGATACGGAGGCATATAACAACATGAAACTCCAACTGAGGTTTGAAATTTAAAAATAATAATAATAAAATAATAATAATAAGTATTGAGCTGCTATTTGCCAAATAGGTTAAACACCTTTTGGCCTTATCTCGGTCAGTCCTTCCAATCATCTTATGAGCACTACTACTACCCCATTTTACAGATGAGGATCATGATGTGATACCCCGCTGAGTAACTTTTCCAGCTGTGCACATCAGTCAGATGTAGAAGCAAGAACAGGGAGGTGGTAGGACTGATTCACCTCTATGCATCGGTTGGTCAAGATGCAGGGAAAAGACGAAGACATCAAATTCCTGAGCGTTTATTCATTTACTCAGCAGGATGCTAGTGCCTGAAGAATTAGTTCAAGGGACAACTGAGAGATCCTGAGTGGTATCGTCCATAGAACTTTCTGCTGTTCTGCCATTAGTCACGTGAGCCTATTGTGCACATGATATGTGGTTAGGATGACCCAGAACTGAATGTTTAAATAACTCTATGTGGCCAGTGGTGACTTCGCTGGACAGCGTATGCCTATGGCATGCAGGAGAAGGAGCTAGAAGGGAGCTGAGAGATGAGAAATGGATGGGGGAGGGGCTGGTCAGCCCCAAGAGCAGGACTGATGGGTGTATGGGAGGGAGAGCTGGGAGTGGATTCCGAAGTCGGTATTGGTCTTCCAGATTTCAGAGGTGGGTAGTAGCTTCCTGCGATTGCCAAGGTCCACACCACGTTCGGGGAGCAGGTTACAGAGCGGGAGAGAAACGAAGGTGAGGATCACGTCGGTGCAGAGGAAGTCAGAGAAGTGAGAGGTTCCCCCGCTTCACGGGCTGCCCGCACGGGGGAAATCATCTCCCTGCGCGGGAAAGGGACACGGAGAGGAAATCCGGGAACGGCCGTAAAACCGCGTGTGGTGTCGTGATGGCGGCGGCCGGAAGTGGGGAGGCGGAGCCGGAAGTCCCGCGGCGGAGGAAGGGGGACATCCGCGTGAGGCAGCAAGAAAAAACAGCTGGTGTGGACAGTGCGGGGTGGGAGGACTTCCCGCGGGATCTGTGTCCCCCCACACTGCTCCGCTGAGGTACTGTCCCCCGGGGCCTCGGACCATGACGGTCCCCGGAGACTGGGCCTTGACAGAGGCCGTCAAGTATGAGGGAGGTCCTGAGAGCGGGCTCCAGGCCGGTACGAAGGTCTCCTCATCAGAGGGGACGTTTGGGACGCACGTGCACGGAGGGAAGACCGTGTGGGGAGACCCAGAGAGGAGACCGCCGTGGCCAAGCCAGAGCAAGTTCTGGAACACAGGCTCCCTCCCCGCCCTCCGAAGGAGCCAGGACCGCCCGCATCTTCACCCCCACTTTCCAGCCTCCCTAGCTGCGAGCACACACATTTCTGTTCGTTAAGGGGCCCTGTTGCGATGGTTTATTAAGGTAACCCCAACCGACTCATACAGGGGACCCCCGAGCAAGCTTCTGGCTCTCGCCCCTGGAATTCCTTCAGAAGCCGCTGGGCTCCTCGCCTGCTTAAAAGAAGGAGCTGGAGGCAAGTAATGGATTGGCGTCTCACAGTTCGACCTTTCCCTCTTTTTCCTTCCTGGCCAATAAGGCTCGTGTGCGGCCAGGCCGCGGTCTGATAACTAAGGGGGTGGGGAGGAGACAGCGCAGAGCGGCAGACCCCGGCCTGTCCCCGTGCCTCCTAAGCCACGCCCACCCTGGGGGCCAGAAGGGTCAAGGCCTGCCGCTGTCCCAGGGGAGGGATGTGGGGGGTGCGGGGAGGGGAGGATCCGTCCATTTGGGTAATGAGCGTCCTGAATACTGATGTCCAGGGAAAGGCCTCCGGTGTTTTGATTCCCATAACCTCGGCTGCCGCGCTCTTTCCCGTCCACTTTCCCCCACCCCCACACTCCCTCGGAATCAGCCACACTTTGTGTGGGTCTTTGGGCAAAGGGAATGTGGAAGGCCCAGATTCCTGGCAAAGGTTGGCCCTCTCCCCAGGCCTGACCCCTCTTCTGGTCTTCAGATCTCCTTCACGGAGGGACCCTGAGCGCCGGAAGAGCACTTTCAGGGGGACGTCCTGACAGAGCCTGCTGTCAGAACACAGTGCCATCGCCTCGGGGTGAAAACGGGAACATCTAAAACCTGTATCAGTATAGCGCCGGGAAACAGACTTCAGCCTGGCATCACAGCTGAGCGTCTACTGTCTTATTTCATTGATTTGTTTTTTAAGATTTTATTTATTTATTTGACAGATCACAAGTAGGCAGAGAGGCTGGGGGCGGGGAGCAGGCTCCCTGCTGAGCAGAGAGCCGGATGTGGGACTGGATCCTAGGACCCTGGGATTATGACCTGAGCGGAAGGCAGAGGCTTAACCCACTGAGCCACCCAGGCTCCCCTCATTGATTTTTTTTTTTTTTACAGTTAACATGGTTACCAAGGAATTACTGGAAAATTGAGAAAGGTAATTAAGCTACACTCAGAAAATGTGGTGTCACAATATAAATTGTAAATCACCTTTCCTAGTTGATGTTGACCTTTATCGTCTGTACCTCTCACTTCTCAGTGGTCGTTGAACACACCGAAGGTTGAATCCTGCGCTCTCTCTAGCAACCTTGACGCCATGGATGCCATGACGGAAGGAAGGAGCCTATTTTGCAGAAGAGTCAGAGAGGCTTTGTGAGTTTATCTGCTTTGATACAACATTTTGTGGGATGAGGGAGGGGATAGGTAACTAGATATAAATGCTCTGGCCCAAGGGTTTTACATGTACTTATACAAACATATATACTCCCTCTCCCCCCACTCTTCTCTCGCTGTCTCTCTCTGTCAAATAAATAAAATAAAATAAAGTAATGCTTTAAATATTAAATGTTTAATATTTATATATTCCAGTGTTCGTCTTTTTTAAAGATTTTATTGTTTATTTGAGAGAGACAGAGAGCGCGAGCAGGGAGAGGAGCAGAAGGAGAGGGACATCCAGACTCCCAGTGGGAGCCCAATGTGGGACTCCATCTCAGAATCCTGAGATCATGAACTGAGCCCAAATCAGATGCTTGACTGACTGAGCCACCCAGGCGCCCCTCCAATGGTAGCCTTTAGCCTAGAGGGGGAAAAAAAGCTTCATTTGGCTTTCCCGTGTCAAACTAGAATTTTACTTTCTTGTTTTCAGGTGTATCTTTTTGTCATTTTTCAAAGAGAAATATGGCCTTTTCTTCCTCATTGAAATTTCTTTCACAATAGACTGGGTTGAATATGTGAAGAAGGACTGGGTTTCACCAAAACCCGCTTGTTGAAGGCAGAGGGGGGTTTGAAGCCCCAGCAGGAGCAAGGACATCTGAGTTCTAAGCAGCCGGTCACTAGCCCCACAAACTTGAGCAGGAACCTTGGGCTAAGCTTCTCTCTGAAGGACACAGCAGATTAAATCATGTACAGAAGGGGCTTTAAGAATATTAAAAGCATTTATACCTGTAGGTTATTATCTTTCTCATTTAACATTCTGCTTCTTCTTCCGCCGCCTCCCCCTCCCCCCTCCTCCCCCATCCTCCACCCTCCTTCTCCTCCTTCTTCTTCTTCTTTTCTTTTTTTTTTTTTTTTTAAGATTTTATTTATTTATTTGACAGACAGATCACAAGTAGGCAGAGAGGCAGGCAGAGAGAGAGTAGGGGAAGCAGGCTCCCAGCTGAGCAGAGAGCCCGATGTGGGGCTCGATTGCAGGACCCTGAGATCATGACCCGAGCCAAAAGCAGAGGCTTTAACCCACTGAGCCACCCAGGTGCCCCACCATTCACCATTCTTTATGCCTAAATATGCCGGTACTCAAAATGATTCTTGGCATTAAAATCTAAAACAAATATTTTTCCCATCCACATATTCATTCTTTAACAAATGCTGACCAGAGCCAGATGCTGGGGTTTGCGGGTCAGGAAACAGAGAGGCCCTGCCCTTAGGAGTTTAGGGTCTTGGGAGTTATTCAGTGATGGCCCAAAGAGAAGGGGAGGCAGTCCTGGAGCTGGACATCTGGTTCTTGATGCTGTGCTTCACTTTAGGGATTTTGAATCTTCTGTAATTAAATAAGGTCACTACATGTATCAAAAGGCATCAGGTGCCTAGTGAGTGGATAGTAATACATTTAACATGCACAATTCAAAAGATAGAGAAGAATTTGTAGCCGAAAGTCACTGTGCTGAGTTAAACAGTTTCCTCCAAAAACTTCATGTCCACCTGGAACCTATGTGTGTGACCTTATTTGGAAACAGGGTCTTTGCAGATGTAATTGAGTTAAGATGAGGTCAGACTGGATTAGGGTGGTCTCTAACCGAATATAACTGGTGTTCTTATAAGAAAAGGAAAATTTGGAAACAGACAACCAGGGAGAACATCATGTGATGATGAAAGCAACGATCGAATTGGAGTGACACACCTGCGAGTGGAGGATTGCCAGCAACCACCAGAGCTGGGAAGAGGCAAAAAAGGATCCTGCCGTAGAACCTTCAGAGAGACTCCAGCACCACTGATGCGTTGATTTCTGGAGGCCAAACGTCTGAAATCAAGGGGTGGCAGTCCATGCTCTCTCTGAATGCTCTAGGGAAGGATCCCTTCTTGCCTCCTTGCCCCTCTGATGGTGTCACCAATCCTTGGTGGTCCTTGGCTTGAAGTCACACAACCCCAGTCTCTACCTCCACTGTCACACGGGGGTTCTCCCTGTGTCCATCTCTGTGTCTTTTTTCCTCCTTTTTTTTTTAAATTTTTATTTATTTATTTGACAGACAGAGATCATAAGTAGGCAGAGAGGCAGGCAGAGAGAGAGGAAGGGAAGCAGGCTCCCTGCTGAGCAGAAAGCCCAATGTGGGATTCGATCCCAGGACCCTGGGATCATGACCTGAGCCGAAGGCAGAGGCTTTAACCCACTGAGCCACGCAGGTGCCCCTTTTTCCCTCTTTTTATGAGAACACCACCATACTCCAGTATGATCTCACCTTAACTAAGTATATCAACAACAGCCCCATTTCCAAATAAGGTCACACTCTGAGGTTCTGGGGAAGGGATAAATTTGGTGGCAAAACTATTCAACCTGGTACAGATGGCAACTGTCACACGGAAGGAGAGATCCCCAAAGCAGAGTGTGTAGAGTGAGAACAAGTCTGAACACAGAGCCCTGGGAAAGTCTTTCAGGTAAGGGGAGGGTAAAGGATGTGGAACCCACACATAGACCTGAGGAGGGGTGCGAGCAGAAACAGGAGGCAGTAGTTTTCGGGAAACCAGAGATATGGAAGAACAGGAAAGAGTTGATCCCAGTGAAAGCAATTTCTGTGGAGTGACGGGGGCAGAAGACAGATGATAGTGGGTTAAGGAGCAAAAAGAAGACATGGAAGACCAAGAAGCAAATAACAGAAGTGTGGCTCCTGAGGGAAAGAGAAAAACAGAGCAATACTTAGAATGCTGTGTGGGGTCACTTGGTAGTCTGAGCAGAAACATCAAGTAGAGAAGGAGCGGCGGAAGACAGAGTAAAAGGTTTCTTTGATAGAATGGAATTCTGCAGGAGACGGGGTAAGATTCCAAACAGAGGTGGAAGAATGAAGATCATACGGAGAAGACAACATGTCCTCTCGTGAAGTGGGGGGTGGGAGGGGTGAATGTGGAGACAAGTCACTGCATTGTGGGTGGGGTAGAGGGTGGGCCACGGGAAGCTTCGAAAGCCCCTGCTTTTTGGCCTCTGTTTTCTCTGTGACGTGGGAGGGAAGGTCAGTTATCTACAGAGAAAGGGTTGAAGTGGGAATGAGATTTGTCAGAGGGAAAGATCTGGAAGAAGGGACAGGAGGGTGGGGGCAAATATCATTGTCTTGATATCAAGGTTCCAATTTTGTGTGTGTTGGTGATAACCTAGAATCTCTGCTGATAGTTTTCTTTTTGTGAAATTGTTCCTACACCCATGATGCTGTAAATGCTTACAAGTGAGGATTTCAGGGAGTCCAGTAGAGTGTGTTTCCTGTGTTTCTGGCTGAGAGGTCAAGTCAAGGGAAACATGACGTCTGTTCTTCCTGCATCCCCTTCCCATAGGGCAGTCGGGACTCTCAGTGCCTTGGGGATCTCAGACATCATGTGACTCACCCAAGAAATGCTAAAGGCAAGAAAAGTGCACTTAGCTCCTTTAGGGGATAGATGGAACTTCTGTCCCTGAGCTACCAGTTTGACTTCTGAGGTTCTTCATAAAATTCACTTTATTCTAGGGGCACCTGGGTGACTCAGTGGGTTAAAGCCTCTGCCTTCGGCTTGGGTTATGATCCAGGGGTCCTGGGATTGAACCCCATGTCTGGCTCTCTGCTCAACAGGGAGCCTGCTTCCTCCTCTCTCTCTGCCTGCCTTTCTGCCTACTTGTGACCTCTGTCAAATAAGTAAATAAAATCTTTAAAAGAAAATTCACTTTATTCTAAACTCATATGCAATTTTTTTTTTTTTTTTTTTGCAATTTGCAACATGCACCGAGTTTTTATAGCTACGTTACCCACATTTTATTTGAACTCCAGCACACATCTGTACATTCCTGGAGTTGTCCTCATTGGAAATCTGGGGGGAAAAAAAATGAAGCTTCAGGAATTCTATTAAACTGCCCAAAGTCAAATGAGGATTGATGGCGAAACTGGGATAAAGGTCTAGCTCTTCGAACCCACATGCTTTCTTTAGATAGCCAGGGTCCTTCCACACTGCTCAGGGCTCTTAGGCAAAACAAATTGGAGTCTCAAGTTTCATGCTTTATCTTTAGCCCACAAAGTTGCAGCCTCCTCCCCCTTCCTCCCTTCTCCTTCCTCCTCCCCCCTTCTCCCCTCCCCCCTTCTTTCATCCTCCCCCCACTTCCTCCCTTCCCCCCTCCTCCCTTCCCCCCCTCCTCCCCTTCTCTCCTTTCCTCTCCTCCCCTCCCACTCTTCCCCTTCTCACCTCCCCCTCCTCCTCCCTTCCCTCTCTCCCCCTCCCCCTCCTCTTCCTCCCTTTCTCCTCTTCCCCTCCCCCACCACTTTCTTCCCTCCTCCTGCCCTTCTCCCTCTACCCTCCTCCCCCTGCCCCTCCCCATCCCTCTTCCTTTCCTTCTATGCTTCATGGCACTGATACTTGATGAATGACCGTCACCTGCTGGGCCTGTGCTGAGCTGGGGATACAGGGGTCAATGCGGGAGGCTCTCCTTATGCAACCACATGCATCTCAGGAGGGGTGCAGTGGGGCAGGGGCAGAGCTCCGGGCGCTCAGGCCTGAGACCCATGAGTTCAGGGGACCAAGAGGGCACCAGGCCGTGTAGCCAACCCAGACGTGGATGGGCAGGAAAGTGTCCCACAAGAAGGCACGTCTGTGGACGGAAGGGTAAGCTGTGGGCATCAGCAAGGGGCAAGAAGTGTTTTAGACAGCTGTACACACACACACACACACACACACTCACTCAGGGGCCCACATCCTCCTGGTCAGAATCTCCCTAGTTGCCTCCCCAGCCTCTTCCTCAGGCAGCTCCGCACCCGGGTGCTGCTCTCCAGCCGCCTCACGAGCAGGACGCCACAGGGAAGACCCGCAGCCCAGATGCGCAGCACCCGTGCGGATGTATTCAGTTCTCATGTCTCTGTACCCCTTCGGGGAGCCACGAGGGCCGGGAGAGCCTCCTCGACCAGAGTTGAACCCACGGTGCTGGGAAAAGGCCCCGCAGAGGTGGCACCACAATGACGCAGAGAGGAGACGAGCTGGGCTGATGCACATTCCCTCAAAGACTGCCCCGTCTGCTCCTGGGGAGGACCTCGGTGGGCGTCTTTTTACAGCGAGGAGTACACTCTGCAGACGCTCAGGACCGCTCACTTGCCTGGGTCACCAGCCTGCACTGGGCACTCTGGGAACGTGCCATGCCAACTGGAAAGCGCCACCACCCCCCCCCCCCAGAAGAAGAGGCAATTTTTTACAATGTATTATTGGTTTCAGAGGCACCGGTGTGTGATTCGTCAGTCTTCTAGAATACCCAGGGCTCATGACAACACATGCCCTCCCCAGGGTCTGTCCCCCAGCTCCCCATCCCCCCACGCCCCTAGGAGAGCCCATTTAAATGCAACTCCGTCAACAGCAAATGGGGGTGTTTGGGCAGAGTCTTCTCTACTTTGCCCATCCACTACATGCAGCTTCTACATCAAAATTACTCTCGTTCTTGGTACGAAAATCGTGCAGAAATCCTGCATGCTGATCCGCTGATGGATAGCGAGTGGCAGGGAACAGGCAGGGCCTCCAAAACAAATTTTAAAATGAGCTTCCTTTAGAGGCGCCTGGGTGGCTCAGTGGGTTAAAGCCTCTGCCTTCGGCTTGGATCATGATCCTGGGTTCTGGAATTGAGCCCCATGTCTGGCTTTCTGCTCAGCGGGGAGCCTGCTTCTTCCTTTCTCTCTGCCTGCATCTCTGCCTACTTGTGATCTCTGTTTGTCCAACAGATAAATAAAACCTTTTAAAAAATAAATAAATAAAATAAAATGAGCTTCCTTTAATCTTCAGAAAATCTCAAATGCAGAGGGTCCTCTCTGCTCTCTGTGCTGGTCTCCACGTGATGCCCAGTCTCTCTTGCTGCATTGCCATGTATTTTGTCCCGAGTTGATTGCCAAGATTGCTCTGGTTGGGACAGACCTTGAGAGTGGCTGTTGTCCAAACCTAAAGCTGTTTCCAGCTGGCCCCGACCCTCCAGATGTTTCTCTACAACTGCCGAACAGAGAGACGAGACTGGCCTACACGTCGTGTTGCAAAGGATCCTGACAAGACTGCGGGTCCCCTTCAAGGGCTCATGACCTCCCCAGGAGGGTCCCCGGCGAGCGCAGCAGCCCTTGGGCCAAACTGTCTATCGGCAGTAACAGTTACCAAGCAGTTACTGTGTACCAGGCACAGTTGTTGGTCCCCGCATCCCTGAGGTGGAGACTGAAGCTCGGAGAACATACGTAACTGGTCCAGAAGGTAGTAGGCCGGACACATAATGGCGGTCAGGCAGCAGAGGCACCATGATTAGCCGCTGGGTCACATGGCGCTTGTCCAAGTCTTTCTTGTCTTTGTTGTTGTTGTGGCCCTTTTGAAAAAAATGCTTAACACTTGAAAGGTGTCCAAAGGCACTCGGATGCTGCAGAAATATCCTTGAAGCGCAGGTGCTTCGAGAAGAGTGGTTCCCCCTGGAAAGGGAGCTGGGTGAGGACGGGCTCCTCTTTATCTCTGTGCCCAGCTCTCACCAGGCTGGGGCATGCGGGGTCAGGATTTAATGATGAACTCGGGGGAGTAATTAACAGGACTGTGTATACAGTTTTAGAGATGAACTTTTGTGGAGTGATTGTTTTAGCCTCCCACTAGACAAGTTAGGCCCTAAATGTAGTCAAGAACAAAACCTAAAGCTGCTTCCAGGCTCCTGGGAGAAGAGACATACCAGTCAACAGATGATTACAAAAAAATACTGCCCCCATGAGGTAGGCAAATCCCTGGGGGGGGGTGTGTGATGTAACCCCATGGGGGTGGAAATGGACAAGGGAGGCTTCCCAAGGAAGTAATGTCTCAGTTGAGGCCAGAAGGAAGGGCGTTAGCTGTGTGAAGATGCCAGAGAGAACAGCGTGACCTGGAGTTAAAAGAAAGAGAACAAGGCACATGATGGAATTTCGAGTAGCACAGGGAGCCTGAGATCTTTAATAGTGCAGGCTGGGGTCCCAGGAGGAAAGTCTTAAGAGGAGGTCAGCTCTGTGAGCTCACAGAGAGCTCATAACCAGAGAAGGCATACAACCACCTGGTGATGGCGTGCCTACCTCTCGACATAATTATTCATGGTGTCTCCTTTGCTCACTAAAGTATCCCAACTTGGATAATCAATTCCAGGGACATCCTAGTTATATGCTCACTAAAGATTTGGGCTTTATCCGCCCAGTTGCATCAGCTTGAAGAGGACCCAGTTGAGAACTATCGAGATGATCAACTAAACAGATCTTGATGTGAGCAGGTATGGGGGGAACACTAGGGGTCCAGCTGGGCCAGCAAGTGCCTGGGGCATGGGGGTGGGGGGGGATTCTACATCTCAAATTACTTGGGGTTTTTCTGTTTTTGGGTTTTTAATGCCGATTCACCCTAATTTAGGCTCTCGTAATCAGTGTGTGGGGGAAGGGCAGGAAGCTTCAGGGTTAATGGGCTGTCCAGGTCTCTGGGGCTGGGGCTCCAAAAGGCTATCAGCCCCTTGGGGATGGGAGAAAACATAAAAAAAAACTCAACAGCAGCTTCCCGACCGCAGTGGGGCTGCCCCTCATTCCAAATGTCTTGTACCAAGAGAAAGGAACAAATAAGCCAAGGAAAGAACAACAGGAAGGAGAAAGGGGACCACAGCCAGGACCCCGCAGGGAACATGGGGGGTCTGGTTGGGCCGGGAGTGTTGTCCCGACACAGGATGTCCCCTCACGTGCCATTTGGTCCAGGGCCTCAGGCATCCTGTGTAGCCTGGGGAGTGACCCCCCTCCGGCCCTCTGGCACCCCGGGTCGGGCGGGCTGTGAATAGAGTTCAGATCTCTGGATTCTCAAGGGTGCATTCAGAGGGGACAAGAAAAGAAAGAAGGAGAGGAAAAGAAAGAAAGAAAAAGGAGAGTTCAGTGTAGTGCTGTTGGTCAGTGTGGGCAGGACAAGGAAGGCCAGGTGAGGGCCTCTGCCATGGGGACGGGGGTCTGTAAAGGGCCCTCTGGGAAGGACACCGCCACCGTGCGGAGCCGACCTCTTTGCCTCCCTCCCTCTGGCAAGGGCTGCTTTTCTCCCCACCTGTCAACACAAGCAAGATGTTTGCTGGCACCTTTCTTTTATGTAGTAAAACTCTTGGACCCAGATGATGTGCGTTCACTTGGGCTGTCCCTCGCACGTAATGTAACCGCCTCTTATACAAGTGTTGGTTGCCGGAATTCTCAGGACCCTCTCTCGCATTCTAAAATGTGGAGCCCGAAGAGCCGGGAGGATCCCATCTGCTCCGTGCTCTGGGTTCTTATTGGCCAGACTTTTAATATTATTTTAGGACACTGCTCCTTGTGCTCCTCATGGGGAGCAGCCAGGCTTTCTCAGCAATATATAAACCGGAAACATTCTTCCCTCTTTGGGTAGTTTTGCTCTTCGCTTAATTGAACTGCTTTTTGTCAAAGAGTGTTCCAAGCTTCCCCCCACTGTGTTTCTCAGAGCAGGAGTACTACCAGATGTTCCTGGCTCGGTGACCAAATGGTGTAGGAGGGAAAATGTTATCCCACGTGTCTCTTGGAGACTTGCCATGGTGTTGGCACGTACAAGGTTCTGACAAGTCCTGCAATTGTCTAGTTTAGCATTCCCCTGCTTCCCAACTTACTCCTGGCCTGGTATCATTCCGAACTCCCAGGAATGAAGGCTGCCCCTGTGCCGGATTGACCTCTTCCCGTGCCCATTTTCCTAAATCCTCCACAGGAAAATAACACTTCCCATTGTGTAGCTGATGACAAGTTTCATGCTTTTTGCTTCCTCCAGATGAAATAAACGCCTTTCGTTGCCTTTGTTGTTGCTATTGTTGTTGCAAACACTTTACACTATTATTATAAATTACATCTTAATTACAGAAAACCCAGAGAAGCAAAAGAACCTAAAACACCCACTCTTTCAAGAAAAACCACTGTTTACATTCCATTCTAGATTTTTTCTATGTATTCATACATAATATATAGACTTAGTATTTTGTAAATGAGATCATACCGGAGCGTATTTTTCTATAGGCCAATTGGCAACATCTTTCCACATCAGTAGCTACATTTCTGTAATGTTCTTTAAATGGCTACATGGGATTCTCTAAATGGCTGCCCCATAATTTATTTAATTGATCCCCTATGGTGAGACATTCAGATCGTTTCCAACTTTTCCCAAACTGCACTCTGATGAACGTATTTAAATTTTTCCATGTTTTCTTATGTATTTCAGGATCGACTCCCAGAAGTTCATTTGTAATATTTGTCTTAACACAGCATTGACACTAGAGTGTACACGGAAGGTGTCCCGGTTCAGGTGACGGTTCTCCTAGCTTCCTGTGGCAGCTGCAGTGAATTACCTCACCCTTGGTGGCTTAGTCCAGCAGAAACTTATCACCCCAGGTTTGGAGGCCAGAAGTCTGAAATCACAGGCTCAGCAGGGCCCCTGTCCCTCTGAAAATTCTAGAACAGAATCCATTCCCGGTCTTTTCCAGCTTCTGGGGATCAGGCTTTCTTCGGCTGCTGAGTAGCTCGCAGCGCTGTTTCCATCTTCCCGTGGCTTTCTCCCCTCTCTGAGAGTCTGTGTCTGCTCTTCTTTCATAAGGACACTTGTAAACTGGATTTGGGGCCCATCCGGATAATCTAGGATCATTTCAGCTCAAGATTTTATTTATTTATTTGATAGAGAAAGAGAACACAAGCAGGGGAAGTGCAAGGCAGAGGGAGAAGCAGTTTCCCCGCGGAGCCAGGACCCCAGTGTGGGACTCAATTCCAGGACCCTGAGATCATGACCTGAGCCAAAGGCAAACGCTTACCCGACTGAGTCACCCAGGTATCCCCTCGAGGTTCTTAATTACATCTGCCAAGAACCCTTATTCCAAATAAGGTCACATCACACGTTGCAGGGGTGAAGGCAAGGGCGTATCTTCTGGGGGAACCTATTCAACCCACCGTAGTGTTCTTCCAGACCACAGGAGTGGTTTTCAAATTTCACATCTACACACGTCAGCCGTGGGCTGTCTTTTCAAGTACCATCTTCTGTGGAAATGCAGTATGCAAAGGGATGAACTTGAGCTGTGTGGCTGGACCCAAGGACACTAGAGGGCTGTAGGGACTCCAGGACTCAAGCCCCTGTCTCTTTAAGGAGGTCAGAGGGCAACCCAAGTTGTACTTGCCATGGGGGGCTTAGGGGGTTGGTTTGGAAGGACTTCTCCTTACCCTCCCTTTCCAGATCGGGGCTTGGCCTACGTGGGCCCTGTTTGCTTCCCCACGAGGAGAATCAGGTACCCAGACAAGGTCTGCACCCAATCAGCGGGGCTTGTGCAGGAATCACAGGGAGGTCCTGATTTACGGTTTTTTAAAAAGCAAATCCTTCACACGTCTCAGCAAAAGTCCTCCAAGGACATTCCTGACTTTCAGTGGGAGGAAAAATGAGTTGCTTTATGAGTTCTTTCAGCATGTTTCTGGACTGTTGAAGGTTTCAATCTGCTGCAATGTTACAACCTTATCTAGAAACCGGGCCTGAGCATCAAACACAGGCTGTCCCTGAACTCACAGACCACCGCATTCCAGAAGTTCATTTCTAGGTGAGTTATTTGCAGCTTTGAAGGCCTTTTTCCTTATATCTGGGCTAGGGCTCCCAAGTCCTATTGATTCCTACTGAAAGCAAGAGAGAGCCCTGCCCTTGACCCTGGCTCACAGAGCTTCCAAACTCTGAGCCTTGGGCTTTCCCAGGCTGGAAAGCAGGGTCGGAAGGAGAAGGAGAAATGTGTCCTAGGATCTCCCCGGGCTTCAGCAGCCATGGCATTGTTGGAGGAGGCACCCAGAACGAGAGGGTCAGGAGACAGGGTTGTCACCCAGAGGGGAGGGGACATAAGGACACAGAGAGCCACAGGTGTATGGGTTCCCACAGACATAAGGCCTGCAAGGCCTGCCTGCCTGTGTTGTTGCTCTCTGGCAAGTAAGGGTTCAGAGGCTTGGAATGGCTTTTCAAGGTATAACACACCGAGTAAGGCTGCCATCACAAGGGCCACAAACTGGGTGTCTTAACACCACGTGATTTTCTCCTCTTCCAGTTCTGAAGAGCAAGGCATGGGCAGAGCCAGGTTCTGTCTCCTGGCTTCTGGACGTTTCCTGCTGTGCTTGGCATTCGTTGGCTTGGGGAGGCGATCTCTGTCTCTGTTGTCACAGGGCCAGCTTCCCTCTCCACGTCTGTGCCTTCCTGTTTGTCTCTGGTCCCTTCATACAAGGACAACAGTTCTATGGATGGTGTTTCACCCTAATGACCTCATCTTCAAGGTCATTAGGCGCAAAGGTCACAGCTGCAAAGACTCTATTTCCAAATAAAATCACCTTCCCAAGACCAGGAGTTAGGACTTCAACACAACTTTTGGTGGGGACACAATTCAACACATAACAGAGGGCATACAACTCCATCCCACCCAAAAGAGAAATATAATCGGCAACGGCTGTAAGCCACAACCATTGAGCCTGTGCTTAAATACTCCCAGTGATGGACAGGAAGTCCATTCTATTCTCAAGACACCACAGGAGCCACCTCCTTCTTAATAGGATCCAAAACCTAGACTCTCACCTACCGAGTCAGTTTTCCCTTATGAAGCTACATAGAATAAATCTAACCTTTGACAAAATCCTTTCCTACATACGAAGCCCTCCCAGTCACCCTCCAAATATTTTCTTAAAGCTCAAATCTCCAGCTCTTCCTAGGACATGATTCGAAGCCCCTCTTAGGATCCTAGCCACTGAACTTGGTACTGGGTCACTGGTCTAGACCCATCCTCAGAGGCTTCCCTAACCGAATGCCCATGATACAGGTGTGGTCTGACAGATTCAGCCATCAGTGGGTTCGTTTTCCTCCCGGGAGCTGAGTATGACACATCTGTTGAAACCTAACGTTGTGTTGAGATTTCTGGTTTGTTCTGGTTGGGTTCGGTTTATGGTTGCTTGTTTGCTTTGCGATGGCCATAGAGCTTAGCGGCGGCCATAGAGCTTAGCGGCCAAGCTAGACTGTTGAGGGCAATCCAGTCTGCGGTCAGCTGAAATCTCGGCAGTTTCATCACCATCCTCTTAGAGCACACCTTCCACTCATTACTGCATTGTTTCCTTTTGGACCTTCTGTACACTAATTTCATTTTATCTATTGCCCTCAGTCCTTCCACGGAACACATCTAGCTCTTGTGAATCTCAATCCGTCATTCCTTCATTGGTCAACCAACCCAACTCTGGTCATCTGCCTTTTGACGGGAAAAGAAAAGAGGCAAAGACAGCCAACATTTATAATATTTATAAGACCCTATTAAGCTGGACTAGTTATTTCTAATTTTTTCATTGACGTCAACACACAGAAAAGTGCACAGACGTAAATATACAGGTCAATGAATTCTCACAAGCAAATGCCTGTGTAACCACCCATGTCAAGAAAGAGAACATTATGCCAAGAATGTTGTAATAAGCATTTTTGCCTTTAAGTCCTCAGACCTATTTGGTAATTATTTTTAAAGCTGGTTCATCGATGATAAAACAGACTAAAAAGTGAAGTAATCTGCCCAGCCTCCCACAGCCAGGAAGTACAAGCAGAGAATGACCACACACCGCCCCCTAAAGTGCTCTTCCCATCTGCTGACACTGGACTTGAACAGTGAGAGATATGGCCAGTGTCCAGATGAGGAAGGTAGAAGGGCATCCCAAAGGGATGCCTGGGTGGCTCAGTCAGTTAAGCGTCTGCCTTTGGCTCAGGTCACAATCCCAGGGTCCTGGGGTCAAGCCCTGCTTCGGGCTCCCTGCTCAGCAGGGGGTCTTCCTCTTCCTCTGCCTGCAGCACGCGCCCTCCCTTTGCGTGTGTTCTCTCTGTCTCTCTCTGGCAAAAAAATAAAATCTTAAGGAAAAAAAGAAGAAGAAGAAGGGTGTCCGAGCAGGACAAAGCAGGAGAACAAAGGCCAGCGCGGGGGAGGTATGAGTGGGGGTCAGGCGGTTCAGGGCTCCTGGACCGCAGGATCCTGGCGGAAGAAGAATGGTAGTAAACCAGGCCAGATTCGACTGATAGCATCACAGATCTGCACAGTATTCTGTATCACTAGAAAAGCCACTGACGCTTTGAGAACACCGCTTTAGGATCAAATAATTCATTGTAAAGAATTCTGTCCTACTAGGTTAGCAGGTTTTTCAAACTCCTACTGCGTAATCAGGGTTTCTCGAAGTCTTAGAAAATTTATATTCAGCACTGCAGGTGATCTAGTATTTAAGGATAAAAGGGGACAGAAGGAAATGATGGGCTAAGCCCTAGGGGGTTGGCCCAAGAGGCTGCCTAAGGACCTAGAGTGGGCGGATGCAGGGTCCCAGCCACCGGCCAGGAGCACCCCTGGTATAGCTGAAAATACCACACGCCGTCCAAGCCTTCAGGCAAATGAGCCAAATGGCTCTAGTAAAATCAAAGGTTAACCTCAAGCTAAGTAAGTTCAAAGTATTACTAATAGACTGACTCATTAAACAACCAAGATTTATTCTAGCATCTGTGGATAAAACCAAGCAAAATGGGCTGGAAGATTCCCACAGTGAGGCGGGGCATCTGACCATTTCTCCTCGGGCTAGTGTGGAGATCAGTCATTTTCTATACTGACTAGGGAACTGCTTTTCTGAAGGAAAGAAACCAACGGTACTTTCTTTGATTATCCAAAAAATAGCAGTGCTATATTTGTTTTATTTTTAACAGTTTTACAAACTGTGGGAATAGGTAAAAACCAACCAAACGAGAAGAGGCAAAGGATACTTCCTCAGACCTGACAGCCACTGTCATTTGTGGCGGAGACTCGAGGGCAGACAGAGGTGGGAAAGCTTCAGGTGAGCCCCAACGAAGGCTGCTGGTGTCGCAAAGCTGTGCGCAGCGACCCAGAAATGGTACGTTCTATGCATTTGGTGAGGGTACGTGTCTGGCTTTCTCTGGTTGGTCCTAAGTTGGAAACAGGATGAAAACCAGGAAAGATGCCAGTTATTAAACAAGTCCTGGCCATGTGGGGCTTATCTTTCTGGAAGTTACTATTTAACTTCCTGGATTGTTACTAGAGATCGCAGTTTGACTTGCTACAAGTCTGACTTTGAGCCAGCTAGTTTCCCAGGCTGTTTACTGTACATCCAGGACTGGTTTCCTTGGCAGGTTCCTACAAGTTTTGGAGCAGAGTTCCAGTTTTATAGCTAGTCTGGCCATCATCCATTTGTATATCCAGTCTCTTGAAATGAACTAGGTGAAGAAATAAACGTTGAAAAATGGGAGTGAGCAAGGCCATCAAAGCAGAGGCGTGGGACAGGGAAAAGCCTGCAGGACGACGGATGGGAAAGGTGTTCAAGAAGTGAGAACACAGCTTTTTAAAAAGAAGAGTCAATCATGTATGTGACCAGAGCACAGGAGGGGAGGGGACCGGTGAGGATAACAGAGAGATGGTCTGGGTCAAAAAGGACCTTGAATACAAGACAGAAGAGTTCATCGTTGATGCTGTAGACAGTGGGGAACCCCCCAAAAAAACTTGCAAACAGCCTAACAGAGGGTTCGATGTGTGATACTAAACATTAAGTCCGGAGATAAATCTAAAGCCCCAGTCGAGTCATATTATTACTTGCCTGCTTAAAACTATCTGGATTATTCTCTCCCCCCAGCCCTTCTCTGTCCGATAAACCATCTTCATCCTAACTTCAGCATCACTTCTTCTGGAAAGCTCTCCCAAACCTTCTAAGGTTGAGTTCGTCACTCCCTCTTTGAGGATCTTGGGGAGGGTGCTTCCTAGTCTCTAAACATCTCAAGAGTAGGAATCAGTTTCCTGATATCCCCCATGATTAAGGCATCGTCCTGAGACAATGATTCTCCTTTATTCAACTTGGTACGTCTGCTGATTGGCAAAGTGCCTGGAAAATTAGACATCCAAGTGCACGTGTTGTCGGGGCGGTCAGCTAGGTAGAGGCTGACCTGGCACATGAAGGCACTGGAGGCAAAGGTGGGACCGGAAGTGCTGGGGGCTGTGGGAATGGTGATATTCGGGGCAGTGGCTCCTAAACCACGTGGGAAGGATGGGGGAGGGGTGCTTTAAATGCAGAACCTTGGGCCACTTCTAGATCTACAGACTCAGAATCTCCAGGACTGGGACCTCGAATCTGAATTCAATGACAGATTGATTCTGACAACCCCCCCAAGTCTGGGACTCACTGACAGAGGTAGCACCATGGATAATATTTGGATAATTGGCAGAAGGCAGTGATAAAGAAGAAAAGAGAGTTGTCTAGGTCTGAGAATTGACCTTCAGGAAAGGGGGACTCGCCGGCAGGAGAGGGAGTCCTGGAGAAGACAAGCGTTCAGTTGCTGTCACACAAGTCAGGCGTGCGGTGTCTACCCGAATCTGGATGGAGATGTCGCTCTGGCAGCTGGAGAGCGGACCTGGTCATCAGCGGTCTGATCCTTATGACCTTGAGAACTGAACGTTTAGGTACCAAAAAAAATCAAGCTTCCATAATCACTCTGTCCTTTATCATTCAGCAGAAAGCAGCAAAAATTGCATTTACCTTCTGTAATTGATTTAGGCAAGTCATTAGTGGTGCTAAGGTCGAAATAGCTAACTACATTAAATATGCTCCTGTAGTTCCAGAGTGAATCAGTATTTACATAGTTGCCTATTTATCACAGTTACACAAATGCCTTAAATGAAATTAAAGAAAGGGTACTCTTATTAAAATATGAACTTTAAAAATGACCACTTTTCAACATTAACAAATGTTACTAATTGACTCGAAAGTCTGTACAAATATATCCTGGCTTCGTAAATGGATACTAGACATGCCTCACACCCCCAAAGGGACAAAAACCATGTATGCAAAGCACCTGACCTAATCAATTTTCAGATTAATCTGAAATTACTATTTGAATTTGGATTTTGTAAATGTCATGGATCGCTGCACTGGGGCACAGATATAAACCTGATCTACTAAATGACATAAAATAGAGAACAGAGTAGTTTCTCCAGCAAATATGAACAAGCTCTGGAGCCCATCTGGGTAATTTACATGAAAATTGGATTTTCATGCTCCTGGGTGGCTCAGATGGTTAAGCTCAAATGATGAGATCGAGCCCCGCATCGGGCTCCCCACTCAGCAGGGAGTCTGTTTCTCCCTCTGACCCTCTCTCTTCTCATGCTCTCTCGCACACACTCTCAAATAAATGAACAGAATCTTTAAAAAAGTTTGGATTTTCCTCTCTTGAATTATCTTTTTCTAGTGGACGTCTGCAGTATGGTCTGTCGGTTCCCTGCTCCACTGTCCTCATTCACGCCACCACCATAGTAACTCCCTTGTTTTTTCAGGAGTCCATCCCACTGGCCAAATTCGTTGTCCATGACCTGGCATCTCCATCCCTCTGGGCTGTCAGCTCTCTCCTGCGGAGTGTCTACCCCTAGTGCTAGGAAGCTAACAGACTTGGGAGCTGGCAGTAGCCACATTCCCTACTATTAGGAGAACTTTCAACAGAGAATGAAGCCCAAAGAAGAGAATGGCAGAAATCCTAACTCACTCTACCCCCTTGATCCAGTAGTTTCTGCGGCCGAACAGGAATGCTCACTTCTCACAGTGTGACTGGTTCATTCTTCTTTGGACTCTCTCATCCAAGAATTCCTTTCGGCCTAATCTAGGGGAAGATGGGTTTCTCGTCCCTTGAAACCAAGAGTAATAATGCCCAGTATCATACAAATGTACTGTCCAGGGCGCCTGGGTGGCTCAGTGGGTTAAGCCACTGCCTTCGGCTCAGGTCATGATCTCAGGGTTCTGGGATCGAGTCCCACATCGGGCTCTCTGCTCAGCAGGGAGCCTGCTTCCTTCTCTCTCTCTCTCTGCCTGCCTCTCTGCCTACTTGTGATCTCTCTCTGTCAAATAAATAAATAAATAATCTTTAAAAAAAAATGTACTGTCCAGCTCACCCTCTGAGATCCTAACTTTCCTTAGAGACAAACAGCTGGAACAGGAACCAGTGGGATGAGACAATCGTGGGTTGCTCTGGGTGTCTCCAAAAGATATGCTGAAGTCCTAACACTCACTACCTGAGCATTTGACATTCATTGGAAATAGGTCACTGTAGATGTAATTAGTTAAGATACAGTCATATTGAAGTAAGAGAGCCCTTAATCAGATGTAGCTGGTGCTCTCATAAGAAGAAAAGACCACACACGAAGAAGAAGGAGGAGGAGGAAGAGGAGGAGGCGGAGGAGGAAGAGAAGGAGGAGAGGGTAGAGGAGGAAGGAGGAAGGGGGGGGAGGGGAAGGAGAAGGAGGGGAGGAGGAAGAGGGGAAGGGGGAGGAAGGAAGACACACAGATACAGAGATGCTAGAGGGAGGAGCAGAACCATGGAGTTGGACTCCAGCCTCACTGGCCTGGGCTCTGAATCCAGCACACTCACATCACGCCAATGTTGCACAGTAAATACTTAGCATTGCCTATCAGACTTTAGGTATAATTGGGTCTCCTTTATGGTTATTGGCTAAATCTCACAACCTTATTAGACATCAGAGTTGGTATCTTCACAGTTAGATTTTGAAGTCTGTGGAACAGAGAAGTTCCCTTCGATGAGCCCTTCATTGGAAGGACGCGGTTATTTTCTTTTTCTAGTTTTCCATGTAGAAAAAGTAAAGAGGGAGAAAAAAATCACCCCAAATTCCACCACCCCGAGATAACCAATACTTACATTGTATTTAAAACATTCCAGGGGCGCCTGGGTGGCTCAGTGGTTTGAGCCTCTGCCTTCAGCTCAGGTCATGATCTCAGAGTCCTGGGATCAAGTCCCGCATCGGCTCTCTGCTCTGCAGGGAGCCTGCTTCCTCCCCTCTCTCTCTCTGCCTGCCTCTCTGCCTACTTGTGATCTCTGCCTATCAAATAAATAAATAAAATCTTTTAAATCAATCAATCAATCAATAAATAAATCATTCCAGGGACGCCTGGGTGGCTCAGTTGGTTAAGCAACTGCCTTTGGCTCAGGTAATGATCCCAGGGTCCTGGGCTCAAGTCCCAGATCAGGCTCTCTGCTCATCAGGCAGCCTGCTTCTGCCTCTGCCTACTGCTCCCCCTGCTTGTGCGCGCTCTCTTTCTCTCTGACAAGTAAATAAATAAAATCTTAAAGGAAAAAGACATTCCGTACATACGTGTTCCTTACAAACGTAATGTCACATGCGCACGGAATCACAGTATATATGCTTTCCTGTAATCCTGCTTTTTTGGAGTGTGTGGTTTTTTGACTGCCAACTTTACAGCCTCTCCAGAGGTCTGACTTCCATAAAATCTCCTTTACTTCCATTCCCAAGAGGCCCCCAGGACATGGGCTACATATGCAGGTGATTAACTAGTAGTTTGTTACTTTTATGGCAAACTACAGAGGGCGGGCTTTTGGGGAGGAGGAGCCCTCACTGGAAAGTGCAGGGCCAGAACCTATGCTCCAAGCCCTCGAGAAGTCTGGCATAAGATACAGCATTTTAGAAGAAATATATTTGTGTTGATTGGTGTTTATTAAGCTTTGCTTATTTCATCTCACTTTTCCTATTTTGTTCTGGAAACTTCCTTAATAGTTGTGAAAACATGGCATAGTAAAAATGAGTATTTGGAAGAGAGCCTCAGCCAGAGTGATTCTAACAGCTGAGTGTAAGATTTACTCAGCAGCTATTCTCAGCCAGACCCGCAATTAGGTGCACAAAGATTATGAAGACCAGGAAAACAAGCTCCAGTCCTCGAAGAAGCTTAAATTTATAGAGCATAAAACTGAACAGACACCTCCATGAGATTACCACCCAGAAATACTACTGTTAATATTGTAGCGTCTGTCTTTTCAGATTTAATAGTTATAATAGCTAACGCTCACCGAGCACTTCGTGTGTGCTGACTTTGTTCTCAAAGGTTTTTCTCTTCACTCACGTAATCCTCCAAATCGTGTTATAATGTACTATTCTTATTTTTATTGTCCAAGTGAAGACATGGAAGCAAAGAAAGATTTTAACTTGCCTGAAATGACACAGCTACAAAGTGGCCAAGGCCAGGATTGGGACCCAGAGTCTCTTCGTAGACACAGATCAGATCTCATTGTTTTAGAGCCATATTTTGAAACAAATAATACATATCTTTTTTTTCTCTTTTTACAGAGAGAGATACAGCGAGAGAGGGAACACAAGCAGGGGGAGTGGGAGAGTGAGAAGCAGGCTTCCTGCCAAGCAGGGAGCCTAATGTGGGGCTGGATCCCAGGAACCTGGAATCATGACCTGAGCCGAAGGTAGACGTTTAAGGACTGAGCCACCCAGGCACCCCAATAGTATATAACATTTCTTACGTGCCAGTCACCAGTCTCAGTGTGGTACATGGGTTGATAAATGCATAAAGCCAGCATGTACAAGTTATTTTTTACCCAGACATTTTTAGGGACCACAGGTGACTTGAAGGACCAAAAGGGTGGCAGAATGCCAGGGAGACCTGGGATCACCCAGGTCATGGGCATGTCATCAGAGCTTCTGTCGCTAAGTTCATGGAATTCTGACTCACCTGAAATGGAAGAGACCTTAAGAGGAGCTTTTCAAGCCCACTTTCCCAGCCTCAGATTTCATGGCCATATCTGAATGAGTTTATCTCTGCACGCATCTCCAGGAAGGCTCCGGTGGGAGTGATAAATGCCCCCGCACAGGTGAGCAAAGTCCCCGGCCTTGAAGTATCATTTTATCCCTAGACCTGAAAAATGCAAACAATTTTGCTCCAGGCTATCAGGTGGTTTTATGGTAACAGATTCTCCATTGATAAGGAGTGGGAATCTTCTCAAATGCCCTGTCAGCCTGGGGAGAAATGAGCACCCCTTCTGAAGAAAGGCTGTCCCTAGGTAGGGGGTACCCAATGTCTGGGATCCCAGACCATCAGTGGTGTCCCGTGAGCTCCCCCCCAGGGAACGGGCCAGGGCACCGCTTAAATTTCCTCTCATCCTTTCCTTCTTCTTTGGCAAAATAAATCATCAAGTTTATATTCACTGTAGTATATACATTTTAAATATATCCTATAAAGCCAAAGGCATAATGAACTGAAGACGCCCACATCAGAGTAATTCTGCATACTAGTTGGGTTTTGTAATTTGGGTTCAGCCTTCTTGGGACTTTTTTTTTTTTTTTTAGGTGGAGGTTGCCTGGGCAGCTCAGTCATTGAGCCTCTGCCTTCAGCTCAGGTTATGATCCCAGGCTCCTGGGATGGAGTCCCACATCGGGCTCCCTGCCCCGTGGGAAGCCTGCTTCTCCCTCTCCCACTCCCCATGCTTGTGTTCCCTCTCTCACTGTGTGTGTCCCTCTCTCTCTCTCTCTGTCAAATAAATAAATAAATAAAACCTTTTTTTTTTTTAATTATTAAAAAAAATTTTTTTAAGTAATCTCTACACCTAACTCAAACTCAGAACCCTGAGATCAGGATTCCTGTGGTCTACCGACTGAGCCAGCCAGGTGCCCCCAGCCAGGGTTCTTTGGGGTTTTTTTTATAGGAACAGACTTCCAGGGCAAGGAAAAGCAGGCTAATGATAGCAAGTTTCAAATGGCGGCTCAGTCTCAAGCACCTTTGTCCTGGAGCCTGAAAGTGCTAGAAGGTAAGTAAAAAGCAGAAATACATTTCCTGCAAGGTGAGGGGGATGTCGGGGGGGGGGGGGGGGGGGGGGGGGGGCGGGAGTGGGGATGCTCAGGGAGGAGGGACACTTGAACTTCCTGCGCTCCTCCCCCTGACCCTCTTGTGCCCTGTGACTTATGACGGGTCACTGAGCCTGTGGCCCTGTGCAATTTCTGCATTTCTGGGGGAGCCCCACCTTGCAGATGCCAAGAGAGACACATTCCACCGGAGGGGTCGGAGGGGTTGGTCGTCTGTGCTGTTTATGGAAGAAAGAGGAGTTTTTCCGGAGAGTTCAGACATGCCAAGGCGCTTTCAAAACACAGTGAGCTCTGGTTCCCCAGAGCTGTTCTCACAACTTTATGTGTTCACCCTTCCCCCCTCTGCCCGCCCCCCAATTCCACCTCTGGGAAAAGCCTCCACGGGGCAGGCAGTCTGCTCACTGGGAACCCCAACCAGCTCACGTACCCCAAAGAGGTTTACTGTATTTCAAGCAACAAGACAGTCTCTCCCATCCAGGGGAACCCTTAGAAGTGGGGGCAGCAAAGGGCCACCCTTTAGCGGGACTCACGCTCTGCAGCTTTCTCGTGAACGCAGACCAGTTGTTCACAGATGCGACCGGGACACCTGCTTTTCGCCCAGAATGTTCACCAGGAAATGTAAGGTTCTCTTGTTCCTTCTAACATCAGATGAAGTTTCAGGCCAGGCCTGAAATCCCAGGCCAGGCCAGCAGCGGGGAGGCGTGCTATCTTAGAAGCAGACGGAACAAAGGATCGGGTCCCTAGTTCCTAGGGTGAGACCAAAGGGCAAGACAACAACCCGGGACCACCCAGAGAAAATTAAATACAGATCAACTTTTGATGGCTTGTGTTCACAGAGGGGAGACAGAGTTTTGATCTGGGGAGACACAAACACCACAAACTTTACCCATAATCACTGTTTATCACACTCCTATCCTGGAGGAGCGAGGGCGACTCAGCAGCCACAAACACACAGTGGAGCGGGGGCTTGTTTCCCGCCCCTCAGCCTGTCCTCTGTGGGCTGGCGTCCTGGCTGTGATGCCAAAAGAAAGAGCCTCGGGCTTTCCCAACCACTGGGTAAAGAGGAGAAAATGGCTCCTAAGGGGGTCAGCTCCCCTTCCCAGCTCCAGGTTCTGACCACAGACCACCCGGCTCTGCCTCGGAACGAAGGGCAGCCCCCCACCTCCACCCCCACCTTGTCAAGGTGGGATGACTCTAACTATACTCCTGACCCGAACCTTTGTTCAGATGTTATTTTTAAAATTTTATTATGAAAAATCTCCAACAGACCCAGAAGCAGAGAGCACGTTACAACAAACCCCAGATTCAGCCATTACCCAGGTTTCCACATTTCTTCATCTGTCTCCTGGATTTTGCTCTTTCATAATAACAAATCCCAGACATCGTGTCCTTCCAGCCCCTCGTACTTCGGGAGGCATCTCGAAAAACACAGACATGTTTTACATAACAGGAGTTTCACTGTCACTCCTTAAAAAAAAAATAAAATTAAGAGTGCCTGGGCGGCTCAGTTGATTAAGCAACTGCCTTTGGCTCAGATCATGATCCTGGAGTCCCGGTGATGGAGTCCCACATCGGGCTCCCTGCTCAGCAGGGAGTCTGCTTCTCCCCCTGACTTCTCTCATGTTCTCTCTCTCTCTCTCTCTCTTAAATAAATAAATAATCTTTTTTTTTTTTATTTCTTTTCAGCTTAACAGTATTCATTGTTTTTGCACCACACCCAGTGCTCCATGCAATCCGTGCCCTCTCCAATACGCACCACCTGGTTCCCCCAACCTCCCACCCCCCTGCCCCTTCAAAACCCTCAGGTTGTTTTTCAGAGTCCACAGTCTCTCATGGTTCACCTCCCCTTCCAATTTCCCTCAGCTCCCTTCTCCTCTCCATATAAATAATCTTTTTGAAAATGTAAGTTATCCCTTAATATTGTCTAAATCGCAGTCCAATTCAGATTTCCCCTGTTTTCCAAAACTATCATTTTTGGCTGGTTGGCTTGAGTCAACAGGTCAAAAAGAGCCACATTTGGTTACCAATGGACTTACGCCCCATTTCCCATTTCCCGTACAGCTGGCCTCTCACTTTCTTCTTAAGGCCACTGACCTGCTGCCGAAATCAGGGTAGGTGTCCGTTCGCCGGAATCTTTCAGCCTACCCCAGTGCCCTCCGTCCTAACCTCCGCCCTCCGACAGCGTGGCAAGATTTCCTTCCCGTTGGTGCCCGTGGCTCTTGGTCACGCTGCTTTGAAAAACGAAGGAGACCAGACGAAGAGTGGCGGGCAGCAGAGCAAAGTTTATTGAGCGATAGTATAAAGCTCTCCAAAGGGAGGGGAGCCAAGAGGGTTGCCGAGTTGGTGATTAAATCTAGAGGATTTTATGGGCTCTTGGGTGTGGGCTGTTTTAATCGGACTCACCCTCCCTGCACCTGCCACCCAATCAGGTTTTGGTCCATAAGCTCGTTGACCAATCAGGTAGTTGTTCACGTGGGCTAGAGTAGAGGGCTGCTTCCTGGGGGGCATTTTGTAGCCTCCGGGACCAAGAGGGCAGGTGATCGCGACTGTCCTAAGGTATTCCAGCCAGCCTCATGCCTGCAGAACCAGCTCTCTGTTTAATATCACATTGGCTCTAGCGCGGGGTTAGGACACCCAATTCCTTCCCTTCTTTCTGTCACATACAAGTAAGTCCTCCCAGTAGGAAGCCTTAAAGCTGGGGCACCGGGTTAAAGCCTAGAATAACAGGATGGGGCCTTTTTCCTTTTAAGGGTAGCTTCCTCTTAGGAGGGGTCGGGGGGAGCCTTGTGCTTGCCTGCCTCTCTCCCAACTATTCTCCATCAATAGGAAGTAGGGCTCGAGCAAGAAGACGCTATTTGCACTGTGTGCAGACACAGCTACCCCAAACCAGAAACTTGGCCCAGTCTGGCCCCGACTTACCTTTTCCAATATATGCACAACAGTCCATCCGTACACCTTCCACTGTAACCGAACAGGATTCGTTAACATTTCTCAACCACCTTTCACTTTCCATCTCTTTACCTCTGCTTTCCCCATTTACCTTAATGTTAAGAGCTACTTAACAGGGGCGCGTGGTGGCTCAGTGGGTTAGAGCCTCTGCCTTCGGCTCAGGTCATGATCCCAGGGTCCTGGGATCGAGCCCCACATCAGGCTCTCTGCTCAGCAGGGAGCCTGCTTCCTTCTCTCTCTCTGCCTGCTTCTCTGCCTACTTGTAATCTCTGTCTGTCAAATAAATAAATAAAACCTTAAAAAAAAAAAAAGAGCTACTTAACATCGTGTGGGATATACCAAGTTTATTAAGGCAAGACCCTCAAAACTCACCCTTGGAGAGCCCACTGTGACCAGAATCCGAATTTGATACCAGTGCCCTTCCAAACCCAGAGCCAACCCCTTGGCCCCTCCCTCACCCAGAGCACCGAGCACCCCCTGGGGTTACTGACTTCCTCTCCCTGCCATCGCTTCCCTTGATGGTCTTTAGTCAATGCCCAGAACTTGGTCCATCCATCCATTCACTGTCCAGGTCCAGGATCCACCTTTTTTGTCTCTACCATTACAACAGGCTGCTTCGAGGAAAAAGAGAAGCCCACAGATCACCGTCACTGGACATGTAGACTTGCCCACCGACGCCGGGCGCCATTGTTACCCACCGATCCTGTCGCTTGTCATTAGTCAGCAATTTCCGTCCTTGGCTCGTTAGCTCCTTCTTAGAAGTAGACGGAAAAGTATCGCTCAGGTATTTTGTAGAAAATCCCTCTGTTGGGATTTGTCTGATGTTTTTGTCATGGTTACACTGGGGTTATGGGTTTTGGGGGGAAGAAGAGGTAAAGTGCCATTTTTATCACACATGTCAAGTGTATGTACTGTCAACAGAGCTCGTCCCTGCTGCTGTTGACCGTGATCACCTAGCTGTGTTGCATGTCAGGTTTCTCCACTCTGAAGTTAGACCCCACTCCTTTCCACACGGTACTCTCTGGAAGGAAATCATTATACGCAGCCCGCACTTACGATGCTGGGCAGCGTCCTACATCAGTGTGGATCCGTGGATATTTACTTTAGGTTCTAACCCGACACTGTTTCATTTGTTGCTCAGACTGTTCAAGCTTTGGGAACTCTCCACCGGCTCCTCTTTGTCTCTTTTATTCTAAATTTTGATGAATAAATGGCTTTCCATAAATGTTGTCCTCGTGTAGACCCCCACCAGTTACGCCTGTGATCTTGTCTTTCCCTCAATCCCTCATCAACACGGTAGTTACCAGATTTTTTACCTTTGCCGATCAAACAGGTAAGCGGTGCAATTTCATTTCTTTTTTTTTTTTAAGATTTTATTTATTTATTTGACAGACAGAGATCACAAGTAGGCAGAGAGAAAGGCAGAGAGAGAAGGGGGGAAGCAGGCTCTGTGCTGAGCAGGGAGCCTGAAGTGGGGCTTGATCCCAGGACCCTTAGATCATGACCTGAGCGGAAGGCAGAGGCTTAACCCACTGAGCCACCCAGCCACCCTGCAATTTCATTTTAGTTATACTTTGTGTATCTCATATGATGAATTAGGTAAAGCAAAGTTTCATGGTTAAGGACCATGTGTATTTTGTGTGTATGTGGTTCATCTCTTAATATCCTTTTGCCACCTTTTCAGTGAGAAGTTAGTCTTTTATATTAATTCTTAAGAACTCAAATAAAGCATGAAAAGCATGCGGTTACATATCTATCTCCCTCACTTAAGTATTAAACCCTGGAATCAAGAACCATATTACATACATGTTTATGGCTTCAGTCAAGCCAGAGAGGCTGCAAGTGATATATATTCAAGAAATATTCCCCCAAAGGGACACCTGGGTGGCTCAGTCACTTGAACTCTGACTCTTGGTTTCAGCTCAGGTCATGATCTGAGGGTTGTGAGATCGAGCCCCCTGTGGTAGTCAGCATTCAGTGCGAAGTCTGCTTCAGATTCTCTCTCCTTCCTCCTCTGCCCCCCCCCCCGCACTCTCGCTCTCTCTCTCAAAAATAAGTAAATAAATTATAAAAATAAAAAATTCTTCTACCAAGAAGCTTTCACGTATCTCAGGCTTTTCTTCTGAGAGAAACAAAGTTCTATGCATTTTTCCATTTAGACACTAAAGGGAAAAGAAACATGTCTTACCATTCTGAGGACAGCAGAGAACTTAAACTCAGTACCCTTGAGAAGGGTTTATGCTGGATGTTGGTTCTCGGGGGAGGGATGTAATTTTAAAAAGTGCCTTGTGAAAAAAAATGAAAAAAATAAATAAATAAAAAGCACCTTGAACTTACCAATGGTTTTTCTTTTTCCTTACCCACACTGAAGAAAGGAAAGCTCAAAATAGTTTTTTTCTTGGTGAATGGGTTAGTATTCGATTAGAAGCAACCCTCTCTCCCTTAAGCATAAAAACTGCTCTAGGCCAAATGATAATCTTTTGTCCTTTCTTCTCGCCCACCTTCCTTGTTCTTCGTCTTTCAAGGTCATACTCCTTTAGAAAATTTGGTGAGAATTGTAGACCCTTTCTCTACAAATATTTGCATATGGTGCACATGTTCGCATACAAGTCCATGGAGCTCATGAGAACCTCAAAGCCTGCCCACAGTCATCTGGGTAAAGATTCCAGCCTGGGTCCCCGGACAGTGGTTCATGGAAATGTGGCTACTTTCCTCCCACGTGACCTTGAGCAAGTCATTCATCCTCTCTATGACTTGGTGTCCTCTGCTGTACAATGGAAGCTGAAAGTGTCCCATGGACTGGTGACCTTGGCGAGGATCAGATGGGGTGTCATGCACAGGCACGTACCCCAGTGCCCGCACCTGGTCGGTGTTCAGTGACTCCCCGACCATCTGCTGGGGTGTCTAGGTCCACAGGACCAGAGACCGCAGCTGACTAACATGTCCTCGGAGAATCCCAGTCTGGGAAAATCATCACTGTCCAAGCAGCAGTCTTCGTTAGGCTGCCACGCTCACCAACTACCACAAATCAGCTGTCCTATTTAACCTAATGGGGATTTATTTCCCTTTTATTAATTGGCACGACCCAGACAGACATCATCGGTCTTTTCCAGAAGACTGGACATTCCTGGCATTTCAGATTCTGGTATTCACCATTCATTTTCTCTGTCACTCCCTTCTGGTTTCACCAAACAAATAAGAATGGTTTAAAGTTCCCTTGAGAAAGAAATATTTCCAAACCAGTTCCAGAGTGGTTCACCTCACCACCTTCCTAAAGAAGCTGATGAGAATCAGCCACACAAAATGATCTCAGGATCCGAGTCGCCAGCCAGCAGGGAGAGCGTCTGAAGACGGGATTTTGGAGCCATCATTCTACAGAAAGTTCTTCTCTGTGAGATTCAGCACAGGGAACATTTTAGATATGGAGGCTCAGGAGGCCGCAGGTCTTGCCCACTGTACCTCACCAAGGAAAGGGGCACATAAACTTCAAAACCGTTGCATGAATATTCATGTATATTCTATCTGTTGTACCCCTCTTGGATCTTGGGATACTCTGCTTGCCCAGGCTGCTGACTCCAACACAGACCTGGAGGTCTTGTTGGTGCCAGGTGACAGAAGCCTTGGACAACGAGCCATGCATCTCTGAAAGTGGAGAATTATTCATTTATTCATTCATTTATAGATTTTCATTAAGCACCCACCAAGCTCTAGGCATGTTTTCATCACCAAGGGGAATAGCAGTAAACATCCCCGATCTCATGGAACTTATATGCTGATTGGAGAATATAAAATATTTTAAAAATACAGATAATACACAAAATCATTGCAGGTAATGATGAATTCTAAGGAAATGAAAGAGGGCGATAAAACAGGAAAGTGCGGGGGTGGGGGCACCTGGGTGGCTCAGTTGCTTAAACCCTCTGCCTTCAGCTCAGGTCATGATCCCAGAATTCTGGGACTGAGCCCACATCAGGCTTTCTGCTCAGCAGGGAGCCTGCTTCCTCCTCTCTCTCTGCCTGCCTCTCTGCCTACTTGTGATCTCTGTCTGTCAAATAAATAAATAAAATCTTAAAAAAAAAACGGGCAAGAGGGGGAAGCGTGATGTTAGGCTGGACAGTACTGCAAGTCTTCTCTAAAGAGATGTCATTTGAGCAGTGACTTAAATGACGAGAAAACAATCCGTCGCAGACATCCAAGGGAAGGACTTTCCCGGGGGTGGAAGCAGCAGGTACAAAGGCAGGACTGAGCCCAAAGGGACCCGGGGACAGAGAGGCCCACCAGGGAGCATACTGAGAGGGGGTGAAGGCAAACTGAACCTTGTCACAGGTGCGCACCGTCCACTTCATCTGCCTGACAGACTGTCTAGAGTGAGTCGTTTGGCAAGAAGAAGCCACTTCAAACCCTTGAAGCAGGTTTCAGATCTGGAGGATTTGGGCAGCC
Source organism: Mustela lutreola (assembly GCF_030435805.1). NCBI lineage: Eukaryota > Metazoa > Chordata > Mammalia > Carnivora > Mustelidae > Mustela > Mustela lutreola. The sequence goes on along the minus strand of NC_081295.1, from coordinate 15,405,031 downwards.
ACATTACCTGAGGTGAAAAAGATAAAGGAAGAGTGTGTTTGCCAGCAGGAAGGCTAAGACGGATTAAAAATTCCATTTTAGGGGCGCCTGGGTGGCTCAGTTGGTTGCACGTCTGATTCTCGGTTTCAGCTCAGATCATGATCTTGGGTCATAGGATCAAGCCCTGCATCAGGCTCCTCACAGAGCGAGGAGTCTGCTTGAGAGTCTCTCTCCCTCTGCCCCTCCCCCCCACTCATGCGCACACACACAATCTCTCTCTCTCTCTCTCTCTCTCAAATAAATAAATAAATCTTTTTTAAAAAATTCCATTTTAGAACACGTAAATTTGAGACACCTGTCAAACAGTCTTGGAGTCATCCAGAAGGCTACTGAATTGATGAGTCTGGTGTTCAAGACAGAGGTCAGAACTAGACATAAATTTGGAAGTCATCGGCTTCTGAATGGCATTTATAGCCACAAAAGTGGCTGAGATCACTGAGGACAAAAATGGAGGGAAGAAAAGAGGCTTCAGACTATAGAGCCCAAGAGAGAGAACCGGCAAAGGAGACTAAGAAAGCAGAGCCAGTGTAATTGGAGTAAAACCAAGAGAGAGTGGTGAAAAAGCAAAACCAAAACCAGAACAGATGGTGTTTGGGAGGAAGTGGCCCACCACTAAATGCTACAGAGAGACCAAGGAAGATGAGCCCTCCCCCACCAGTTTGGGGCAAATGGGAATCACTGGTAATCTGGACACCCGTCATTTCCGCTGTGTGGTGGAGAAGGAGGCCAGATGGCAGCGGCTGAGGACAGGGCTGTGGTTAAACAGGATGAAGAACTTCTGCTTTGAGCGAGGGCACAGAATTGGGGCAATTGCTAGAGAGCAACATGGACTCGGGGTTTTTTGTCTGGTTGGTCGGTTGGTTTTCTTAATGACGGGGCCCTCGTGGGTCTACTGATGGGAGTGACTGAGCTGAAGGGGAGACATTGACGATACAGGGGAGACAGAAAAGAAGCTACTAGAATGAGGTCCTACAACTACTCTGCACCCGCTTTCGAGGATGTTTAAGAACAGCTTCCTCTGAGGTAAGATTAAATGGAATATATGGAGTGTTCCGGAGTAGGATACTACACTGAGAGCCCTGCGTGGGGGAAGGAGGCAGGGTTGGAGAGGCGGGGGGAGAGGAAGCAAGAGAGAAGAAAGAGAAACTAGCATTCACTGGGCAGTATCCACGTGATGGGCACGTATCGGAACTATGTGGTACTTTGCCCCCCCCCCTTTTAAGGTTTTGAGTATTGCTTTTGCTTTCCTTTGATTATGGTAAAATATACATAACACAAATTTTAGCATTTTAGCTAAATGGTACAAATGCAGGAGCATTTAGTACTTCACTCTGTTGTGTGACCATCACCACCGTCCATCTCCAGAACTTTTTCATCATCCCCAGCAGAAGCTCAGTCCCCATGAGACAGGAACTCCCACTTCCTCCTCTTCCTCCCAGCCCCTAGGAATCTCTACATTCTACCACTGTGAACTTGCCTCTCCTAGGTCCCTCAGATAAGCGCAATTGTGCAGTGTTTATCCTTTTACCTTGGGCTTATTCCATGTAGCGCATTTTCAAGTTTCATCCACAATGTAGCCTGGATCTGAATTTCATTCTTTCTTATGGCTGCATAATATTCCGTCATATGTGTCTGCCACAATTTGTTTCTCCATTCATCTGCTGGTGCACATTTGGATTGTGTCCACCTTTTGGCTCCTGGGAAGAGTGCCGCTATGAACATCGGTGTACAAATATCCGGGTCCCTGCTATCTGCTGTTTGGGGCACATATCTAGAAGGGGTCCTATTTATTTTTGCTTAATGCTCATAGCCTTCTGTAGACAGATATTCTCCAGGAGAGGGCCGTCATCCTTCCTTCTTCCCTCGATGAGGATTTGTATGCTTCTAGCTTCCCAGACAACCCCCAAACTGGATACTGTCCATTGCTTTTGCTCTCGGCGAGGCTCGGCGTCCAGAGGAGTCTCCAGCCCTCAGCGTCCAGCCATCCCGCTCCTGCTTCTACAGAAAGGAATCCATTCACAGGCCCTAGTGGACAGGGGAGAAGACGGGGAGGCAGACCACTTCTCTTCCTGTCCCCATGGCGCCATGACAGTGAGGCCCTGACATACTTGTTCAGTTTACACTGAACCACCCCATACCCAGGGGTGGTTCAGTGCAGACACTTAACATGTTTGCTTGTAGGTGAACTTCATTCCACTCTTCAGATCTTTTGGGGGCAGAACCGAGCGAGCTTTCTCTCCCAAACTGTGCTGCTTCTGGGAAGAGCTAAAACCTGAAGTTTACAGGCAAAATAAGTCCTCTGATAGCAAGTGACAATACCATGGCCATGGATATTTTGGATGTGCCCAAACTTTACACTTTAAATGCTAGAAGTTACCACATTAGCATGATAATAGGTGGAACTAGGAGAATTATTCGCAGAAAGCAAGCAAATCAATATGCAACCACCTTCTAATAGTGAAAATTTTTAGATACCTGGGTTAAATGTCTGCCTTCAGCTCAGGTCATGATCCCAGGGTCCTGGAATCCAGTCCCACATTGGGCTCCCTGCTCAGCAGGGAGTCTGCTTCTCCCTCCCTGCTCTGCCCCTTTCCCCTACACGCTCATGCCCCTCCCCCCAAAGTCCCCACCCCACATTCATGCTCACATGTGCAGGCCAGCTCTCTCTCTCTCTCTCAAATAAAATAAAGTCTTTAAAAACATTTTCAAAAAAATAGTGAAAATTGTCTGTGAAATGCTCTACAGGAAACAAGATAGTCTTTCCTTTAAGATACAAAAGTATCTTGTGATTCAAAAATAGCTGGTCTCAGCATTGGTTCAGCAAAGTTTCCCTGAAAATAGAATTTTGCTTTCTTTTTAAAATGTTCTGATCTGCTTGATTCTACAGAACTTAGTTCTGTTTACACAAACCATTCTGGAATAAAAAGCAAGTTAGTGGCCCAAGGAGGTGGGGAAAGTAAGTTCCTTATTAATATTTCAGGCTTCCTTCTGAATTGCAAGAAGCTATGAGGACCCCAGGATAAGTCCCAGTGATGGTGGAGCGGGGAGAGAGAAGGGCAGGAGTTGGGACTGGCATCAGAGACACAGAACTTTCTCCAACCACCCCCGCCCCCCCCCTCCTACCCCACCCCAGCCCCCACCCCCTACCCCAGCCCCCAGCTACCTCTAAGCCACAAGCATGGCACACATGGCACAGTTCATTCTTCTTGGGGGCAGCAAAGCGCATTTTTCTTTCTCACTTTCTGTCTTTCCCTTTCTCTCTATTCTTATAAACCTTGAACTGATCTTAAATTTATCTTACTTTCCTGGGGCACCTGGGTGGCTCAATGGGTTAAAGTCATGATCCCGGGGTGCTGGGATCCAGCCTGCTCTCTGCTCAGCGGGGAGCCTGCTTCCCTTCCTCTCTCTGCCTGCTTGTGATCTGCCTGTCAAACTAAAAAAAAAAAAAAAAAAATCTTACTTTCCTAATACAGTTTTGACATATTATTTTTCTCAATCATTAACACAGGAGATATTTTTCCTGGAATTTTATGAGGTTTTGCTGTTTTTATTGTTGTTTTTCTTGTTTGTTTACTCCTGTTTGACTCTGTCTAGAACTTTTTCAGAAATAGGGTTTTTGTTTGTTTTGTTTTTTAGTTTCCTCAATATCCTTTTGGAGTATTTTATTGCCATTATATTTGTTAACTTACCTTTTTTTTTCCCCCATTCCTCTTCAATAAATATTCTCACTTTAGCCTTCATGTTATATTTTCTTGAACTTATTCTATGAAACCAATCCTTCCATGTACAAATAAAACTTAAATCAGTCTTTGAATGACTATTGACTTCCTATGTCCAGTTCCAGTTGTCTGTCCTCTGGAAAAATCAGTGGGGCCGACTATACCCATAAAGTCGTTTGTATTATACCCTTGCCTGGATCCTTTTACTTGGAAAGATCCTCGATCTATCCCATTTAAATTCCTATATGCTATACATAAAAAATTACAAAAGCTTTAAGAACTAATATTCATATAATTTTTAATTCTATAAATGTGATCTTTCCTTTTGAAGTCAGGAATAAGGCAAGAATGATTCCTATCATATTATTACTACTCAATACTCTTTTGTAAACCCAGCAAATGAAATCAGACCAGGGAGAAAAAGATGCATGAGTATTAGAAAGGAAAGGACAAAAAAAGATGGCAAGTTAAAGATGGTGTCTTGGATTACCCAAAACATCCAAGAGAAAACTTTTTTCTTTTCTTTCCTTTTTTTCTTTTTCTTTTCTTTTCTCTCCTCTTCTTTTCTTTTCTTTTTTAAAAGATTTTATTTCTAAGTAATCTCTTTGCTCAGTGGGAGGCTTGAATTCACAACCCTGAGATCAAGAGTTTCACCCTCCACGGACGGAGCCAGCCAAGCTCCCCAAGAAAATGAGATGTTTAAAGCAGACACTTGAGAAACACAGAGAAAATAACAAAACTCATTCATAATTCCTCTCACTGCAGAAAACTACTGTTAAAACTAATGATGGGGTTTATATCTTCCATTATGGTTCTGCACATATATGAGTATCTTTGGGTGTAATGTCTTTATTCTGTCTGTTTATACTGCCGTCGAATTTTAGGTAAAATACAAAATGATCCTCAGTAGAGGCTTCTTGGCATCACCCTGGCCAGAATTTAGTCTCTGCTCTGAGCAGGCTGATGAGGACAGAGCACGGAACACAGGGACATAAACCATGACCCACAATTCTACAACCCAGAAGCTGCAAAACACAAAAACATTTAAAGCTCATTTGGTAACAAACCTTGACCTGCCATGACATGAGGCTAGTCAGTCTTAATTAGTGTTAATATTCATATCATATGCAAATAGATCACTGCCTGGCAATGGGGACTTCCGTGAGGCCCCACTGGGGAATTTCATACTCTGTGACACCTTCCTAAAATCCAAAATATCCTGCATTCTGAAACACAAATGGCCCAGGGCTCTGGGTAAGGGATTTTGTACCTGCCCTCTGCTGGTAGGTGTCCAGGCAGGCCAAAAACATAAGCCCCTGCACGTAGCCATCCATGAGTTTGCAAAATTGAAATGGCAATACACATGCGGAAGGAAAACTTTCAACCTTTCACATAAGCCTTTAAACTAAGAGATAGCCCTCGTCTGCATTGATGTGAAAAGTGATACTCCCTCCTGCCTATGGCCATTTAGTATGTGTATCCCCAAATTGAACAAGATCATGTTTGATGGATATAGACTTGGCCTAAAATACAGAAGAGAAGTGCTTGACAAAGGAAGAAGGAGAAATAAAGATGATCTGTAAGTCTTACACAGCAGACTCTTCCCGTTGTAACATCAGCAACATATGAATTAAGCATAAAAGTAGTCTACTGTCCACCATTTATGAAAAGTCTAGACTTGGGTGAGCCTCCTGATGGGCACTGGGCTCTCTGCCTCTTTGCTTCCCTACTGTTCCATTCCCCGGGCAGGCTCTTACCACACAGCGGGAGAGATGGCCACTGGCACGTTCGGTTTACAGTCCCTCCAGGTTGCAGTCCCAGAAGGGAAGAGAGAGAGCCCCTCTCCCCACGCATCCAGCTCAGTCCCTTAAAATGATCTAGCCTAGCGCTGCGGGCATCTCAGCTGGTATCTGTTGTAAGGACCGGGAACCTTCGGCCAGCGTGAGTCACAATCTGGGCTTTGTCATTGACGACCCCGCTGGAGTCACACGGGATGGGAGAAGGGCAATCACAAAAGCCAAAGGTGCCAGGGCAGATTAATTTTAAAAAATAAAATAACAAAGGATTAGCTGTGTCTAGCCCGACATGCGACTTTTCCTCCTAAGAGAGACCCTTCGCTCTGCTGAGGATGCTCGGTAGCCAGGACGGGATGCTGAACTGTGCCGGCAGTCACCGAGGATGAGAGGAGCCTCTGGGTGCCCAGGCACTCTCGGGTCCCGAATGTTGACGTCTCTGTCAACGTCTCTGCACGTAAAAGAGCAAGATAATCACGGGAGGGATTCCAGGAGGGATGGTGTAGGAAGGAGCTTCCGAAGGGCCTCATGCTAAATTAGGCGAGTCTTGAGATGTTTAAAGGAAAGAAGAGAAGAGCATTGCTGGAAGGAATGACATAGTATCACACGCAAAGTTGCCGCATTTATCTGTATCAATGATCTTGCCCCTGGCAAGCTGGAATATCCATCTTGTGAGTAGTTCCCTTCTTCTAAACATGAGAAATTTTTGGATCTCTTCTGAACTGAGACAAGCGTGTAAGGACAGGTTCGTGATTGATGGATATAGCCCGGCTCTAAAATACAGAAAAGAGATGCTTGACTAGGGGAGGAGGGGGCGGGGTGAGATCCTTTATAATCTCTGTGTATAAGCCTGACTTAATATGAATGAAGCAAAAAATTAATCTGTTGGCTCGTTTCAAGAAATGTTTAGAAGAAGAAGAAAATTTTCTGACCAAGGGTTAAGCCTTCTGTAATTCTGACATCCTATATGCAAGTTTCCAGAGCTTTCTGCTGAAGGTTGCCTCGGTAATGATGTGCTGATGTTCCAGCAGAGGCGGATGCAAAGGCCACAGGACAGTGTGCAGTCTCCAACTTTTCTGCAAAATTAAGTTACAGTTGCTGTTTGCAAATCATTGGCAGAAGAAATCTTCCAAGAGATGCTACTTACTCAGTCATTATGTTAACATTGTGATAACAGTTTGGACCATTCTTTGTTTTGAAGGACGAAGATTAAGTCTTAAATGCAGAAGTCAGAGAAAGAGAAGACACATTTCCCCTTGCCTAGAATATTCATTTCACCTGAACTGGAATATTCCAGATCTCCTGAGTTAGATATGTGCAAGGCTGGATAACCTCCAGCTACAGACCAACCTCCAGTCTGTTATCACTTACTGATTAAAGAAGAGAATAAATGGACCCTATACTGTGCTGGGCATTTACACAAACTGTCTTTAGAATTCTCACAACACTGAAAGGAAGGTATTATCCCTATTTTAATAAGTAAGCAAATTAAGGCTCAAAGAACTTTACTTGCTTTCCCATGACCATAGGCTCAAAGGAAGTAAAGCCAGGGTTCTAGAACTGAACCGAACTGTGTGACTTCAAAGCCTGAGCAAAACTCTGGGGCTGGTTTCATGCTGGGTGGTGTCTTCCAGGGGAATAATTAAGCTGTATAACACCCAGTTTTTGGTTTCCTGTTACAAGTCCTCCTCTCCTTACCAAATGTAGACTTATGATCATGAAGATAGAATGGAAAAAGCACAATCCAAGGAGCTGAGAAAGCAGAAGAATTGTATTCAACTTTTGTCCACCAACTATCTGGAGAAGGAGAACCCAAATATGGACAATAAACCACAACCTAAGAATGCTGTTGGCCTGAGCAACCAGGGAGCAGAAAAGACTCAGAGGACAGGGACAGAGACTCTCAGCAACCCCCTTGTCCATTTCCCATCCCTAGTAAGACAACTCCCCCTGCCCCTCCCAGCTGGGACTACAATCACCTGGAATCTAGACTACATTTCCCAGCATATCTTGCAGCTCAGTGTGACTAAACTCTATCCAATGGGATGAAAGCACATAGGACAAGTGCAACTTCTGGGGAGGATTCTTAAAGGAAAAGGACAAAGCATGCGTCATCCCTCCCACCTCCCCGCCTGTTGGTTCTTGGGCAGCCTTCTGGAATCCTAAGACAGAATTGGGAGTGGAAGTCACTGAGGGCAGAGCTATGAGATGGAGGAAGCCCATAGTTCTGATTCTGTGTGGCACCGCCTCGGCTCCGCACTGCCAACCTCCCTTCTTTTATGTGAAAGAGAAATCAATGTCATTGTTATTTGGGGTTTTTGTCATTGCAGACAAATTAAATCTTAACTACCTAAAGGGCACAGTCCATTGACACTTCTCCCCCTACACCCCGCCATCCTACTGTGTGTCTTTTAGCAAGTCACTTAAACTTTCCCAGTGTTGCTGGAAGAACCCAACAAGACATACCAGGGAAAGAGCAGAAGAAAGAGCCTGGGGATTTTAGTTGGTCTGTGCAATACGGCATGGAAGGCGGAGAGAAGCACTGGGGTGGGGGGAGGCTCTTGGGGGAGTCTGGGGATGAAGAAAAGAAAAGAGCCATATAAACAAGGCTATTCAACGTATAGACTTAAAATGCAGTGCTTTAAGAATTCAGAGACAAGAAAGTCTGTATACTGGAGGAATGGTTAAAGATTTGATTTAAGGGGATGCCTAGGTGGTTCAGTGAGTTAAAGCCTCTGCCTTCGGCTCTGGTCATGATCCCAGGGTCCTGGGATCGAATCCCGCATCAGGCTCTCTGCTCAGCGGGGAGCCTGTTTCCCTTCCTCTCTCTCTGCCTACTTGTGATCTCTGTCTGTCAAATAAATAAATAAAATCTTTAAAAAAAAAAAAAAGATTTGATTTAGGAGATGAAGTATGAGGTGGGCATTAAGGAATGAATCCAATTTACTTTGAAGTTGTGACTCTCATTTGTTTTAAGCTTTTATTTTCATTCTTGTTAGTTAACATACAGTGCTATATTAGTTTCAGGTGTACAATATAGTGATTCAGCCCTTCCAAACATCACCCAGCGCTCATCACAGCAAGTGCCCTCCTTAATCCCCATTACCTGGTTCACCCATCCGTCCCCCCCCCCCCCGGCCCCGATAACCATTAGTTTGTTCTCTAAAGTTAAGAGTCTGTTTCTTGATTTCTCTCTCTCTCTTATTTCTTCCCTTTCTTGGTTTGCTTTGTTCCTTAAATTCCACATATGAGTGAAATCATCAAGTATTTTTCTTTCTCTGACTAATTTCACTTAGCATTATATACTCTAGCTCCAACCAGGTCATTGCAAATGGCAAGATGTTGTTCTTTTTTATGGCCAAGTAATATTCCATTATATATGCCACATCTTTATCTGCTCATGAATCAATGGACCGGGGCTGCTTCTGTATCCTGGCTGATGTAAATAATGCTGCTATAAACATTGGGGTGCATGGATCCCTTTGAATTAGTGTTCTTGGATCCTCTGGGTAAATACGCAGTAGTGTAATTCCTGGATCATAAGGTAGTTCTGTTTCTGTAAAAACTCAGTCAAGGAACTCACCAAAAAAAAAAAAAGGGGGGGATAGAAAATATAATATCATATGTGTAAAGGGTGGGGAGAAGAGGAGAAAAGAATGGGCTCAAACTTAAATGACCATCAACTTGATATAGACCACCATATGCAGAACAGAGAGCAGAACAGGTTATATACAAAACTAACAGTAACCACATATCAAAAACCAGTAATAAACATAGAATAAAGAGGAATCCAAATATAACACTAAAGAAAATCAGCCACACACAAAAGAAAGACAAGAAAGGATCAGAGAAAATCTCCAGAAACAACCACAAAACAAGAAATAACATGGCAATAAATATGTATCTATCGTTACTTTGAATGGACTAAATGCTCCAACCAAAGACATGGGGTGACAGAGTGGATAAATATAACCAAGACCCATCTATATGCCACCCACAAGAGACCCATTTTATTTTTTTTAAAGATATATTTATTTATTTATTTGAAAGAGAGAGAGCACCGGAGGGGGAGGAGGAGAGAGCAGCCCAAGCCGACTGACCTTGCTGAGCACACAGCCTGATGCGGGGCTCAATCTCACCACCCTGACATCGCAACCTGAGCCAAAACCAAGAGTCAGCCGCTTAAGTAACTGCACCACCCAGGCACCTCCAAGAGACCCATTTTATTTATTTATTTATTTCTAAAGATTTTAGTTATTTAAGAGTGAGATAGCAAGAGAGGGCATGAGCAGGGAAAAGCAAGGGGAGAGGAAGAAGTAGACTCCTCACTGAGCTGGGAGCCAATGCGGGGCTCCATCCCAGGACCCCAGGATCTTGACCTGAGCCAAAGACAGATGCTTAACCATCTGAGCCACCCAGGCACCCCCCAAGAGATCCATTTTAGACCTAAAAACACCTGCAGATTGAAAGCGAGAGGATGGAGAAACCTCTATCATGCAACCTGTTGTCAAAAGAAAGCTGAAGTAGCCACACTTACAGTTGTGACTTTCAGCTACAAGTTATAGAACCTCAATCTAATGCTGCTTCGGGGGAAAAAAAAAAAAGAAGTGGGCGGGGAGGGCATTGATGGTTGGGTCGTGTAATTAAGAAGGCAAGAACTAAGTTCAGGGTAGTCTGGACTGAGACCAGGTGACTCAGCCTTGCTTTCCTGAGCTCAGGGCATTGTTGGAAGGCAAGTGGTCCCATCAGGCAGCTGTGGATTGACAGCCCATTGGCCAGGTGGTTTGGGTGGGGACTGTCTCCCTCCTTAGGGTCGCACAGAAGTCCCCAACCTGCCTAATTGCCCCCGTGACTCTGCTTCTGCAGACCTCGGCGTGTTCCCACTCCCCCACCCCTGCCCCGCCGAGGCATCGGTGGGCAGAGAGTTTCCGGGACCCCGGTCCCTCCTCAGCCTCCGGGGTAGAGGAGAGGAAAAGCAAGGATCTAGAGTCTGGAAGGAGTGGAGGGAGTAGGCTGAATGGAAGAGAAAATTCACGTGAGCAAGAAATGTGCTGCCCGGGGACCCCTTCTTCCTTGCTGTTACCAGTTTGCTGGGGCTACCACAGCAATATAGATGGCTTAAACAACTGAAATCTATTTTGTCCGGGTTCTGGAGGCTAGAAATGTAGGATCAAGGGGCTGGCAGTGTTGGCTTCCCCTAAGGTCTCTATCCTTGGCCTGCAGGTGTCCATGCTCCTGCAGACTCTTCACAGACTATCCCTTTGCTCACGTGCACCCCTCGTGTCTCTTCTTATAAGGACACTAGTCATATTGGATAAGGCCCACCCACATGATCTTATTTTACTTAATTTTATATTTTATTTTATTTTATCTTATCTTTTTAAATTAAATAATCTCCACTCCCAATGTGGGGCTTGAACTTATGACCCAAAATCAACAGCCATATGCTCTTTTGACTGAGCCAGTCAGGCTCCCCCTGACCTCATTTTAATCTAATCACCTCTTTAAAGGCCTTAACTACAAATACAGTCACCTTCGGAGGCACTGGGGGTTGGGACTTCAACATATGAACTGGCGGTGGGGGAACATAATTCGGTCCATAGCACTTGGTATTGTTAACAAAGGCACAAAGGAAACTCAGAGATCATGGATTTCTCATAAAGTTATAGAAAATATAATGACTGTGACTGAATGGTGTGGCCACACAGTTCTCAGCAAATCTTCTCTATTACCGTAAATGAGTAAAGGCTACCATCTTGAATGATAAATCCGTCCTCTGTGGCCACTAGTGTTCTAGAACCCTTAGCCTTCTGGAATGGCTCTGCCGTGGACTAGACACTTCCTCACAATGCATATGTTGAAACACGGTCCCCAATGTGATGGTATTTGGAAGGGGTGGCTTTGGGAAGTGATGAAAATACGAAGGCAGAAGCCTCATGAATGGGATTTGTGCCTTATAAGAGAGACCCCGAAGAGTCTCCTTGCCTCTTCTGCCCTGTGAGGATGCAGTGACAAGAGAGCCATCTATAAATCAGGAAGCGGGATCTCACCAGACACCGAATCTGCCGGCCCCTAGATCTCAGACTTCCCAGCCTCCAGAACAGTGAGAAACAAGTTTCTGCTGTTTTGAAGCCATCCCCAGTCTGTGGGATTCTATTTTAACAGCCTGAACGGACTAAGGTTCTAAGCTACTGCATAGCCAAAACCTAGGAAGCAAACCAACCAAAGACACTACTAAGAGACTGGCAAATCAAAGACACACTCCCACAAGCGCGCTGCGACCAGCCAGCTACCTGCGGGAAGGACCGTGACACTCCATGCCTCACCGAGCGACACCAAGACACACAGACCTCGGGTGGCATGAGGACCCAGTACCTCATACAGTGTTCTCCCCAGAGGAGACACACGGGAAGCAATGGCTTGGTTGAATTTCTCTAAAAAAGAAAGCAGAGGGATGCCTGGGTGGCTCGGTGGGTTAAGCGTCTGCCTTCCACTCAGGTCATGATCTCCGGGTCCTGGGATCGAGCCCCACATCGGGCTCCTTGCTCAACAGGGAGCCTGCTTCCTCCCTCTGCCTGCTGTTCCCCTGCTTGTGCTCTCTTTCTCTCTCTGACAAATAAATAAATAAAATCTTTAAATTAATTAATGAATAAATAAAGCAATAAAGTACAAAGAAAGCAGAAAGAGGGAGAGAGAGCCCCTAGGGTGTTACGAATTGCCTTCCTTCTGACAACAGACATAAAGTGGGAAAACCTTCAACATCTGGGGCGGTGGGATGGAAGCGGAGGGTAAAAGCCACCCGCACTGTGATTAGGAAGCCCTGGGAGCCCTGTGCGTGAAATAAGACGCCTTCTGAACATATCCCAGGAGGAGGCGGAATGGGAGGGGGAGGGGCAGTGGATTATGTTTCTTGGTCACCAATTAGAAGTCGAGAGACTTTCCCCCAGCCTCACCCTATGGAGATGATGGTCTCCCCATTCTATTTATTTTTTTTCACAGAACGTATCACTGTATGGAGTTGTCTTATGTAATTGTTTAATTCCTTTTTTCTAGTCCACACCCACCACTTCCAGAATATAAGCTCTAAGACAGAAGGACTTTTTTTCTTTTTTTTTTTTTAATTTAATTTCTTTATTATTTTTTTAGTAGTCTTTGCTATGTCTTCAGTACCCAGGACATAGTAGGGGCTCAGAAAACAGTACTGAATAATAAAAGAGAAAGCAAAGGCTGTCAAAGTCTTCTTTAATAAAATAAAAGTAATCATGCCCAAACAATCAATAACTCTATGGAGAGTTTGGCAATTCAGAATGCTTCATTCCATGAAGATCATGCATAATTAATATATATTTTTTGTTTAGAGAATTTGTGGTGGTATCATGAAATACCAGCTTGAGTCGTTTCCCTGTTCCTTTTGTGGTCTTGGTAGCAAAAACAGGGGTACCCGGGTGGTTCCGTCGCTGGAGCGTCTGATTCTTGGCTTCCTCTCAGGTCGTGATCTCAGGGTCTTTAGGTCAAGCCCCTGTGTTGGGCTCTGCACTGGGTATGGAGCCTGCTTGGGATTCTTGTCTCCTTACATCTGTGTCCTATGAGCCCACCCCAGCCCCACTAGCCCCCACCCAACATGTACACTCTCTCTCTCTAAAAGAAAGAAGGAAGGAAGGAAAGAAAGAAAGCAGGCAAAAACATAAATTCTTAGTTGCTTTTATTAAACTTTTTTAAGATTTTACTTATTTATTTGACAGACAGAGATCACAAGTAGGCAGGAAGAGAGGAGGAAGCAGGCTCCCTGCCAAGCAGAGAGCCCGATGCGGGGCTCAATCCCAGGACCCTGGGATCATGACCTGAGCCGAAGGCAGAGGCTTTAACCCACTGAGCCACCCAGGCACCCCTACTTTTATTAAACTTTTAATGAACATATGTATTAACCATCTCTTTAATATTCTATTTTCTGATACTTTCACACCTGAAGCCGTGTGACCCTGGAGGGATTTCCTTCCCTCCCTATGAACCCATAGCCCAACACTGCACTTTAGTTTTCTTAATTAATTTATTTGTCAGAGAGAGAGAGACAGAGAGTGAGCACAAGTGGGGGAGCGACAGGCAGAGGGAGACGCAGACTCCCTGCTGAACAAGGAGCCTGATGAGGGACTCGATCCCAGGACCCCAGAATCATGACCTGAGCTGAAAGCAAGCATTTAACTAACAGAGCCACCCAGGAGACCCCCAACCCTCCTTGACAGGGCTCTCAGGCTTTAGGTCACTAGCCACTGCCCTAATCACCTCCAGAGCCAGGTACTAGACAACTAGGAATGGACCCTATGCCCCAGAGCCCACTGAAATTATTCAAACTACTCAATCCTAAACCTTTTTACCATGCGTCCCCATTCCTTCCCACAGAAACCACAATAAAGGGCCCCGCCCACAGTTTCTCCCTTCCCTGCTGCTCCTAACCAACCCAGGGGCTCCTGCACGTGGGCCCCCTGTGCAGCACACCCCCTCCCCTCCTTGGGAGTTGTGAGTAACAAACTATATTTTCAGTGGCCATTGTTTCCTGATCTGTTGACCTTCCTGTACCTCTAATTTTCTATGAATATACAGTATTTCAAAAACAACACACCAGTTATACCCTCAGTGGTAAGTAACAGAAAACCCAATCCAAACAAAAGAGATGTGCTGTGAGTTGAGCATCAGTTCACTTGGTTAATTTCAGCCTCCACTGATGTTGTCAAAGGCCTGGTGTCTTCCATTCTCTCATCTGCACTTGGCAATGTCAGCTCATGCCTCCATTTCCTGACCCACAAGCTTCCTTATTCGAACTGGGGGAAAGGGACCAGGTCCCTTCTGGAAGCTTCCCAGGAGAATGGAGCAGCTTCGTTCTGAAGAGATCCAGGAAGTGCCTTTGCGAAATTAGAGCATGTCTCCCTCCCTGGCCAACCAAGGGCCATGTGGATGGGGTTGGGTTGGAGCCACATGTCCTTCTTTGAATCAGGAGGGCAGGCAGTGTGCAGGAATCTGATAAGCTGGATAGGGCAGTGCATGGGGCACGTGGTGGATACCTGAGTGGATCGTGTGCTGTGAGTTAACAGGAACGGGGGAAGGGCACGTTGAGCGGTACCGTGATGTCCATGCAGTAACATGATTGTGATTCAAGTATGAAAAATAAAGAAGCAGCATAAGGCAGTAACCTGTGTTTGGGGTAGGTGGTGCTTTAAGAAGAGGAGAGAGGGGGTGCCTGGGTGGCTCAGTTGGTTAAGCATCTGCCTTTGGCTCAGGTCATGATCCCAGGGTCCTGGGATCAAGCCCTATTGAGGGTCCCTGCTCAGCCAGGAGCCTACTTCTCCCTTTCCCTCTTCCCCTCCCCTTCCCCCGCTCATGCTCTCTCTCTCTCTCTGAAATAAATTTAAAAAAAAAAAAAAGAGAGAGAGAGGATAAAACTCACAAAACAGCTGTAGTATCTTTCACATTTGCAAGTAAAACCTTCTATCTTTGGTGGCTTTTACTAAATTAGAAGGGGACAATTCACTTCTCTTGAAATATGACCCTGATTTTGAGATGGCCGTTCAAAAAAAGAGAAGTCATTACAATTCTATTTTTCATTTCTATCTCACATTTGCCTGTCTCATCTTTTAAGGTTGTGAACTTGATGGGGAAAGAGGTCATACTCTTTTATAGCTTAGCGGTATTTAAAATGTCAAGCAGCAGAAAAATCAGGGTACCTTTTAGCCCGAGAATTTTAATGCATGTTTATTGCTGTTCTTCAACATTCCCTCTCATTCCACACACGCACATAGACGTCAGTCCTCCGTGACTCCCACCTCCCACATTTAGTCCAAGGAAAGATGTGTTCCGGAGCAAAAAGAGTACAAGTCTTTACTACAGTATCAAAGAAGGCTAATGTAATTAGTGTCCGGGGGGAGGGAATGGAAAAACATGTAATGTAGAAAGGTTATTTGTAATCTGCTTCTTGAAAAAATGTCTGCTTGATTTGTATCCTTCTGCAGCTCTCTACAATAGAGGTTTGCTCCCTCTGCCACAGACCTATTTCCAATCACCAGGCTTGTGTGGATTTATGCTCTCTTCCGGATTTAATAGCAACTCCCAGAAGTGCTTTTCAGCGTCATGTAATGGAGGCTGTATTAGACATTCTGCAAGCATAGATTACATTTATCACCAAATTTGAGATAATTGTGAGCAAAGAAGAATAATTATAAAATTCATGTCTTATGCTACTGATTAGCCCAACTGTAATGATTTTTAATATATGGATTGTGCCTTGATTTTTGCATTTGGTGAAAGGAGTGTATGGTATAAAAACAGGACTAGTAAGCAACGTATTTGTTCCTTTCAACAAAAGCAGAATGAGAAAACAGATGTGAAAGCACATTGTGAATCCTAAAGCACTATAGGAATGTGAGTTATTGTTATTGATTTCATTAGCTGTTAAGCTTTATTGAAGGGAAGAAAGATAAGAAAAGAACTGCATAGGTTAGCTCATTTTCTTCCTTTACTGGCATTCTAAGTGCATTAGAGTTATCTATTTGTTTTCTAGGTATTTTAACATGTTCAGGTGGCATATTCTACCCTAATGAATGTTTTCAGTGTTTAAAAAGTGGTCTGCTTTCAATGCAAATTTTGAAATGAGCAAAAGACTTGAACAGGCACTTCCCAAAAGAGGTCATACAAAGGACCAATAAACATGTGAAAAAATGTTCATGATGAATCAGCAAGAAAATGCAAATCAAACCTACTTTATTTACCACTAACTACATGCCCAACAGATTGACCAACATTGATGAGCGCTACCAATATTGAGAACTGGCAAGTATACAGAGCAACTGGATTCTCCTAGGTCGCCCATGGGGGTGTAGAGAGGTGCCCTTTGGAAAACTATTGAGAGTATCTGCTATGGTTAAATTTATGCACCTCTTATGACCAAACACTCCCGGATATATACTTTTGGTGGGCAGAATAAAGACCACACCCCTTCCCCAAAGCTATCTACCTCATAATCTTGGGAACCTGCGACTTTATTATCTTACATGGTGAAAGGAACATTGAAGATGTGATTAAGGTTACAGATGTTGAGATGGGGAAAATCATCCTGAACTATCAGTGGGTCCAATCTAATCACATCAATCCTTTAAAAGCCCAGAACCTTTGCCACTGTGGCCAGAGAGAGAAACAACAGTGAAGGAACAGCCAGAGACATGTGGCCAGAGAGGAATTTGAAGGCGTCTTTGCCAACTTTGAAGACAGGGACAAGGTCATAGCTGAGGAATGCAGAGGTCAATAGAAGCTGGGAAGGACTCTCAGTCGAATCAGCAAAAAAATGGAACTCAGTCCTACTGCAGCAAGAAACTGAACTTGGCTAACTACCCAAATAGGTGAGATGATGCCTGGTGAGACCGTGGCAGACTTCTCACCTACAGACCTGAGAAATAACAAGCGCATGTTATGTTAGGCGAGAAATTTGTGGGAACTTGTTGCCACGGTCATAAAAAGCGAATACAGTACCCAACAGAAACGTGTCTGTGCATCAGAAAATGTGTACAATAATGTTCACAGCAGTATTATTTGTTAAGAGCCCCCAAGTGGAAATATCCCATGTGGCCATTCACAGAATAGGTAAATAAAATGGCCTGGGCCTTACAATGGCAATGTGGGGAGGTGAGAACAGAGGGTGGTGACAGCCCCCAGAGGATGTTTGGAGGCATTTCTCACGGCATGAGTGGAGTAGGAAGACGGTGGGGGATGGACCGTGTGCTCTCATGTATGTATATAAAGCTGAAAACCAGGCAGAACTCTTTCCACTGATAGAGGTCAGAACAGTGTCTTTATGGAGGGAAAAGGCACAGGGGGGTTTTGGGGAGGTGCCAGAAATATCCTGAGTTTTGATCTGGGGTATGCTCTTCTGCATATAGGTTCTACTGCAGTTGAAAAGTTCAGATAAAAAGTGATTTGTTTAAATTATGAAATATTTTAAAAATTGTATCATACAGATCAGTTTGTAATGGTTATCTTTTCCCTCTCATTTACTCCTTGGCTTCCCTGATTTTTCATCATGGAATATTCCCTTTAGGCCAGAGGAATAGGAAAATCCAGTGAAATGCCACCAAATATAACACATTTGAATGAATTTAAATGGATACACTTTCATACACTCTGCTTTTAAATTTCATTTCTTTCTTTCTTTCCTTCTTTAAAGATAATCAGTTTTGGGGCACCTGGGTGGCTCAGTGGATTAAATCCTCTGCCTTGGGCTCAGGTCATGATCTCGGGGTCCTGGGATCAAGCCCCATGTCTGGCTCTCTGCTCAGCAGGGAGCCTGCTTCCCTTCCTCTCTCTCTCTGCCTGCCTCTCTGCCTATTTGTGATCTCTGTCTGTCAAATAAATAAATAAAATCTTAAAAAAAAAAAAAAAAAGTAATCAAATTTTTCTCCCCAGAAGCAAGTATTACATTGTTACTGTTCTCTTCTATTTCCTTTCAAAGATTTTTCAGCTACAGTGTGTGTGTGATTGTATATGATTTTTTTCTTTCTTTCTTTCTTTTTTCACCTGAAGTATAGAAAACTATACATTTAGGACTGTGCTTGCTTTTCTCACACATAAGCAGAGTCATAATACTTAATAGCTGAGTGGATGTTGAACCATCAATCATTTAACCTAATCCCCTCTTGATGGGCATTTAGGTTTTTGTCAGTCTTTGCTATTGTAAACAACAGTGCAATAAATACCTCTAAACGTCCCTTACTTTTCATAATAAGAAGTTACTTTTCAGTAATCTACTTCAAATCAATAATCAATGGTGGATGTTAACTTTTTTTAATTTAAAAATGGATTACCTACGGACAGGAATACTCTTATTAAGGAATTCATTCATCCAAAGATACTTCAGTACCTAACTTCAAGTTGGACAAAGCCTAAACAAACAAAAAAATTAATCATACGTCTATAAAGGATATATTTTTTTAAATGATGTATTAGTTTCCTAGATCTGCAACAAAGTACAAAGTACTTTGTCGAACAAAGTCGAACAACAGGAATTTATCATTAGATAGTTCTAGAAGCTAGAAATCCAGAATCAGAGTGTTGTCAGAGCCACACTCTCGCCAAAGTCTCTAAAGATAAATCCTTCCTTGCCTCTTCGAATGGCTACGTGCAATGCCCTGGCTTGGAGATGTACGACTAGAATCCCTGCCTCCAGCTTCGGCTGGCTGTCTTCTTACAAGGACACAAGTCCTATCATATTAGAGGCCCACTCTGCTCCAGTATGGCCTCTTCTTAACTAATTATATTTGTGATGACCTTTTTTTCCACATAAGGTCACGTTCTGAAATACCGGGGGGTTAGAACTTCAATACATCTCTTGGGGGTTGGGGGAAGTAAGACACAATTCAACCCACATTATGGCTTGAGTATTTGTGTTCTTTCAAAATTCAGTGCGGTGATACAAGAAGAGTACATGAGTTGGTACTTTACTGAGGAAACAAAGAAATATTCTATACACGTGTCGTCAGCATTCAGCAAATACTTGAAAGGTTCCTCTGAGGTGCGAGGCCTTATTCTAGGAATTGAGATAAAACTCTAAAAATGCAGGCAAAATTCTCTGCTCTTTTGGGTTTCAGTAAGGAGGCCGACAATAACCAAATAAGTAAAATGTATCTTGTGTTTAGACATTGATAAGCACTATTAAAAACCTGAAGGAAGTCAGCCTTGGGAAGGCTTCCGGAAGAGGAAGTACAAAGGCCTGAGTCAGAAGGAGCATATCCGGTGTGTTCGAGGAAGAGCGTGGGGCCAAAGAGGCTGCAGGATAGGCAGGGTGGGCCAGCAACACCCCCCCCCACTCCCCCAAGCGACGTCCCAGGGGAGGAATGAAGCTGCCACACTGAGGCCACAGGAAGGACTTAGTTGTCCTGAGTGACGTAAGAGCTAGGGGAGTGTTGAAGTTTGTGGTGATGGGGTGGGCAGGTGTAGTCCTGTTCAGACCCTATACAGAAAGTCGAACGGACGGTATCTGCGGTTAGACCAGATTCAGAATGCAAGAGGGAGAATGCAAAGGCAGCCCAAAGGCTGTTGATCTGAGCAACTGAAAAGACAGAGTTCTCACTACCTGAGAGGGGGACACTGCAGGAGGACCAGGCTTAAGAGAGAATACACAATAAGTTTGGGACATACTATGTCTGAGAAGGCAAGCATGACTCTGGAAGTTGAGGAGAACAGTCCAAACTCAAGATTGACACACTCTGGAGTCTAGAACATGAAGGGCATTGAAAGCCACATGACTGTTGAAATCATGTAGGAGATGAGTGTCCATCTAAAAAAAAAAGAGAGAGAGAGAGAATGAATCTGGTTTTCTGAGTTTCAGAAGCCCATGGGACATCCAGGTGGAGATTGAAAATACCAGACGAGCAGTTTGACTTAAAAAAAAAAAAAAAAAAAAAAAAGACATTTGCCAATAAGCAATAGCTAAAAAATGGAAGTGAACCCTTGGAAATGCCAGTGTTTACAGGGTGGTTAAAAGGCTCACCAGTGCAAATTTGGGAGTGGACCAGGGAGGAGGGGAGAGGAGGGCAGGGAGGAAGGGGTGTCCCAGAGCCAGGGGAGGAAAACGTTTCAAGGAGGAGAAAGGTAGAATGCCACAGAAAGGTGAGTGGGCTACACACCGAGCAGGGACCACTGGGTTTGGTAATCAGGAGGTTTTTGTTGGCTTTAGAAGTCCGATTGCAGTAGATGGGGGAACAAACTGGATGTGAGGGAATAGGTGATATTATCTGAGAGGCAAATAAACTCCATATTCCGGCCTCCCACATGCCTTGGGTTGATGAATCACGGTCTGACCTCTAACCTCCTCGTATGTGGAGATGTCTGGGCCCTCAGTCAGCGCTTCCACTGGGGGGATCCCAGCCCCCCGGGTCTGTCTGACAAGTGCGGCACTGATGCTGATCTGTTTGTGGGATGCCTTGTCCTTGTGGGTTCAGATGCCACCCCTGGCTCCGGTCCCAGCTCAAACACTACTCCTCCTGGAAGCTTTCTCCAGTCTTTCCAGCTTTAAGCTATCTTTTCCTCCCCTGAATTTGTATACTATTTATCTGTACATCTCTTAACATACACTTGGCTTTAAATCTTTGTTTCCTTTTATATATTTATTGATGCTTTTCGACTTTTCTTCTCTACTAGACTAAAAGCTTCAGACAGGCTCCATGGTTGCTCCAGCTCAAAATCTGCAAGAATATCACATTTCTTCACACTTACACCACATTAATATTTCATACATGCTGGCTGATCAATAAATATTTGTTCAGTAAATTAATAAAGGGAGGCTAACAGGACCCAACAAGATCACATAAAACAGAGTCCAAAAATCTGGCATGGTGTGCGTATCTGTAGATTAAATGCTCTTTGTGGATGAAACCGGAACTTCAAAGTCAGCACAGACTTGAATGCCAAACATCTAAACCCATCCAAAATCCAGAAAGCAAGGCAGATGTCAGTCAAGGCTATGGGCTGAGCTGTGTCGCCCACCCCCAAATTCATATGTGGAAGCCCTAAGCCTCGCACCTCAGAATGGGACTGTTTGGCAGATGAGGCCTTTAAAGAGGTGATCATATTAAAATGAGGTTATTGCGTGGGACCCTAATCCAACCAGACCGCGTCCTGAGAAGAAAAGGAAATGAGAAACACAAAGACAATATAGGGACGCCTTCTTTGGAGGTAGAAGTTGGAAAGTATGATTGGGGAGGCCATGCTTTCTGCTTGTAGACAAAGACTGTTCTTGGGAACAGGAATGAGGCTGAAGATGGAAGGACTCCTGAAGATGTTTTTTCATCTCCTGGCTGTGGTCCTTCCAATGGGCCAGCTGCATTCTTGCTCTGCTACAGCTCCATCGCTCAACCATTCCTGGGGACCTGGAGCAAATAAATTCCAGTTTGGGCCTCAATTACTTTTTTTTTTTTTTTTTTTCCAAATTAGGTTCCACTTCCAATGTGGAGGCTTCCGTAAGACTTGAACCCACAACCTGGAGACGAGACCTGAGCTGAGAGCAAAAGTCAGACACTCAGAGGAGGGAGTCCGTTGGTATTACCGGCTGTTTCATGGAACACAGGCAAGGGGCCAGGTCACAGAAGAGCATGGTGGCTCCCAAGAGATCTGTCCGTTGGAAGTGAAGCAGGAGCAGTTCTCAGAAGGAAAGTTGCTCCCAGAAAGATTAAAAAAACACATGTCAACTGAATGTGTAGTTATGGCTTTTCTTTTCCAAAATGTTAAAATATAATAACTTCCAAAAGGAAAAGAAAAAAATGTTGGGGGTGGGGGCTGCGCCTGGGTGGCTCAGTTGGTTAAGCCTCTGCCTTCGGCTCAGGTCACTGTCCCAGGGTCCTGGGATGGGGTCCCGCATTGGGCTCCCTGCTCAGTGGGAGCTTGCGCTCTCTCTGTCGCTCTGGCTGTGACAAAGAAATACATAAAATCTTTTTTTAAAATGTTGGTACTAAAAACCATCTTCTTAGCTTTACTTCTTCTCTATCATTCAGCATCTTTGCCCAGTTTGTGGTGAAATTGGTCACCATGTATCGGAAGTCCTCAAAGAAACAGGGGGTTACTAGTGTCCAGCTTAGTGTCAGACTGCTTAGCTCTCCCCTCACTAAACATCAAAATAGTTCATTCATCTGGTGATAGAACAAGCTCATATTTGATATGTCCAATTTCCCCCCAAATTTTCAGCATTTAGGTTAAAATTGATTGATGGATTCATTCGCACACGTTAACCTCCCCAAGGCACTAACTACAGAAAAACAGGACCCTCCCCTCCACCCCAACACAGACACACCTCTCATAGTCCCCTTTTCTCTCAGCAGGTGTAAATACATTTTTTAAAGACAAATTTACATACCAATGTAACAAATCTGTTTTAAGCTCTTGTGTAAAGTTGTTTAGAAAGAGCTTCCAAATTCCTACTCTTATCCCCTGGTAGCAGGAGGAGATAATTTGACTGCTGAGATCTCATTCACTAGAAGAGGCGAGAAAGAATGATTTATTTCCAGGCACGTTTATTTCATAGAATCTTAGGCTCATAATTGAGTGGCGGATTTCCAGTTCTTCCAGGCACAACCGCCCCATGGAGAAATGATTTTAAAAGACGGAGATTTAGGGGCGCCTGTGTGGTTCAGTGGGTTAAAGCCTCTGCCTTCGGTTCAGGTCATGGTCCTGGGGTCCTGGGATCTAGCTCCACATTAGGGTCTCTGGTCCGTGGGGAGCCTGCTTCCTCTTCTCCCTCTGCCTGCCTCTCTGCCTACTTGTGATCTCTGTCAAATAAATAAATAAAATATTTTAAAAAAAAGAGAGAGATTTAGTGAGGGCTTAATAAATTTTTCAGGTCTGTTCTCAAGGTTCTCTTAATTTCCTACGTACTGTTAAAGAGCGACAATTGTCCTGTGGTTAGAATGTTCTGGTAACGCACCTATGGACAGAAATGACTGCATAACACAATAGGGTCTGACTAAGCAGCCAAAGAACAAGTGAACATAACTAAAAATGGCTAACAGCTGTGTAGAATGGTCCCAGCCCTGACCCAAAGTAAAATCCTGCCTCGGGGACAAAAAACCCAGAAACTTCCAGTGGGTGATCTGGACATGTGTTCCAGCAGAAACCCCAGGGCTCTCTGTGGTTTGTTTTTTCCCCCTTGGCTTGCGATGCTTGCAGTAGGAACTGCATTCCCAAGCTCGTAAGATCAAGAACAGCCGAGAAAATGACCTTATGACGAATTGTTGGGTTTAAAGGAAGGCTATCCTAATGAACAAAGAAGCAAAAGTTCAAAATCACGCCCAGTCCAACCTGTCAGAGACGTGGAATCACAAATGTAGTAAAGAATGATACGTCATGGGGCACCTTGTTGACTCAGTAGGTAAAGCATGTGATGCTTGATCTCAGGGTTGTGAGTTTGAGCCCCATGTGGGGGTGTAGAGATTCCTTAAAATTATATCTTTAAAAAAAAAAAAAAAGAATGATATGTCAGGGTCGTTTTACAAACATTAGTTTAAAATTTTGTTCAGAGAGCGCTAATTCTAGGGTTCATTACGGTTTCTTTACTACCTATGTTTTACAGTAGATGGTGCCTGTCTAATTCTCCCTGGGGAAAGAGTCTTGGTCTGTCTTGAGAGGAAAAGCGCAGCGGCACAGATTTCCTGTCAATACGCCAGACACTACCCCCCTCCACTCTTTCATTCCCTAAATGTTTGGAAATTAAAGTCATTAATCCTTTTCTTTCTTTCTTTCTTTTAATCATAAGGACCCTACTGGCATGGTGATTAGCAATTTTAGCCTAAAATAAAAAAGAAGAAGAAGAAGAAGAAGAAGAAGAAGAAGAAGAAGAAGAAGAAGAAGAAGAAGAAGAAGAAGAAGAAGAAGAAGAAGAAGAAGAAGAAGAAGAAGAAGAAGAAGAAGAAGAAGAAGAAGAAGAAGAAGAAGAAGAAGAAGAAGAAGAAGAAGAAGAAGAAGAAGAAGAAGAAGAAGAAGAAGAAGAAGAAGAAGAAGAAGAAGAAGAAGAAGAAGAAGAAGAAGAAGAAGAAGAAGAAGAAGAAGAAGAAGAAATAGAACAGCTGGGAAAACCTGATCTATTTTTGCTTTCCATTTAGTTGGAAAACAAAATTCCCTTACGGAAAGAATCCCCCCCCCCCCCCACTTCATGTATCTCTTCCTTTCCTATAGCTTTTGTTTGGTCTGTCTTTCCCCAATGCTGCTGTCTTTTCACTCAATGGGCATTTCCTTAATTTTTCATTCATTTAACGAATACCCATTCTATGCCCAGGACAGGTGAAGTCCTGTCGCTGGGCACTGGAGGGCGAAGAGAAATGAAGCTAAAGAGTAATGAAGCTGAAGTATGGATATCAAAAAGTTTATCATCCCAGTAGAGGATATGACCGGTACCTAAAAGAGAAGAACCGAAAGTAAAAGGCGGGAAAGGCCAAATAAATAGTACATGACACAGAGACTCAGAAGGAGAAAGATTTGTTCCAGCTTGTGGGTTCAGTGAGAGTTCACAGAGGAGGTGTGTAGATAAAGGGCATTCCAGGCAGAGCAGAAACAGCAAGAGCAAAGGCATGAAGGCGTTTTAATAATTTTTAAAAACAGAGGGAGACAGGGTGACTAGAGCAGCGGTTCTCAAGGTGTGGTTTCCAGACCAGGGGCATCCGTGTTGCCTGAGAACTTGCTGGATAGGTGGGTCTTTGAGCCCCACACCAGATCTCTGAACCAAAAACTCGGGTGGTGGGACTCGACCATCTGTGGTATAATTAGCCTCCAGGAGATCCTGGTCCTTAGGCACGTTTCAGGGTCACTGAATGAGGGCATGTGACACGAGAGGACTATGGGGTGGGACATCTTTAAAAGTAAGATTGGGGGGCGCCTGGGTGGCTCAGTGGGTCAAAGCCTCTGCCTTCGGTTCAAGTCATGGTCTTGGGGCGCTGGGATCAAGCCCTGCATCGGACTCTCTGCTCAGCGGGGAGCCTGCTTCCTTTGCTCTCTGTCTGCCTGCTTCTCTGCCTACTGTGATCTCTGTCTTGTCAAATAAATAAATAAAATCTTTACAAATAAATAAATAAATAAAAGTAAGATTGGAAAAATGGGACTGCATCAAGGTTAGAAACTTGTGCATCCAACGACACATTCAACAGCGTAAAAAGACAATCTCCAGAATGGGAGAAGACACAGTTGATCCTATAATGAAGAGGAACTAACTGCATGTGTCCCGTTAAATCTGAATTTTTTTTTTCCATAAATGTATTGGGAAAACTTTGGAGATTCATGACATTTTGAAACAACTCAAAGACAAACCAGGTAGCCTGGAAATATTGTAAAAAATTAACAAAAAAAATGAGGAGTTAGGTATGTCATAAATAAATAAAATATATTTTATCATTTGTTATCATGAAATATAGACAAATCTTTTACAAAAAGTTAAAAATTATCAAGACTTATGCACGCAAACACTTACAGACTTCATTGGCAGCTGAGAAAAATGTAAGCACACACAAAGAGGCAGTATTAAATCAAAATTGCACAAATTAACTGTGGTACGTACTGTCTTCTTTTTTTTTTTTTTAAGATTTTATTGATTTATTTGACAGACAGAGATCACAAGTAGGCAGAGAGGTAGGCAGAGAGAGGGGGGAGCAGGCTTCCCGCCGAGCAGAGAGCCCGATGTGGGGCTTGATCCCAGGACTGTGGGATCATGACCTGAGCCAAAGGCAGAGGCTTTAACCCACTGAGCCACCCAGGCACCCCTACATTTTGTAATAATTTTGTAATAATTTTGAGTCACCTCCTGTTGCTTTTGTGCCGAGCTCAAGCCTTCCAAATATCAGTTGCAAGTATCTGCTTAAAATGCAGTGTGGGGGCGCCTGGGTGGCTCAGTGGTTTAAGCCTCTGCCTTTGGCTCAGGTCACGATCTCAGGGTCCTGGGATCGAGCCCTGCATCAGGCTCTCTGCTCAGTAGGGAGCCTGCTTCCCCCACCCCCACTGCCTGCCTCTCTGCCTACTTGTGATCTCTGTCAAAAAAAAAAAAAAAAACTTAAAAAAAATGCAGTGTGATGTTAATCATCTCCCTGTGTGCAGTTTGTCTCTCCAGTAAATTGTATACAACAGTGAAGAGTGATGTCTTGTGGTTCTCCCTACTAGCAGTTAAGTTTCTGGGGAGTCAAAAGTTATACACGATTTTGAGCTGCAGGGGGACAGTGGTGCTCCTAACTCCCCATGTTTTCCAAAGGTCAACTGTATTTGCAAAGACCTCAGGGGTTAAGATCCAGCATGTATAGTGGATTCCTATGAGGCACTATGCTGGCTCAGTCAGTAGTGCATACAGTTCTTAATTTCAGGGCGGTGAGTTCAAGCCCCACAGTGGGCATAGAGCTTACTATAAAAAAATAATAATTTAGGAAAGGATTCTTGGCATTGCCTGGGTGGCTCAGTTGGTTAAGGGCACGACTCATGATTTTGGCTCAGGTCATGGTCTCAGGGTCATGAAATGGACCTGCCTGGGCTCTGCACTGGGCCTGAAGTCTGGTTGGGAAGCTCTGTTTCCCTCTCCCTCTACCCCGCCCCCGACCTCCCACCCTTAAAAAAATAAAAAAGATTCCTAGCACTCAACAACAACAAATCAAATAACCTAATTTAAAAATGGTCAGGAGTGCCTGACTGGCTCAGGTGGAGAAGCTTGAGACTCTTGATCTCAGGGTTGTCAGTTCAAACCCAAGATGGGTGTAGAGATTACTTAAAAATAAATAAAATTTTAGGGTGCCTAAGTGGCTCAGTCGATTAAGCATCTGCCACTGGCTCATGTCATGGGATCAAGTCCGACACTGGACTCCCTAGTTTGCAGGGAGCCTGCTTTTCCCTCTGCTTCTGCCTCTCTCTCTCTTTCTCATGAATAAATAAAATCTTTTTAAAAAATAAAATAAAAATAAATAAATAAAATTTTTAAAAATAATAAAATAAAAAATTTAAAATGGGCAAAGGACTTGAATAGATACTTCTCCAAAGATGGTTCCTACGAGTATATGAAAAGATGCTCAATATTAGTAATTATCAGGAAAAGCAAATCAAAATTATAATGAGATATCATCTCACGGCCTTTAGATGATTATTATCAAGAAAAAAGGGGGGGGGCACCTGGGTGGCTCACAGGGTTAAGCTTTTGCCTTCGGCTCAGATCATGATCCCAGGGTCCTGGGATTGAGGCCCACATGTCACACTCCATGTTCAGTCTGCTTCTCCCTCTCCCTCTGTCCCTTTCCCCGACTCGTGCACGCATGCTCTCTCTCTCTCTCAAAAATAAATAAATCTAAGAAAAAGAAAAAACAAAAAACAAGCGTTGGTGAGGATGTATAGAAATTGGAACACCTGTGCACTATTGGTGGAATTATAAAATGGTACATCCTGTATGGCAGAAGAGTGTGGAAGTTTCTCAAAAAATTAAAAATAGAGGGGCACCTGGGTAGCTTAGTGGGTTGAGCCTCTGCCTTCGGCTCGGGTCATGATCTCAGGGTCTTAGGATCGAGCCCCGCATCGGCCTTTCTGCTCGGCGGGGAGCCTGCTTTCTCCTCTCTCTCTGCCTACTTGTGATATCTCTCTTTCTGTCAAATAAATAAATAAAATCTTAAAAAAAAATTAAAAATAGAAGAACCATAGGATCCAGCAATCCCGCCTCTGGGTGTATATTCTAAAGAATTAAAAGCAGAGTCTCAAAGAGAGATTTTCATACTCATGTTCATAGCAGCACTGTGTCCAATAGCCAAAATGGAAGCAACAAAATCTCTATTGGTGGGTACATGGATAAGCAAAATGTAGTATAGAAACACAACAGAATATAAGTCAGCCTTAAAATGTAGGAAATCCTATCACATGTGATGACTTGGATGAACATGGAGGATATTATTTTAAATGAAATTAACCAGTCACAAAAAACCACCAATACTGTATGATCCCACGTATGTGGTGTGTAAAGTAGTCAGATTCATAGAAATCGAAAGTAGAATAGTGATTGCCAGGGTCTAGGGGGAGGAGGGAAAACAGGGCTGTTATTCGAGGCAGACGGAGTTCCAGATTTCCTAGATGAAAAATCTGTGGAGATCTGTTTTACAACAATGTGGATATAGTTAACACTACTGAATTTCATACTTTAAAAAGGCTAAGATGTTAAATTTAGTCTTACGTGGTTTTTTAAAATCACAATTTAAAAAGAAAAGGGGGCCACCTGGGTGGCTCAGTCGTTCAGCATCTCTGCCTTGGGCTCAGGTTGTGATCCCAGGGTTCTGGGGTCGAGCCCCACATCGGGCTCCCTGCTCAGCGGGAAGCCTGCTTCCTCTACCTTTCCTACTCCCTCTGCTTGGGTTCAATCTCTGGCTACGTCTTTCTCTGTCAAATAAATAAACAAAATCTTTTTTAAAATTTAAAAGAAAAAGAAAAGGAAGACTGGGGTAAGTGAAGGTTTAGAATTCTACCTCCTTTTCTTTCCTTCAGTCTATTATGGTCTATTACTCCTTTCTTTTCTTGCATTTGGTCCTGGGATTTTCACTGTGGAAAGTTTGTTTTGTTTTGCTTGGCGATTATATTGCTTTGGGGGTTTTTGTTTTACTGCTAACTCAATCTCCTTGTTAATATTTCTTTTTTTTCCCTTTGTTATAGTTCTATTCAAATTTTCTGTTCTTGAGTCAGTTTAGGTAGTTTGTATCTTCCTAAAAATGTTTGTATTTCATATAGATAATCTGATTTGCTGGTATGCGATTGTTCAAAATTTTCCCCTATAATGCTGTTTACTGGGGCGCCTGGGTGGCTCAGTCGGTTAAGTGTCTGTCTTCAGCTCAGGTCCTGATCCCAGGGTTCTGGGATCAAGCCGCACACTGGGCTCCCTACTCAGCCAGGAGCTCCTCCCTCTGCCCCTCCCCCTACTCATGCACAGAGGCTCACATTCTCTCATTCTCTCTCTCTCAAATAAATAAAACCTTTTTAAAAAATCTTGCTGTTTATTTCTTTAAATTCTAAAGTAATGTTTTTTCTTTCATTCCTGATTTTATTTTATTTTTATTTTTATTTTTTTAAGTATTTTTTCTAAGACTTTATTTATTTGACAGAGAGAAATCAGAAGTAGGCAGAGAGCCAGGCAGAGAGAAAGGGGGAAGCAGGCTTCCGTTGAGCAGAGAGCCCAACGTGGGGCTCGATCCCAAGACCCCGAGATCATGACCCGAGTGGAAGACAGAGGCTTAAACCACTGAGCCACCCAGGTGCCCCCATTCCTGATTTTATTCATTTTATTTTTTTATTTTTTAAAGGTTTTTATTTATTTATTGACAGGCAAAGATCACAAGTAGGCAGAGAGGCAGGCAGAGAGGTGGAAGCAGGCTCCCTGCTGAACGGAGAGCCTGATGCAGGGCTCGATCCCAGCACCTTGAGATCATGACCTGAGCTGAAAGCAGAGGCTTAACCCACTGAGCCACGCAGGCACCCCTCCATTACAATCTTTATTATATCCTTCCTTCTACTTGCTTTGAGTTTCAGTTTTGCTCTTCTTCATCCAGAGTCTTAAGGTGGAACTTTAGATTACTAACTTGAGATCTTCTTCTCCTTGTTATTCTAACCATTTATGCTATGAATTTCCCTCCGATTAGTGTTTTAGGTGCATCCTGTAACTTTGGTATATTCTATTTTCATTTTCATTTATCTCAAAGCATTTTCTAATAACCGTTGCTATTTTTCCTGTATTCGTTGATTTTTCAGGAGTGTGTTGTTTAGTTTCCACAGGTTTGTGGATGTCCCAAATTCCTCTCTGCTCCTGACTTCTAATTCCATTCCACTGCAGTCAGGGAGTATATATTTTGTATGATTTTCAGTCCTTTTAAGTGTTTTGGGACTCATTTTATGGCCTGACATTATGGCCTATCCTGGAGATCATTCCACGTACACCTAAGAACAAGGTATGTTCTGCGGCTGTTAGTGGAGTGTTCTAACATCTGCCTTAGTGCTAAATGGTTTCCAGTATTGCTTGTTCTGTTTCCTTGTCCAGAACTTTTGTCTGGCTGCTCTATCCCGTATTGAAGGTAGGCTATGGAAGTCTCCAACTACTATTGTTGAATTGTCTATTCCTTCATTCCTGTTGGTTTTGTTTGATGTGTTTTGGAACTCTGTTCAGATACACGTTTATGTGTTTAGAGCATCCATAACAATGACCGCAGACTGGGTGGCTTAAACAATAGAAATTTATTTTCTCATAGTTCTAGAGGTTGGATGTCCAAGCATAAGGTGCCAGCAGGGCTGGGTTTTTATTGAGCCTTTTCTCCTTGACTTGCAGGTGGGTACCCTCCCGCTGCTGCTTTGTAAGATTGCCCCTCTTTGCACCCCTGGTGGCTCCCCAGGCGCTGTAACCTTCTTTTGTCCTAAGGACTGCAGTCAGATAGGATTAAGAGATACCCTACAGGCCTTAGGTTAAGTTAATCACTTTTTCAAAGGCCCTATCTCTTCAAATATAGTCACATTCTGAAATACAGGCGATGAAGGATAGTTGGAAGAAAGGCAGGCGGGGACAAGCCCCCCCCTCCCCCCAGGAAACCACCTCTAAGGATTTTGCTACTGAAGGAGTCCTCCACCCTTTCCCAGGTGACAGATAGATGACAAAAACCTGATTGGCTGACAGGTTGCAGGGAGGGTTGATCAGATTAAAACAGCCTACCAACAAGCCCATAAAAACCTTAGACTTAGAAAGTCCAACGCAACCATCTTGGGTCCCCGCCTTTTTCCCCGAGCTTTGTACTATCACTCAATAAACTTTGTATTGTCACTTGATAAACTTGGCTTTGTTTCTGACCACTGCATCTGGTCTACCTCTTCATCCTTCAAAGCATGACCAACAATCTGCGGTCACTTAAGGAGAAGAAAATCCTGCAAAACCGGGAGTTAGAACTTCAGTAGGTATATCTTCTCGTGGATGTTTTTCTTTGTCTTTATGAACACTTTCTGGTCTTCAAGTCTATTATTTCCCTGATACTAGTATAGTTATTCCACTTCTTTTTTTGTTACTGTTTGCTTCTACTTTCAGTCCACCTGTGTCTTTGATTCTGAACTGTGCCACCTGTAGGTAGCAAATAGTTGGATCATGAACTTGTTTTTATCCATTCTGTCAATGTTTACTTATTGATTGCAGTGTTTAGTCCCTTTATATTTAATGTACTTGTTGATAAGGTAGGATTTATGGCTACAATTTTGTTCATTGTTCTCTGTGTCTTAGGTCTTTTTGTTCCTCTATTCATCTACTGCTCCCTTATTGTGTATTGTTTTCTTTTTTCTTTTTCTTTTTTTTAAAGATTTATTTATTTGACAAAGAGATAAAGCAAGAGAGGGAACACAAGCAAGGGGAGTGAGTGGGAGAGGGAGAAGCAGGCTTCCTGCCGAGCAGGAAGCCCAGTGCAGGGCTCGATCCCAGGACCTTGGGATCATGACCTGAGTCGAAGGCAGACCCTTAACCAACTGAGCCACCAGGGCATCCCTGTGTATTATTTTGCAAATGTGTCATTTCAATTCCCTAGCTGTTTCTTTTACTGATGTTTTTTAGCTATCTTCTAGTGGTTGCCCCAGGGATTAAAATTAACATCCTAATTTATAACTACCTAATTTAAATTAACACCAACTTAATTTCAATCCTATGTAAAACCACTTCTCCTATATAGGTCCATTCCCTCCCCCTTCTTTGTGCTGTCACTGCGTAGAAGTTACCTTTTTCACTCTTAAACAGTATGGGGATTCCTCAATAAGTTAAAAATAGAACCACTCCATGATCCAACAATTGCACTACTATAGGTATTTACCCAAAGAATACAAAAATGTACTAACTCAAAAGGATACATGCACCCCAACGTTTATAGCAGCATTATCTACAATAACCAAATTACAGGAATAGCCCAAGTGTCCACTGACTGATGAATGGTTAAAGAAGATACTGTATATGGTATATGGAAACAAGATATGGTATATTCATACACACACACAAAATGGAGTACCCCTCAGCCACAAAAAAGAATGAAATCTTGCCATTTGCAAACACATGGATGGGCTAGAGAGTATTAATGCTAAGCCAAATAAACCAGAGAAAGACAAATAGCGCATGATTTTACTCATATGTGGAATTTAAGAAACAAAACAAATGAGCAAAGGGAAAAGCAAGAAGGGGGTGGCACACCAAGAAGCGGACACTTACCAACGGAACAAACTGATGATTACCCGAGGGAGTGAGCAGGGACATGGGTAAAGTAGATGATGGGTGTTAAGCTGGGCACTTGGGATGAGCACCAAATGGCATCTGGAAGTGTTGAATCACTACATTATACACCTACACCTAGTATTATAGTGTGTTCACCAAATGGGATTTAAATAAAATTTTTTTTAAAAGTACAGTGGAAGGGCATCTGGGTGGCTCAGTGGGTTAAGCCTCTGCCTTCGGCTCAGGTCATGGTCTTAGGGTTCTGGGATCGAGTCCCCTGTCCGGCTCTCTGCCCAGCAGGGAGCCTGCTTCCCCGCACCCTCTCTGCCTACTTGTGATCTCTGTGTCAAATAAATAAATAAAAATCTTAAAAAAAAAAAAAAAAAGAAGTACAGTGGTGACAATACAGGGAATGAACTGTATACCCATGAGAATGAATGGAGGCTGCAGCCCAAGGCGGACACAGCTAAATGGTTGGCTCTGTTTTTCTAGTGTGTACACACATGTCCTTAAGTGATGTTTCTCTCATTTCTGGATTACACTGCAAGATCAAATTCAATCACAAGTTATGCTATTTCCAATATCTATTTTTTATTTTGTCAGGTTAAGAGAGATACTCTGGTATTTTATTCTTGGTATATTTTACTCTTTCACATTCTTTGTTGGAAATCATTTTCTAACTGCATTGTGTAGTGTTATTTAATAAATGAACCTTCTTGGAAACCAAATGGATCTTTGAATCCTAAGAAAAAATAAGGCTGTTATCTTGATGTTTAATTCACAGATCTGAGTCTCATTTTATTACTCATAAATTGGGAATAATAATAAAAGCATTTATTTTATTTTTTTAAGATTTTATTTATTTACTTGACAGGATCACAAGCAGGCAGAGAGGCAGGCAGAGAGAGAGGGGGAAGCAGGCTCCCTCCTTAGCAGAGCGCCCATCTTGGGACTCGATCCCAGGACCCTAAGACCATTACCTGAGCCGAAGGCAGAGGCTTAACCTGCTGAGCCAGGCACCCCTAATAAAAGCATTTAAATTAATGCATATAACATAATGGCTTAGAGTAGGCATTCAAGGATGATTAAGTGCCTTATTCATATTGTCGTTTTGTTTTCTTTCCATATTAAGGGAAGTAAAACGTGTATGTGCTCAAAAAATTACACTTTTCTATGTTATGTGCCCATAAACACAGGTTTACAATTATTGCTGGTTAGTTCTCCTTTTAAGTCCGATAGGAGGGGAAAAAAAGTGTTACAAAGAAAAAAATAAAGTTACGCTGCTTTTTCTACTTACCAGTGCCCTTTAGTTCCCCAGGTGGATTCAAGGATTTCTTAAAGGACTCCCTTTACAATTACTCGAGGGCCTTGAAACGGCGCACGAGAACACAGGCCAGTTTTCTCACTATCTTAATGGAGGAAAGAATTTTCATTTGCCATTTTGGTTGATACAGCTTTTTTTTCACGATTGGAACCTGGGTTGGGGCTTTGTTCTCTCTTATCAGTGTTGTCCTCGTGGCCTGGAACAAGGCCCCTTGGCCTCTGTCTCTGAGCGTCACCCTCTTCTCTCCTGGAGTCAGGATGCAAATGCAGAAAGCAGTGCTCGCAACTGTGTTTGTAAAGCATCGGCACCCGGCTACTGTGATTTATTCAAATCTAAAAGGATGTACCCTGGGGCGCCTGGGTGGCTCTGTCAGTTAAGCATCTGACTTTTGCTTTGGGTTCACGTCATGCTCTCAGGGTCGTGGGATTGAGCCCCAGGAGGACCCAGTCGGTGCTGGGCACAGGGCGTCGCCCATGCTTAAGATTCTCTCCCTCTGCCCCGCCCTGCTCCTGTGTGCTCACATTCTCTCTCCAACAAAAACAAATAAATAAAAGTAAAAATACAAGGATTTACCCTGAGGGAGAAAGGTGAAGGTTTCCCTTCGCTTGGTGCTGGGGGCAGGACCCGG
The DNA here is from genome assembly GCF_030435805.1 of Mustela lutreola. Lineage (NCBI taxonomy): Eukaryota > Metazoa > Chordata > Mammalia > Carnivora > Mustelidae > Mustela > Mustela lutreola. The sequence goes on along the minus strand of NC_081295.1, from coordinate 15,370,794 downwards.
AGACTTGCTCCCCACCAGGTCCGTCTCCGTCTCTCTTCACTCCTTTCTCTTTTCTTCCCGCTGGTCCCTAAGATAAGGCCGGGTGGGGTCCTTGTGAGCTGATTTGGTCCTCCCCTAGTCTAAACCAATTCAAGATCAAGGGTAGTGCTGATATGGTGGCAGGAGTGTCTTAGGGTCAAAGATAACTTGGTCTGAGCCCTACATTCACTCTAGGTGTCCCCGGAAAGTCCCTAAACGGCATCACCGGGCCTCCATTTACTTTTCTGTAAAATGGGGGTAATAACATTCACCTCAGACGTTCCTAAAAACGACTGAGTGGAGCAGGGAATGTAGTTAAAATGCCCAGTATCCTGCCATCCATTTAGTTCGTGCTTGACAATAATGACGATAATTACATTGTGCATGTCGATGGTGCCTGAGAATAATGATCGGGCCTCAGCAGGAAGGGCGACTTGTACAGCCTTGTTTATAATCATTTCCCTTAGTAAGCACCACTTACTACCTGTACTTTTTTATTTTTTTAATTATTTTAAATTTTTTTATTTTTTTTTCTTTTCAGTGTTCCAAGCTTCATTGTTGACGCACCACACCCAGTGCTCCACGCAGTCCGTGTCCTCCTCAGCACCCACCACCAGGCTCACCCAGCCCCCCAACCCCCAGTGTTGTGTTCTGTTTTGTTTTTTTTTAAATTCAATTTCCCTGAAAGTTTTTATATCTAAATTCCAGATGATACTCAACTTCTCTGTTTTGGCCCTCGTTGGGGGAAGAAAGAAGAAAGTGGCTGTGGACTAGGTTGCTACGACCTCGCCCAGCCTGCTGTGAAGTCACCGTGAATCCAGATTTTTCAGCTCCGTCTCTCGAGTCCTCCCTCGGCAATCCTTTGCCTTCTTTCGTGTCCCTCTTTCTTCCGTCTCTTCCCATGTGTACGAATTGGTGTATTTCTAGGTCAGTGTGCTATTAAGGTCAAGGTCTGTGTCTCTGGGGTTTGCACTGTGCTATCCGCCCTCAGCCTCTGAAACAATTCGAGACAGAGTCGACGCTGCCCAGGAAGGCGGCGAGCCTGCATGAGGAACCCAGGCTGGGTGTCCCAGACAGCTCGATGTGACCGAAACCATCTCTTTGGACCTGTTTTCCTGAGCTAAAAAAAACCCTCGGAAAGTAGGGTAGGGTAAGGAGTGTTCAAGAAAAACTGTGAACAATAGCTTTGAACACACATAAAACATGGTCAGGAAATTCTGAGCCTATTTCATTGTTTTTCACAAAAGATTCCCTCAGTCTGCTTTGCTAATAGATACTTGCCCTAAATTCTGTTCATCTGGTCTCCCTTCCTTTATTTATTTTTCATTATCTCCCCAACCCGATTTATCACACACGTTTAATTGTCATGCTCCTTTTTCTTGCGGGCTCCCTTGGCCTTTTGCTGAATAGTCACTCTTGCCCTCACTGCAGATCTTTCAAGGTTGTTTATTTGATATAATGAAAGGAATGAAATTTGGAATCTGACTGGTAAGCCACTGGGAGATGTACAACCTTGAACAAGGAACAATAGGTTTATTTCACAGTTACCTCCCTTGCTTGTTAGAAGATGAAATTTTTTTAAAGGATTTTTCTGTTTTTGTTTTTGTTTTTGACAGAGAGAGACACAGTGAGGGAACATAAGAAGGGGCTATGGGAGAGGGAGAAGCCTGCCGAGCTGGGAGCCTGATGCAGGGCTCTATCTTGGGCCCCTGGGATCACAACCTGAGCTGAAGGCAGACACTTAATGACTTAGCCACCAGGCGCCCCGAAGCTGAAACATTTTTATGTATATGCAAAATCAGGACCTAGTAATAACTCTAAAAAAAGTATAGCTATTATTGCTATTTTATAAAACTCATGCATTTATGGTTTTTATCAGATGTGGTTGGGTTACCTGGCAGCAAAGGACAGCTAACACCTAGTGAGCGGGGTCTGTGTTTGGAGTTGTTTTTTCAAGAATAAGGATAAGGGAGGGGCGCCTGGGTGGCTCAGTGGGTTAAACCCTCCGCCTTTGGCTCAGGTCATGATCCCAGGGTCCTAGGATGGAGCCCCGCATCGGGCTCTCTGCTCAGCGGGGAGCCTGCTTCCCCCTCCCTCTCTGTCTGCCTCTCTGCCTACTTACGATCTTTGTCCGTCAAATAAATAAAATCTTTAAAAAAAAAAAAAAAAGGATAAGGGAGAGAGTCACTCACTCACACACTTGATTTCCCTCTGACCAGTGGCAGGCATTTCTGAGGCTGAACATTTACCCTATGTCTGTGTGAGGTAGGTAACTTTCAGTATCTCTGGGCTCTGCTGCCGAACCATCCTGATAACCTAGGGTCTTACCTGACTTCACGTTACAGTCATCCGGGGAGTGCTGCTCTATTTTGTTTTGTTTTTTTCATAGGTCACACCCAGAGAGTTTGTGGTTTTAGGTCTGTGGTAAGGTTCTGTTACCTGAATTTTTTTAAAAAGCTCCCAGATGATTCTAGTTGCTTAGTCAGCTTTCTTGGGTTAGATAACTCAGCAACCCTTACTCCCACACAGGGATTTTCATGCCATCTGTCCTCTGCTCAAACTTTTCCAGGCCCTATCTTAGCTTCAGATGAACTGGTTTTCTAGGGCAGAATAGCATCTACTGATGCCAAAGGGTTAAACGGCTTATCCTCCTGGTGAATATTCACATTGTGTAAGTGGTTTCATCTGGAGGACCGCATTTTCCTCAAGGAAAGATTTTACATTGAAGTACCTCCTCCTCCAGGAAGCCCTCTCTGATAGGCATACTAAGCTAAGGGTCCTTCCTTCTTACTTTGGAAATGGCACTCCTACACTTCTAGTGCTGCACTTCTCGGTGGTTACATTAGGATGACCTGCTTACAGATCTGACTCTTCAGGGCCAGTGACTCTGTCCTTCCGTCTTTGTGCCTGTGGCTAGGTTCCCAGGCAGATGTCCTTTATTGAATACCTGCTGTCTACCAGGCCCTTCACAGATTTGCCTCCTTCCGTGAAGGCCTTCTACAGGGAGGTCAGATTTGGGTCTCTGACTTGGCTGGCATCATACTCATCTTCCCGAATTCTGTATTTTGTAGTCCCGCTTGTCGTCCGAACCAGAAACCTGAGCTTCACCCTGCACCCGTCTTTCTCCCTCCGGCTCATAACTGATGAAGCGTTCATGTCTTGCCCACTCTCCCTCCTGAAAATTTTCCTACCTGTCCCCTTTTATTCTGGCCTCAGGACCAGTGTCTCAGTTTCCTGAAATAGATGTCTGATGGGCCCCTTCTCTGTCAGCTCGCTTCCCATCTCTTCTTCTGACAGCTTAAAAAAAAAAAAAAAAAAAGTCCTTCAATAAAATGTCCTTCATTGGGGTGGGTAAAGAAATTGGCATGTCCATATGATGGAACGCTGCCCAGAAATAAACAGGAAAACCCACTGATACCGACAACAACTTGGAGAAACCCCAAAGGCATTGAGGTCTATGAAAGAAGCCAGTCTCAAAAGCTTACATAATATATGATTCTAACTAGGGATGCCTGGGTGGCTGTCGGTTAAGCATCTGACTCTTGATTTTGGCTCAGGTCATGATCTCAGGGTGGTGAGATCAGTTCCGTAGACAAGGTGGAGTCTGCCTGAGATTCTCTCTCCCCGCTGCCCCTCCCTCTGCTCGGATGCTCTCTTTCTCTTTCTCATAAACAAATAAATCAATCTTCCATTCCATTTATATGACTTCTCAAAAAAAAAAAAAAAAAAAAAAAAAACCAGAACTACAGTCATGGCAAACAGATCAGTAGATGCCACTGGTCTGGGTGGGGAGGTGGGGAATGGTATAACCACAGAGGGATTTTTGGGGGGATACAGAACGGTCTGTATCCTGACAGCTACGTCAAACTGTACATGGCTTGAAATTCATAGCGCTGTTTGTCCCCAAAAAGCTCAGTCTGGGATATGATAATTTAGAAATTAAAAGTCAACAAATACAGTGGAAATCCTGTTTCTAAATCTAATTAATAGAATTTATTCTATTAATAAATCTTATTGATGCAAAATAAAAAACCAGACCCGGGGTGGGGGGGAGCCTGGCTGGCCGGGTGGGTAGAGCATGCAACTCTTGATCTCGGGGTTGTGAGACTGAGCCCATGCTAGGGGTAGAGATTATTTCAAAAAGTAAAAATCTTGAGGCGCCTGGGTGGCTCAGTCCATTAAGCGGCTGCCTTCGTCTCAGGTCATGATCCCAGGGTCCTGCGATCGAGCGCCATGTCAGGTTCCTGGCTCAGCGGGGAGCCCGTTTCCCCCTCTCTCTCTGCCTGCCTCTCTGCCTACTTGTGTTCTGTCTGTCAAATAAATAAATAAAAAATAAAAATAAAAATCTTAAAAACCCCAAACCAAACCCAAAAAATACCCCTTCAGTGACGTCTGAGAGGCCATCCCCAAATGTCCTAGTACCTTAGAAGATGTTACCATCTACTGCTCATTTGCCTGGGGGGGCACCCTGGTAACATAGTGCTGAGCCTTCAAGCCAGACACCCCACAGAACCCACACTGCTCCAGTACTGCTGAGCTGGACGGAGCTCGTCGGATGCCCCAGGCCTGCTCTTCTTCCCTGGTGCCTTGACACACGCCCTTCTTTCTGCGGACGGCTCATGGGCTCAAGTCCCCTAATGTCTGTGTGCCCTGTTGGTCCCTCAGCCTTCACTCTGTCACCATTCCGGATTCAGCCCGTCACCCGCACACGCCCGCATTCCCTGAGCCACCCTCCCCCCGTCTTTGCGGGAGGCCCCTGCTTTCTGGCCCCCCCCCCGTCTGTGTGGCCCTCCGGGGCTCACCTGCGTGTGCCTGCAGATTGCATGCTCAGAAGCTGGGGCTCATCTCTCTGCCTTTGGGGTGTCCCGCAGGGGCAGGGAGGGGGCAGACTTGCAGTCTGAGGAGTGACTCGTAAAGGATGTTCTCACCCCAAAAAGAGGCCCAAAACATAATAAAAGGGAATGTAAAATGGTGTTTTTAATGACCCCTTGGCCAGTCCTTGGGGCTCCAAAGACAGCGGCTGCGTGTGTAAGGTGAATGTAAAACCCTTGGCAGACTTCATCTCCTCCTGAATTCACCCAGGGGCGGGAAGGAGGCACTGAGATGGGCCGCGTGCTGTGTTTCCGGCACTGCTGGTGACTGTCCTTCTGTCCCTTCGTTCTCAGCCCCATCCTTTGGGGTGGACATGAACAGCCCCGCAGTACAGATGAGCGAGGCCTCGGCAGCCGTCCCCCTCCTCCCGGAGGCAGCAAGCGCCAGGGCCTGCGTGGCCACAGTGACAGCTCAGGGGTCCTGTAAACAATGCCGTGAGCATTTGGTGTTCTGCCCCGCCGGAGATAACCAAAAACAAAGGCCAAGATGGCGCGGGAATTGTCTGCCTTCAGTGCCCCCGGTTCTCATCACACCCCTTGCAAGCATGAGGGGGAGGACCAGACGAAGAAGGTAGGCAGCACGGCAATGTTCAATGAGCCAGAGCACCAGGCGCCGGGGAGGGAGGAAGGCCGGGGAGGGTTGCCCCTGGAGTTTCTAAGTTTGGGGATTTTTTTTTTTTTTTTTTTTAAGATTTTATTTATTTATTTATTTGACAGATTACAAGTAGGCAGAGAGGCAGGCAGAGAGAGAGAGGAGGAAGCAGGCTCCCCGCTGAGCAGAGAGCCCCATGCGGGACTCGATCCCAGGACCCTGAGATCATGACTGAGCTGAAGGCAGCGGCTTAACCCACTGAGCCACCCAGGCGCCCATAAGTTTGGAGATTTTTATGAGCTCTTTTGGGGAACTAGCTTAAGCACTCAGGGTGTGCTGAGTCGAGCCCATCAGGGCTCTGGGCACACGTCTGTCTACCTGTTGGGTTAATGTCTACATGCTGATGGTCTTTTTGGGCTGACATCTGGGGACTTACGTCTTAACTGCCCCTTGCCCAGGATAGGGTCAAAGGCCCTGTGGTTAATTGTCTTATTTTAGGATGTTTTTGCAGAAGTCACTTCTGGAAAGGCTGCAGAGCAGCATCCTAGCACGCTCCTGTCTCAGCTGCAAAACCAGATGTCAGTGCTGTTTGATCTTAGCTGTCCTGACTCCGTATCTTCTTCTTGTGGGGGACCCTGGCCCTGACTAGCGAACTGTCCAACTCACTCCTAACAAAGAGACATTAAGCAATTCCTCCAAAGTCACATGGTGGGAGAGCTGGGTCCGTCCCACAGCAAAGTTCAAGCTCTGGCTGCAGCCGGATCCTCCTTATCACTCCGCCCATGAAATTCACACCATTGTAGGCACTTGGGACCTGCCTGCCAGACCCCTGTCGCTCACGCTTGCTGTTCCTCTCTTTGCCGCCCAACCAGTCTTAGCGAGACTTGCCCAGATCGGACAGGGAGGACCCCCGAAGATCCCACCAGTCCATAATACCGGGTTCAGGACGACAAAACCCTGCCAGTGTTACTGATGAAGAAAAGTTCCTTCCCCAAATCAAAGGACAAACAAGGCTGTTGGAACCGTAGTCAATTTACCGAAGGATAAACATTCCCGTTGGTTTCAGAACATTTTGATTTAGAAATTATACCAATTTAAAGGAAGTATTTATAGTCACTGCAACCACACAGTGAGACTTGTACATGGTAGCAGATGTGAGCCCCCATGATTGTATACATTTGAAAGAATTAAAGGTTCATCCAGTTCGAGTTGCAGAGGCTTAAAAACAAAAACAGAACAAAAACTCTGACGATTAACTAGGAGAATCAGTTAAAAAAGAAAAAAGGAAAGGAGTTAGGACTTTAGAAACAAAAAAAAGGCAGTTTGACCTCTATTTAACCTCTGCTCGTCTTCCTATTAATTGCAATGCTAGCCAACTCACCACAAGCTTTTGGTTGCATGCATTAGACATATGTTGTTATGTCCAGGATATACCCAAACAGAAAATCTGAAACATGGTTGGGGGTGGGGGTGGGGGGCAGTGGCCCTTCATTATAGGCAGAAGACTCAGTCTAACTTCCGCTTCAGATTGGGCTGGGAGAAAACCCAGGCTAAGAATAGCCCTACAGCGCGGCTGGGTCCTAAGAGCCTGCGGGCTTCTTGCCTTCTGTTTCAAGTTGCTTCCCGGTGGCTGACACTTAATTGAGACTGAGTCCAGGTTTATTTTTTGCTCATTCCCTGCCTCCTGCCCCTGTTCTCAATAAGCCTTCCCCTCAGCCTGGGACCCACCCCATCTTCCTATCCTGAGGAGCCCTATCACAGGATCGCCAGGGACGGGAGCCTGCGTTTCTGCTCTGCGTCCTCGTCCTCCTCGGTGGAGTAGGCGCGTGGGCTTGCAGGCGGGGCCACGGGGAGTGTTTCCGGAGGATCCGGTGAGGACCCGCCTACTCAGCGGGGCTGGGAGATGTTCATCAGTTAAGATGCCTCTCCTCCTGGGTGGCTTTACAGCAAAAGTTCCTCGGTTTCTCATTGGAAATCAGCCACAAACACAGGCCCTGTGAGAATCTTGGCACTGACTTCTTCAAGCTTCTATTCTGACCTTTCTGCTGTTATTAAATTAAAACCCCAAAGGGTCACTTAGTCACGTTTCCGGTTTTAGCCAAAGTCCTAAGAAGAGCCTCAGGTTAGAGCAGAAGCAGAAGAAGAATCTAGAAGAGAAGGCTTTTCTAGAAGTTGCCAGGGAGGTGCCATCCAAACGTCACCGTTTGTGTGCTGTTCCAGGTTAACGCTCCCTGGCAAAAAAAGTCCCTAACTCTCAGTTCTTATTTTAAGTGCCTTTTCTTCTCTTCTTTTTAAGAGGAGCACAGGTTATCTGTGCTCCTCTTAAAGAAGCGATTAGCAATCTATTTCAGCTTTTAAAATCCTGTCTTGGTGATCAATTGAACCAAACTGAAAGATTACTTTAAAATGTCAGACTGCTAAGCCAGTTCTTCCCAAAGCGGAGAGATCGGGCTGCCCCCGGTGGCCAACCCTGGGCGGACACACAGCACCCGCCATCAGAATGAACCCCCACCAGTTCGTTCAGCAGACCTGGTAGCCCAGTCAAGACCCAACCAGCTACAAGGGAACGTGCACACTCCCTCCCACATCCCCGAGACAGGCCCCTGCGTTGCTTCTCTGGAGGAAAGGGAGCCAGAAACCAGATCCCACCCAGACCACCCCCCCCCCCCCCCGAGGTCTCTCTTTCTCTCCCCAAGGGTGAGCAGTCTCTGTTTCTGAGGCCGGAGGGCAGCGTGTACAGGGGTGCTGGTGGGCAAGGCGGAGACCAATAGGCTGTAGAGATTATCCGCCCAAGAAACTTGACTGTGAAAGAAAGGGGGGTCTAAAGGCACTGAGCTCTAAGGGCACTTACTGGTTGTTAATATTTTTCCACCTAGAATAGATTTAGGGCGCCAGCCCAGCTCAGGTGGTAGAGCTTGCGGCTCCTGATCTCACGGTCTTGAGTTCAAGCCTCAGGCTGTTCATGACATTCAGTGGCTCCTGGGTGGCCCAGTTGGTTAAGCATCAGACTCTTGATCTCAGTTCAGGTCGTGAGCTCAGGGTCATGAGATTGAGCCCCGGGCTTGGCTCCGTGCTCAGCGTGGAGTCTGCATGTCCCTCTCCCTCCCCTTGCTGGACTCTCTCTCTCTTATAAATAAATAAGATCTTTAAAAATGTAGATTTAAACATTTGCATGAGGAAAAAAAAAGTCAAGAGAAGAAGGAAAAAAAAGATTTTTTATTTTATTTACTTATTTGTCAGAGAGGGAGAGAGAGAGCGTGCATGTACAAGCAGGGGGAGCGGCAGGCAGAGGGAGAAGCAGGCACCCTGGCAAGCAAGAAGCCCACTATGGGACTCGATCCCACGACCCTGGGATCAGGACCTTAACAGACTGAGGCAAAAGCAGACACTTAACAGACTGAGCCACCCAGGTGTCCAAGAAGAGAATTAAGGAGCGAGGGGGTGGGGTACTATCTGTGGAGCCCAAGGAGGGACACTAACCCAATGTTTAGATAGATGCCTCCTCCGTCATCTCTCATGCTAGGACAGTGGAGTAAAGACAAAGATGTTGCTGGATTCTTTTGGAATATATTAACAGTCCCCTCGTAGGAGGGGAGATGCTTCCTGGACATGCACAGAGCCATAAGCCACCTCCAGGGGATGGGGACCAGTGCTGTCTACCTGCAGTGCACAGAGGATGGCAAGGACAAAGACCTCTTCACAGACTCCTACTGCAGAGCATGCAATAATGAAACATGAGACAAAAATGCAGGGCCAGTTAAAAAATATATATAAAAAATAAAAATAACAGTTTAACCTAAGAGATCTCCAATTTCATTTTGTCCTGACAATAAAAGGGGGCGGGGAATGCCTAGGAGACTTGTTTGGTTAAGCACTGGACTCCATCTCAGCTCAGGTCTTGATCTTAGGTCGTGAGTTCGAGCCCCACCCCACACTGGGCTCCATCCTGAGTGGAGCCTACTTACAAATAAAAATAAAGGGCGCCTGGGTGGCTCAGTGGGTTAAGCCTCTGCCTTCGGCTCAGGTCATGATCCCAGGGTCCTTGGATCAAGTCCCGAGTTGGGCTTCCTGCTCAGCAGAGAGCCCGCTTCTCCCTCTCTCTCTGCCTGCCTCTCTGCCTCTCTGCCTACTTGTGATCTCTCTCTCCGTCAAATAAATAAATAAAATCTTTAAAAAAGACAAAAATGATCTGCTACTTAAAAAAAATAATGAAATAAAAATAAAAATCACAACTATAAATAAATAAATAAATAAAGGGCCACCTTTTATTAAAGAACATAGTGCCAGAAAAGGTCTCCTCTGTCTTTATCTCATATTCGAAAACCGACATGTTGGAAGGCACTTCTTTCAGTAAAATAATGAGATCCCAAAGCCAACCTATTGTGTCTGTTACAAATATTGATTTTAGTTACTGCGTTTATGGTGCTTTGCGCTTCCGTTTCTTTGGGATAAACTGTTGACTTCTGCTGGGCCCGCTGGTGACGTCACCCCTTCCGTGGTTTACCTACCCCAGTTGCTGTTCCAAATGCTGCTGGCATCTCCAGGGAACTGTCTCCCGATCCTAAGACAATTCCACATTAAAATTCAGTATTTAAATTTACATATATTTGCAACTCCACTCTTAGCTCTGAAAATAGGTATTGTTTTGGCAACATCTTTTAAACTTCTGGAGCCTCTCATACAGCCCCTGAATACAAGAAAAAGGCAGGGCACCTCCAGTCCTATTTAAACCGGTTCGTACAGAGCACCTCCTGATTTTCTGTTTGCATGTGGAGATATCACCACTGATCCTGCCTCTGCGGTCAGGTCCTCTTCACAGCAACGTTTTGGTTGTGAAACTGTTTTGCGGTTCTGCCTGCTATTCAATGAGCTCATTTCCTCCTCATACATCTGCTTCTGAGAGCTCCGTCCAGGTCACGTTGGAAACAAAACAGTGGGGCAGCCCGTCGAGGCACAGCTGTCACCAAACTGACATGACAAACACCAAGATCTCGGCTCCGGTCTAGTGACCACTGGGAATATGCATTTGCTAAGCGTTGTAAGAATCTGCCACCTTTTTTTTTTATAAACATCTGACAATTCTTGCCCTTGCCGATTCCAATGTGGTTTCTTCGTCCTTGAAACCCAAACACAGAGCATTTTTAAGCACCTTAGAACAGCAAACACTTATTATTTCACAGTTTCTGGAGATCGGGAACCTGGAAAGGGCTCAGCTGAGGGGTTCTGGCTCCGGGTCTCTGGTGAGGTGGCCTTCAAGCTGTCAGCAAGGGTGGGCGTCTGCCAGGAACCCCCCCAATTCTCCAACATTTTCAAGGACTGTCCTAGGTCATGGGGAAACAAAAATGTATAAAATGTGGTCTCACCCTTGAGGAGCCATGGGATGTATAAATGAATTAAAAGGGAGCCACTTATGACAGTTCTGAATTTCTGGTTATAAACCACAAGTCATGGCTATGGGTCTGAGTGAAGAAGACAGATTTCCTCCGCCTTTAGCAGCACGGTCTCTAGGCTTACTGACTGTATATACCACCAATTTTTTTTTTAATTGAGCATTCAGATCCAGTATACATATTTATATTTATATATATTTATAGTGCTATGGCACTAATATATTAGGTATATCCCACCATATATTCAAATTAGTAATTTAGATAGTATGAGGTTATAAATGTATAATTCTTCCTGTACCTCTGAGAACCTGCCCATTAGGGGAAGCCCTCTGAGATGCACCCTTGTACCCACTGAGAATAGTTGCTCATGAAAAATTCCTAGAGAATCTCAGAATTTTGTATTAGTGGGAATTGACAATAAGCCCAGAGAGCAACTGGATGAGGTTATCTGAAATAAAGGGGCTTCAGCGGTCATAGCCAGATGCTTATTTTCAAAATAAGTAGTTATTCTCATTTTCTTGGTCTTAAGGACAGATTAAAAGGGGGCACCAGAGTGAAAGAACTATATTATTATTATTATTATTATTATTTTTAAAGATATATAGGGACACCTGTGGCTCAGTCGTTAAGCATCTGCCTTCGGCTCAGATGATGATCCCAGAGTCCTGAGATCCAGCCCCCGTTGGGCTCCCTGCTCAGCAGGGAGTCTGCTTCTCCCTCTCCCAAAAAAGGACAGATTAAATTGGCTGTAATTCGTTTTCTTTTCACCAATACTTCCTCCAGAAAGTTCCGGAAGGGGCTAAGCCACTAATAACCCATCTCTGGTCCTTGTGCATCAGCTGTTGCTCCCGGGACAGAGTCCTCAACCAGAATCGGTCAAGATGTCATTTTATTTTTTGACCCCACATTGGTTGGTGAAGTAAATCACGTTTTCCATTTTCCTATTTCATGAAAAGAAAAAAAGACAGATGGGCCAGTTTGAAATGTGTCAGGTTATCTAGAGAGAAATTTCTCTGTCTATGGGACGTCCCAGGCTGCCCTACCCCCATCCCCTCTCCTCGCTAACACCTTACGGGAGACCCAAACCTGATCTCACATCTCCAAGAGCCTAGGGGCTCCGGGACCCTTGAGTCGGGCTGCTCTGTTGGAGGTGCTGCAGGTGCCTGGAAGGGCAAGTCAGTGCCCCCGATGCTGGGATCCCGGGGCTGGGGGTGCGGAACACTGGTAACACAGGAGCGGGGGAGCCAGAAGGAGGTGGCTGGGGTCGGATGGGTAGGGATAAGGGTCTTCAAATCAGAACAGCAATTTCCAGGGTGAATATATGAACAGAGCAAACTAAATAAAGAGGCAGGCACAGGAAACAATGGGGGTTTGCAGCTTTAGGAAAAAAGAAGGCAAATGAAAATGAAAGCCAAGCCCCCCGCCCCCTTTTTTTTTTTAACTGGTTCCACTTTCCGGAATATCCCAAATGCGGCTTGGGTGGGAGAGAAGAGACTCCCTTTTAATTATCTGTGTGGTTTTGAGTTTGGGGATGATAACGGACTGAGAGGAGTTGCTTTTGCAACTTGTGCTGGGAAAAATTTTGTCGATAAGAGGGAAGTTATTCAATAATAAAGGCAATCATTCTTCAACTTAATGCCTAGTTTCTTCACACCAAACCATCTCATGAACATCCAAGAAACACTGTAACTAGAGACAAACGGTGAATTAGTACCGTCAGCCCTTTCTTTTCAGGAATAGAGATAGTTCAGTGTTTTCCTCCCTGGACTGGCAAAAAAAAAAAAAAAAAAAAAAAAAGCTATTTTAAACTGTTCAGATCTCTAAAAATCTTCTTACCTCTCTCTTCAGCCACATAGATTAGGAATACTACTATTCTGAAGAGAGGCTGAGATGGATTTTCTTTTCTCTGCATATCCCCGGAGTGTCTAGAAACCATTTTATTTGAATACAACGAAATGTGGAAAGTAAAAACTCATCTCTTGTGGACATTTGGGGAATAAGTCTAGCTCTGCTGCTAGTGTCTATGTTTTACTCTGCTCAAAAATCAGCTTCTTGGGATGCCTGGGGGGCTCAGCAGGTTAAAGCCTCTGCCTTCGGCTCAGGTCATGATTGCAGGGTCTTGGGATCGAGCCCCATATAGGGCTCTCTGCTCAGCGGGGAGCCTGCTTCCTCCTCTCTCTCTGCCTGCTTCTCTGCCTACTTGTGGTCTCTGTCTGTCAAATAAATAAATAAAATCTTTGAAAAAAATATAATTATAAAGCATTATCGATTTGTCAATCTTGGAGAATACCTTGCTGCATTGACTTGAAAGTTGTAAATATTTTTAGACAAGCAAATATATAACAGTTGTTATTATTAAATATAGGCCAAAAAAGGATATGGACTTTTTTTTTTTTAGCTAGAAAATATAAACCAGGGACTCCTGGGTGGCTCAGTTGGTTAAGCAGGTGCCTTTGGCTCAGGTCATGATCCCAGCGTCCTGGGATCAAGTCCCACATCGGGCTCCTTGCTCCGCAGGGAGCCTGCTTCTCCCTCTTCCTCTGCCTGCCATTCTGTCTGCCTGTGCTCATTCTCGCTCTCTCTCTGACAAATAAATAAATAAAATCTTAAAAAAAAAAAAGAAAAGAAAAGAAAATATAAACCATGGTCAATTTTGTTAAAGTGAAATTTACCCTGGGAAATTAACGTCTTAAAGTCTTATTAAGAGAGAGGAGGGGAGGAAGGCACAGACTGGAAGGGGAGGGAGAATCTTACACAGGATCCAGGACTGAGATGGTGACCTGAGCCAAAACCCGGAGTCCACACTCAACCAACTGCACAAGCCAGGTGACCCTGGAAAATTAACATTTTTAAACATGGATGGGCCCCCTCCCGTTCTTTATCTGCTTTCTCTTCTCTTTCTTTATCTGATATCTGATACGATATTGCTAGATTCCAGTTTGGATTTTGCTAAACATCGGTGATGAGGGAAGCAGAAAAGGCAGGGACCTTTCCAGAAACTGTTCTTAATGTGAGATGTTGCTCTCCGCTGACCTCCCTGGGACTGCTTCTCGAGCTCCATTTCTTGTTTGATCTGGTTCCTCTAAGACCCCTGGAAAGCAGGAGAACTTGGAAGTGATATTGGCCAAGATGATTACAGGTAGGTCCGTTCCTTCTTCATTGGCAAGATGAAGCCAAGGAGTTAAAAGGGTGTATTTACACAGCAGGGCAAGAGCCAGGAAATCTATTGTTTCTGTATTTTATCAAGTCTGATTGCTGTAGAGTTAAAAAGCCTAGAAGCAAAACAAAATACCAGCCTCTTAACACTGTGTTGACATCTAATTTGGTTTAGGTTTCATTTTAAAAGGTATTTTAAACACATTGGAAAGTTGAGGAGACTGGAAATTAAATAAAAATGGGTATCTAGGATCTTAATTTTAGCCCATCTGAGAACACAGAATATATTGTTCTTTTTTTTTTTTTTTTAATTAAGCTGTTTTCCCCCCCAGTTAATTATAGATTTACGTGCAGTTGTAAGAAATAAGGCAGAGATCCCATATACCCTTCACCCAGTTCCCCTGGGGGTAACATCTTGCAAAACTGGAGCAGGCATCACAGTCAGGATATTAACATTGATACAGCCAAGGTAAGGAGCTTTCTCCTCCAAGGATCCCTGTTGTTGCTGCCCCCAGACCCACTCCCTCCTCCCCCACCTTTCTTTAACCCTTGGCTACCCCTAAGCTCGCCTACATTTCTGTAATTGTCATTTTAGATATGTTTTATAAATTTGAATTAAAAAGTATGTAACTTTGGGGGAATCTGCAGTTTTCTTTCAGCATTATTCTCTGGAGAGTCATGCAGATTACATTTTACATCTGTGGTTTGTTTCTATCGTTGAATGAAACGTCTTCGAATCTTTTGCCCATTTTTAAAAATTGGATTGTTTGGGTGTTTTTTTTTTTTTTTACTGTTGGTTTTGAGGATTCCTTCTCTATCTAGATACTAGTCCTTGTTGTATTTGTGGTTTGCAAATATTTTCTCCCAGTCTGGAGCTTGTCTTCTCATTCTCATAACTGGGTCTTATGCAGAGCAGAAACCTTAAATTTTGATGAACTCTCAATTATCCATTCTTCCTCTTAATGCTTTTTGTGTCAAGTCTGAGAACTCTCTACCAAGCTCTGTATCCTAAGATTTTCTCTTACTTTTAAGAAAGTGTTACAGTTTTATGTTTTACATTTAAGTCCATGATCCATTTTGAGTTAATTTTTTTTTTTAAGGTGTGAGATATAGGTCAGGGTTAACTTTTTTTCTTTTTTTTTTTTGGCCTATTGATAACCAAATGTTCCAGCACCATTTTTTGAAAAGGCTATCTTCCCACCATTGGATTACTTTTGCAAATTGTGAAAAATCAGTTGTGCATATTTGAATGGGTTTATTGAAATTGTTATAAAATTAATTTACATTTATTTTAAAAGCATTTAGCATGTCAGCTTAAAGGAATTCAAAAGAAATGTTAGATCAACTGATCTGCCTCTCTTCAATTTATTCCTAGTTAAGATATTTATCAGTTCACACTCTGATTATTTTCATGACTCCAGGCATGTGGGTTTTGGCTAGACCAAATATTTTCTGTAGTGATTAAATTCTATACTGTGGAGCAAATATTCAGTATTTCATAACCTAATGGTTTTCTGCCTAGAAATATGATAAGCAGTATATAATTGCATGTAGATAATTTTATACTTATCTGTAACTCTGTACTGTAATAGCCATCTTCTTTGGCGTGATTTTAAAAAGTACAGTCTTTCTATAAGGTGTTTCCAATATAACATAAAATTCATTCTGCCATGAGGTCCTACATGGGAACCTTCCAAGTGGATTGACTTCCTTATGAGCAACAGATTGAATATATATATAATTACGATGATTCCAGAACACAGACTTCCCTTCTCCTAGTATCATTAAAAAAAAAAAAAAAAAAAAAAATCTATCCTGAAAGGAAATTGCTTTTCTCCCATATCCTTGCTTAGCTGACTATTAATGCCATCAAGAAGCCAGGCCATACCCAGAACGTCAGTTCAATCTCAAAGCTAGAGCAGTTGCTCTAGATCTCAGCTGCCTAATAGCATCACCGGGAAAGCTTTTTACAACCTCAGTACCCAAGCTGCAGCGGTAAATTGGGATGCAGGCATCTGTATTCATTAAATATCCCAAGTTATTCCAGTCTGCAGCGAAGTTTGAGAACTATTCCTGCCTACTTCTTTATGAAACTTTATTATTAGCATAATTTATCACTCCATATGGTAAATACGGTATACTGGGTTGTTGTAATGTACTATATGAGCTTCCATCCTTCAGGTTCTAGTGTTCCTTGGGTAATGAAAAAATCTCTTACATGCTTTTTATTCTGTTGGCAAGAGTAACACATACTCAATGTAGAAAATTAGGGGAGGGACACCTGGGTGGATCAGGGGGTTAAGCCTCTGCCTTCCGTTTCTGTCATAGTCTCAGGGTCCTAGGATCCAGCCCAGCATGGGGCGGGGGTGGAGGGGGGGGCGCGCGCTGGAATCTCTGCTCAGCAGGGAGTCTGCTTCCCCCTCCCTCTCTGCCTGCCTCTCTGCCTACTTGTGATCTCTCTCTCTCTCTCTCTGTCAAATAAGTAAAATCTTTAAAAAAAAAAAAGGAAAGAAAATTAGGGGAAAAACAAGCAAGCATAATGAAGGAAAAAAGTCATTTTAAATTTTATCAGCTAGAAAGAATTATAGTAACATTTTCGCCTTTTTTCTAGGCATATATGCATACATTAAAAAATATATATATATATGTTTTCAGCTTTTATCCTATCAAGTTGAGATGATATTTTAAATGTAGTTTTCTAAGTTATTTTAGATATCTGATAAATAAATGCAAAAATTAGTATCAATAACAGAAACTGTGAAATTAATACTGATATGCAATGATCATAATTATCATAATTTTTGTCAAATTTTGTAATGGTCAAAATTGTTTAAAATGTCATAAGTTTTACAACTTTACATGCCCTGATCTGGGTTATGGGTATTACTAGTTAAGATACACTTTTTAAAAAGTCATTTTAGGGATGCCTGGGTGGCTCAGTGGGTTAAGCATCTACTTTCAGCTCAAGTCATGATCCCAGGGTTCTGGGGATAGGGCTCCCAGCCCCGTGGGCGGCTGGCTTCCTGCTCAGCAGGGAGCCTGCTTTGAACCTCAGCCTGCTGGTCTCTCTCTTTCTCTCTTCTCTCTGACAAATAAATAAGTAAAATCTTTACAAAATTAAATAAATGAAATTAAAAATCATTTTACGTTGCTATACAACAACATTTAAGGTATGTGACTATACTTTCCAGAATATTTTCCCCCTAAATTGACAACTTACACTGGTACCTCCGCTATCACTATATGAATTTAGAATTATCGCCAAAAATGCATCATTCCCAGCCAAGCTAATAACTATTATGGGAAGATAATTAAGTTATCATTTTTCCCCCCAAATCTTTTCAATACTCAGAGTAATGATATGAAGCAGGAAAAGCATGTAAAGTGAATACAAACTTATTAAAATACAGAATGGATTTGCCTTCAGCTATAATTCAGGCTCAAATGCCAGTTGATTTATTATTGTCTGGATTTCAATGGGATATGCATTCGTATATCACTTATATGTGCCTCGGTATTTTCATTATAGGGAAAAATCTCATACATATTCATTACTAAATATTTAGGGAAGTCATATAAGCAAAAAACATTTTTATAAAATAAAAATCATCTATAACGGGGCACCTGGGTGGCTCAGTGGGTTAAGCCTCTGCCTTCGACTCAGGTTATGATCCCAGCATCCTGGATTGAGCCCCGAGTCGGGCTCTCTGCTCGGTGGGGAGCCTGCTTCTCCTTCTTTCTCTGCCGGCCTCTCTGCTTACTTGTTATCTCTGTCAAATTAAAAAAAAAATGTTTAAATAAATAAAATTATCCATAACTATTGTTAAATGTTAAATAATTCAGTGTAATTGTGGATGCATCTCAATATAATTATGCTAAGTAAGAAAAGTCAAGTGAAGTAAAGTACATATGAAGCAGATGATTCCATTTTTTAAAATTTTATTTTATTTTTATTTATTTATGTGAGAGAGTGTGAGAGCACACGCGTCCATGCAAGGGGTGGGGGCAGAGGGAAAAGCAGACTCCCCATCTCCCCAGAGCAAGACCCTGGGATCATGACCTGAGCTGAAGGCAGACGCTTAACTGAGCCACCCAGATGTCCCTACATAATATCCATGTCTATACATTTCTATAAGATTCTAGAGAATTCAAACCCATTTGTAGTGACAGAAAGCAGACCAGCGACTGCCTGAGAAGGCAGTAGGGGACCGGAGGGGCTGGAGAGAGGAATTCAAAGGGTACATGGAGGGATTCTTGGGTAAATGATTGTGCCCATTATCTTGACTATGATGAAGATTCCAAGAATGTATGCTTTTACCAAAACTCATCAACTTGTATACTTTAAATGTGTGCAGTTCTTTCTACACTAATTATACTGCAATAAAACTGTGAAAAAAATATTCTAAGGGACTGTTGGCAACTTTCAATCAGGGGATTTGTTCCATACAGTTTTACTTCAAATACTGAATACGGCAATCACTCACTGGGTATTATTTTCACTAACCCGTCATTTTTACTTAGCAAAACACCCCGTAATTTTGCACTCTGAAATAATCAGTGTTTCCAGTTCTCTCATAGAAACTGAATTTCAAATATTTTACTCATAATTTCTTCAAAGAATTCTCAAGAGCTCAATAACATTCAAAATAACATATCCAAGTGATTATTTCATTTTTCAAAGTTTTCAGTGATTTAGTAGCATAAGCAGCTGCAGATTTTGGAATCCTTTTTGTGTAATTGATTATGCTCCCAGTGAAGTTGTAATGAAGTCACACATTGGCGGGAGGGAAGGGCGGGAAAGTGTATCTAGTTTCACTATTGATTTTCTATCTTTTATTCTAATTTACCACAGCTACCCCTCCTATAGATACTGCATTTGTAGGAATGACAAGAAGTCATTAAAAAAAGAAAAGAAAAAAAGCAGCCAACAGAATTGGGACCAATGCCCAGGAATACAGAATCTCACTACCCATCAAGTAGAATTTAGAGGGGAATTGTATATAAAATAGTCAACATCTCCTGTGCATTTCCTTTTCGTAATTCTTAAGGTCAACCATTGGTCATTTCGTTGCTCATCACAAATAATAACTGAAGTATTTTTTGATGTTAAAGACAACAAAAATAGGGCACCAGGGTGGCTCAGTGGGTTAGGCAACTTCCTTTGGCTCAGGTGGTGGTCTCGGAGTCCTGGGATCCAGACCAAGGTCGGTCTCCCAGCTCTGCAGGGAGTCTGCTTCTCCTTCTGACCTTCTTCTCCCCTTTTGTCCTCTCTCTCACTGTCTCTTTCTCAAATAAATAAATAAAATCTTAAAAAAAAAAAAGACAACAAAAATATTGTAGATCTGAGATTAAAAGTTCACAAACGAGGGCCGCCTGGCTGGTTCTATTGGTCTTGATCTCAGGGTTGTAAGTTCGAGCTCCACGCTGGGTGTAGTGTTTATTTAAAAATAAATAAATGCAGTCTTTTTAAAAAAATTCACAAAGGTATTCAGGTTCATAGAGGAACATAAAAATCTCTCAACAATTTACAATGTGTGTTTCTAACATCTTTTATAAGTCAGCAAATGTCGACTTATGAAACCCAAGTTTTCAGCTCTGAAAAGTCCCAAGCATTTTACCTGGTACTCGACTCAATAAAAGTCTATTGAATTAATATGTTAAAATATATTTTTTAAAATATTGGATACATACAAAACCTGTGCAGAATTTGTGAAGTGATTTGAAGGTAAGAGGATTAAGGTAACTTGGTCTGCTCTGGGGAATAGGAACCTTCCAGATACTTTTGGATGTCTTCCAAAAATATGCCCAGAGAAATCTCTCTCCATCTTAGGCAAATAATTCACTATATCTTGGACTCCACTCATAAGTGGCTGGAGAGAAGCCTAACTCTAGAAAAAGGAGGAATTAAAGCTGTCCTGGCTTCTAGGTGACTGCATTTCAGTTGTATTCATTTGTTTGTTTATATTAGACACATCCTGAACAAACTTCAGCTACATCAGGTATGTCGAACTTGTTCTTTGTGGAATTTGCTTTTTTTTTTTTTTTTTAAGTTTTATTTAAGTCATCTCTACACTGAACATGGGGCTTGAACTCACAACCCTGAGATTGAGAGTCACATGCTCCTCTGACTGAGCCAGTCAGGTGCCCCAATACATAAATTAAAAAAACGTTTAAAATATATTATATACATATTATATATAATATTTATTTTATATATTATATTTTTTACATGTATTTTATATGCCATATATATAAAATATGGCACCATCTTTTTTGCTACTTTAGTATAATCTTAGATTTGGGCCAGAAGGCAATCTTAAATCTTAGTGAATGAAACTAATAGAGCTGGCTTTATAGTTAACCCAAAGAAATAGATTTCTTGAAATTTAGAAATTTAGCATTTGCCTGTATTTATGATGCAGGTCTACAGGTGGTTGACCTTTGACCTTCATCAGTACATTGAACTTTTTCTGTAGCTCCTATATGAATGAATGTTGATTAGTAAGTCATGAATAAAGTAAAATTGTTAATTCTTAGGTTTTCTCGTTTATAGTTAGTAAATGCAAGAGGGAAGTGCAGGAATTGGGTTTTTAGGTGATTTAGATATCTTGATGTAAGTAATTAGCTCAGAAAAAAAGTAGGCTTCTTATTTAGAGAATACAATGAAGGTATATGTGGTAGTTTCAAGGTTGGAGAGTTTCCCTGTTCTAAGTGAAATTGCCTGAAGGCTTTGTAGCTAGAGAATGAATCTGTGGGGGTAGAGTTAAGGGTTGGTTTTAAATTGTTTTAATAATTATAATTATGATTGCCTTTTCAAGGGACTGTATTAGGTCTGATATAACATGTTTCACAGTTGTGAATTCATTTAAAACATAGTCAAAGAGGTTTTGGTGTGTGCGCAGGATGCCTAGTTAGGACTTTAACTTTTATTGGTACATCTCGTGTGACCCGTCTTTCTGGAGAAGTTAGACATGAAGCATACAAGTTCAGCCTGCTGTACCGGCTGTGTGTATTTGTTTTGAGAAATTTCAGGCTGTTTTTATGAGAGTATCAACTCTCACAGAGAAACGACTCTACCATCAGCTGCCCCATGGGAGAGAATGTGTGGGACACCTGTGTCCTGCTGTTTGGGAGAGAAGGGGTTGCTGGCGAGAAATTGGGGTAACCGACAGCCCGGGACTGAGAAGTGGAAAATTGCGAACAGCTGTCTTCCTCTCTATCGATGACACTAATCTAGGCAATTCTAAAGGTGTCTCCAAAACCCTAGAAAAGCAAACCTTGGTGACTTGATTCAGAGTCTTGGCACCGAATGGGCACTGGATAGACAGCTGTTGAAAAAGAAAGGAATCAGGCACCTGGTTGGTTCAGTGGTAGAGCACGTGACTCTTGATCTCGGGGTTGTGTTTGATCCCACGTTGGGTGTAGAGATTGCTTAAAACAATGAGATCTTAGGGAAAAAATGGATGAATGTAAGAAATGAATGTAGTGTTCTGAATAGCGTATGTCCTATTATATTGAATGTTGTAAGTGGTATATTCAAAAGGTGGGGACATGGCATTGCTGGGGATAATAAATAGTACAACTACTCTTTTTAATAAAAATAACTTAACAGAGAGTAGCTCCCCAGTTTACAAGTAAGATGGAAAAGGATTCTTTGGGAAGTCCAGAAACCAAAGGTGCTTTTGTGAATCTCCAAAAGAGCCTGTCATTCTTTTTTTTTTTTTTTTTTTAAGATTTTATTTATTTATTTATTTATTTGACACAGAAAGAGAGAGACAGACAGACAGACAGCGGGCACACAGGCCGGGGAGCTGCAGGCAGAGAGAGAGGGAGAAGCAGACTCCCCACTGAAAAAGGAGCCTGATTCAGGCAGGGCTCGATCCCGGGACCCCGGGATTATGACCTGAAAGGAAGGCAGACGCTTAACCCACTGAGCCCCCCACGTGCCCCAGGAGCCTATTCTTCTTCTTCTTCTTTCTTTCTTTTTTTTTTTTTAAAGATTCTTGTTTTTTAATTTATTTATTCGACAGAGAGAGATCACAAGTAGGCAGAGAGGCAGGCAGAGATGGGGGGGAAGCAGTCTCCCTGCTGAGCAGAAAACCTGAGGTGGGCATCCATCCCAGGACCCCAAGATCATGACCCAAGCCAAAGGCAGAGGCTTAACCCACTGAGCCACCCAGGCGCCCCTGGCCTATGATTCTTAATATGCTTATCCGGGAGCTTTTTCAGGCAGATGAGGGAGGACTAGAAAGTGTATTATTTCTTAAAACAAGATTTTGCTGGAGTACCTGTCTGGCTTAGTTGGAGGAGCATGTGACGTTTTGATGTCAAGGTTGTGAGTTGGAGCTCCACATTGGGTGTGGCGATTACATAAAAATAAAATCTTAGGGCACCTGGGTAGCCTAGTCAGTTAAGCAGCTGCATTGGGCTAAGGTCTGGGATAGAATCCTGCATTGGGCTTGAATGGAGAGCTTACTTCTTCCTCTCCCTCTGCCTGCCTCTCTGCCTACTTGTGCTGTCTATCTCTTTCTCTCAAATAAAGAAATAAAATCTTTAAATAAATAAATTAAATAAAAATAAAATCTCCAAAAAAAAAGAATTTTGCTTTAAAAAAATCATATGAACATTTTCATGGCCTGAAAAATAAACACAAAGCAAGCAGTTGCTAATCTAGGCCGACACTGATGATGTGGCTTGTATAGTGTTGGCTTGAAATCCTTGACCTTGTAATATTTCTCTGAAAATTTGAAAGCTGGATGTGAAAAGCTTTGTTAAGAATTTCCCAAGAACTGAGTAATTATCATCTCACAGAATGGGACATTTTGATAGTGTTTGTACTACATATTGATACATTTTCATATGTGCTGACCTTAGTCATTCTCAGATAGGCTTTAATAACATTTTTAACCCTCATGTGAGGCCTAAATGCCACTTTTTCACAGATATTCCTCAGAAGAGAGAACACACTGGAAGCTTCCTATAGAAGGGGAGTGAGATGTTGAACAGAGACTCAGTGTAGGAAGAATCCTTGCTCTTTTCTGCCTACCAGCTGTGAAATCTTGAGCACCTGATTTAATGTCTCTGGGCCTACTTTCCTCCACTCCACTGGTAAAATGAGAATGCTAGGCTCTACCTCATAGAGTTGGTTTGAGGACTAAATACGATGAGCTATGCAAAGTGCTTTAAACAGCGCCTGGCACATACATAGTAAGTACTGGGATGTTTCCTAAGTAGTAAACAATTTAAGTTGAAATGGATGAAATGCTTAAAAATGATGAAAACCAGCCATTTTGCGTAATACTGCTTAAGAAGCAATATATTCTAGAGAAGGTGGCCTTCATGTGCTTCATATTTTATGCTGGATAACCATATGACATTATACTACAAGCCACAGTTAATCAGGCACAAAATATTCTACTACTGAACTATCCGCTTGCGTCAATTCTGCACTAACTTGTAGGAAATCTGAGCAGGGGATATTTCTCTGGTATCCGGGGTCGATATTCCAAGTTTCTTCATTCTTCCAACTATTTGTGAAATTTTAGGCAAGTCTTTGCCACTGAAAACTGGGGATGATTTCTCTTTTGGCCCCACCACCTTCGTGCCTGCATGCCAAGTAATCCAGCTGAAAATTTGATTTCCTTCAAATAATGGTTGGCTGCCTTGTGTTTTCATGGAACAAGTACTCAGGAGCATGAAGGGTAGGAAGGCGAGCCACTTAGGCTGATCCCCTTGAAGCCTGCATCTACGGAGAATTAACCATGGCCCGTGGACAGGTCTATGTCGTCATGTCTCAGCATGGCGCGAGGGAGAAGCGGCCTGGACCTCCAGCGTCACGCCCTCGAAAGAGGACAGGCCCATTTCCAGTCACAGCCTCACTCCCCCGAATTCCCCGGGGAAGGAGGGCAGCCCGTGTCGCTGATGGCATCGCCTGACATCACTGGTTCCGGATGATAGGCGAGCGTGGGGCCGCCTGGCCCACCTCATCCGTGGCCTGACTGCATTAACCTCTCGGTTCCCAGCTCCTGCCACGCGAGGTGCCCTAATATGGTCAGGCTCCGCAGAAGCCAAGGAGCGCTCGCCTTTCTCCTGCTCTTGGGGAGGAGGCAGGAACCAGCCTTCGGAGGCTCACCCAGGCTGAAGGAAAGCAACTGGGGATTTGGGTTCGCTTGCTGGGCGGATGGAAAGTGAGCTGCCGCAGACGCTCTGCCTTGGGTTATCAATCATTGAATAAACCTCAGCAAATCCAATCTCCCCGAGGGGCCTTCTGCCCTCCTCTCCCCATCTGCAACCCTGGGTCGTCTGACGCCCCCAGCTCGTGTCCCCATTTAGGAATGGGAAGCGCCCGGGGGTCGGGGTGGGAGGGCCGCCTGGACCCTGGCTGGAGGCTGGGGCTGCGCCTCTGGTCCTACAGCCTGGGGGGAGATGCTGCTGCAAGGCGTGTCTGGGGCTGGGCTCATGTGATGAAGCGAGGGAAAAACAAGGGGGAGGAGGAGGAGGAGGCAAAGAGGTGGCTTTTTTTTTTTTTTTTTTTTTTTTTTTTTTTTCTTTTAAGGAGTTTGCCGCGAGCGCGTCTCGTTCATTCGCAGTCCGGGCGCGTTCGGAGCAGGACCGCGGGAGCGGGAGGCGTTCTCGGGACCCCGCGGGCGCACGGCTTCTCGCTCTTCTCCACGTTCCTGCCGTTTGGGGGAAGGTGTAGCCGGGCAGCGGGGCGCGGGAGAACCGCAGAAGAGCCATGGGTGCCGGGAGCTCCACGGAGCAGCGGAGCCCGGAGCAGCCGGAGGCGGGGAGCGCGACGCCGGCCGAGCCCGAGCCCAGCGGCGGCGGCCTTGCGGCGGAGGCGGCGCCCAGCGCGCCGGGGGACCCGGCCATCGCCGCCGCCGACCCCGCCACCAAGGTACGGGCGCGCCGGGCCACCTGCCCCGGGGACGGGGGTGGGGGAGGGTGGTCTCCCTGGTCTCCGCCTGCGAGAACTTCCCGGCCCGTCCAGCCCATCTGCAAACTCGGGAGCACGCACCCCTCTTTCTGGCTTTCCAGGGTCTCACGCGTCGGGGCGGGACCAGAGCAGCAGCGAGCGCGGCGGGCTTGCATCTTTGTCGTGGGTCTCCGGGGGAGGCGACTGCGCCATCCGCAGTAATAAAATCCGCCCCCCGCCCCCTGCTAACCGAGCCTTTCTCCTCACTCTTCCGGTGGGAGCGACCCAGCCCTGAGATGCCCGAGATGCCGGAGCTGCTCGGGGGAGTCCGGGGGTGGGGTGGGGTGGGGTGGGGATGGGGTGGGCAGTGACCCATCCGCCGAGGGTCCTGAGCCCCCCGCCCCTCTTTCTTCCTCCCGGATTCGGAAAGTCCGCTTTGGGGCCAGGACCCGTGTCGCAGCGTGGCGAGGCCGCCACCCGTGAGTTCCCCGCCGCGTCTGGGCTTTGGCACCCGCTGTGCCTGGAGAGAGCGGGTTTGGTACCCAGCCCTGCTGCGGCAGCGGCTCGAGCCGACACCGCCTTCCGATGCAGAGGAAGCCTGGGGTGTAGCTCGCTTCGAGCCAAAGAAAATCTGGGTAGACGCTGCTCTTCGAAAAGGAATGACAGGTTCCGTCAACAAGGCAGGGTCCTCCTTTTCGCTCCGTGCATTGCCTGTGGACTCAAGGGGTAAACCTACCCGGGGAGTAGTTAGAAGTTCTCCAAGGATGCGGTCAGAGGTTTCAGCGAGGATTGCTTGCGCTCCTGTGTCTATGGAGACAAGTGCTGAGCCTCCTAGAAATTTTGTATTTTATAGTCTTGAGTCTTTCAAGGCTGAAATAATTTACTCTTGGCCACTTAAAAGCTGCCAAGACTGGGACTTGTTTGGATCGTTGCATTCTAGATCTGTTTTTCCAGCACGTGTTTTCATTAGCAAGGCATCACCTAATCTGTTTTGCCGTATCCTTGTAGGAAGATGGAGGATAACTTATCATACTTACTATTTTTTTTCCAAAAACCCTGTGTTTTACTTGGGTTGGGAAGGTGGTGGGTAACTTAATACATATTTTTTAAAGCCCTGTGTTTTATGTGGGTTAACAACCTGTGTTTTATCTGAGGATAAAGAATGTGAGGAACTTCAGATGTTTACAGTGTGAAAAACATCCCCTCCCCCACCAGAATCTGGGTAAATTTCACAGAACTGTGACCTCATTGCCCTGACCTCTTTAGCTGCCCTATTCTAGTTTGGGCTGAGAGACTGCTTTTAATTAGATTCCTTCTAGTCTTTAACTAATAACTACTTGTAAAACCCATGGTCCCTAGAGTTGTAGATGCTACCGAGTACAGACTGCTAGAAAGCTAATTTTCTAAGACAGGGGCTAAGCTTTGGGCATAAGTCAGGTGCAGTCTTACTGAGGTCTAAGTGACATTTTAATACTTAACCGCACATTACCGTCTGATGCCAACTACTGCCCAAGGGGCCACATACCCCGTATTTAGAATCCAGTAGTGAAAGTAGTTTTAAGGTGTAATTGACAAAAGCTTGCGATTGGGGACAGTTCTTCTCTTGGTTTTTACTACTTCAGATCTTAACAATTCATGCTGGAATAGAATGCTCAATTCCTTCCTGGTAAACTTGAATTTGTCCCTTTAAAAATACTCCTTCCATTCTCTTTTTGTCTTTCTTCCATAACCTTCTCCTCCTCCTTTTCTAGGCGCCACCATCTTGAAGCAGCCAAGCATCCTCCTTTATAAAAAAATTGACTTAAATAACATCTAGAATATCATTGAGCTTTTTGGCATACTGCCCAGTTATCAATTTGGAGACAAATCAATACACTTATATGTATCCTTGGAAAATGGTGTCGTTTTTCATTTCAGCTAGCAAAATTACACAGGTTTTCAAAAGTCCTTTTAAAAAGAAATCCCTAATTAAGAATGACTCAGCACGTAGCTCTTACCTCTCCTGTTCACCCTGTGGAACTCCCCATTGCTGACCTCTGAGTAATCCCATCTGCCTCTTGCAGGCTCCTGTAGCACCGCAGGTCCTTCCCAGCAGTTAGCGACACGTTCGTGAGGTTAGTGACTTGACTGTTGTCCTCGTTCTGGAAGCTCCACGAGGGCAGGGGACGTGCCTGTGTTTGTGCACGTCTTCCACCACAGGTGGCATGCTGCCTGGTTTTGATTGCACGCTGTCAAGTTGGGGATTATTTTGGGCCATCGACTTTGTCTACAGCTTAACCGTGTCATTGTCATGGTCTGCCTCCGGTATCAGAAAGTGACTACACCAGATAGGTCCGGTTATTAATAGACCAAGTGACTATTTCGGCAGTAAACTGTAGGGGCTCTCCAGAAATACAGTGGCTTGTTCGCCTTGCAATTTTAAATTGTCTTCATGTCGAATAGACAGAACAGTATAAATTGCGGGTGTCTCAAATGAGACCACTTTATACATTAAATTAGTTAAGATTTGCATCTTGAGCTTTCTTGAGTGGGCATGTGGACATTTGGGGGGCTATACTGATACACGCCCCCCCCAATGCTGATCACTAATTAATTCAAAGCTATTGACATTTTTTCTATCTAAATGATGTTTGTATCAGATGCCTGCTGCTTATTTAATAATCCAGTTTACTTTCTCTCTCTCTACCTGTCCTTTACTGAGTTAAGTACTCAGACTTAAGATGACCTTACGCTAATTGAGTATCACTTCTATCAGATCATGTGGAATGTAAGAAAAAAGAAATTGATTATTGAAGCCTAACATTTTAGGGGCACTGAGGCACAAGTCCTGGCTTTATCCGGTATAGTTCAATAAAATGGAAGGAACCTTTCCTTTCTTTTTTTTTTTTTTTTTTTTAAGGTCTTATTCATTTATTTGACAGACAGAGATCACAGGTAGGTAGAGAGGCAGGCAGAAAGAGAGAGAGCCCAATGCGGG
This sequence comes from Mustela lutreola, assembly GCF_030435805.1. NCBI lineage: Eukaryota > Metazoa > Chordata > Mammalia > Carnivora > Mustelidae > Mustela > Mustela lutreola. The sequence continues at coordinate 15,342,875 of NC_081295.1, read as the reverse complement.
GCTCAATCCTAGGACCCTGAGATCCTGACCTGAGCCAGAGGCAGAGGCTTTAATCCACTGAGCCACCCAGGCGCCCCGGAAGGAACCTTTTCTTCCAGTCAGTCGTTTACAATCTTACACATGTAAATTTTGGGGGACAACGGTATCGATTATTTGCTACGTTGAATTTCGAGACTTGGAGACTTTGGCCTCTGCAGGGACAGGAATTACTAGACCACGAAAATGAAAGCAGTAAAGAAGGCCTCTCACTTATCCCCATCATGCGGTTTTAAAAGTCTGTCTTTGAAAGAGTATTTGGTGTCAGTAGAGGGTGGAGTGACCAATGACAATCTCACGAGAGTCTGGCAAACTGGATTTCTTTCTTCTTTTTTTTAAGATTTTATTTATTTGACAGAGACGTAGCGAGAGGGGGAACATAGACAGAGGGAGTGGGAGAGGGAGAAGCAGGTTTCCTGCCGAACAGGGAGCCGGTTGTGGGGCTCGATCCCAGGACCCTGAGATCATGATCTGGGCTGAAGGCAGACGCTTAATAATGACAAGAGGCACCCAGGTGCCCCCAAACCTTGATTTCTTAAGCCAGGTTCCACATTCAGTCTGGACAGTCATAATTTTCTGAATTACCTACCCTTTTTGTATTTTTTGCTCCATCAATGACTGAAAACGGAGCAGTGATGGGTTGTAACCTTCAGGCCAATGTCCTTGGCAGGTGGGGAGATGGGGACTTTTTCTGTCCTTCTGTTAACGGTTCCATTTCGTCACAAGAGCTGGGAATCACCAAGGAACATAAACATGTACTCGAATGGAAGAATCCATCATCCGATGGGTGGACTTAGGTGGACTTAAGGATATCTTTGCCCTTCGTGCACTAAAACAGACAGTTGAGTTGATCAGCTGCATAATTCTTCCCAGCCTGAGGGGGGATGCTTTCTCCCGCTTTTGTTTACAAACTGGGAATGGAGGACGTAGGTGGCCTTACTGTGATCATGGATCAGTTTTACAATAAAAGGTCCAGGATTTAGGGTTTGGAGAGAATTACACGTTTGTTAACAGTGGTGTGTTGGATGTGTGGCTGCCTGTTTTCCTATGGATTCCCTCCCGATTACAAGAGGGGCTACTTCCTGAGTAGAACAGATTCCAGACATTGGAGACGTCGGGGTGAGGATGGTCATTTATTTAGCCTGTGGGGATTGCATAGGTTAGTGAATGTGTGTGAGATCACTGGAGATTTCCCCCTGAAAATACTGTTAGGATGAACCCGCCTCTCACATGCATCCTTTTGGATACACTTCAGGTTGGCTAATCTCTGCCTCGATCACTTGAAAGCAATTAGAATAAGGATCATTCTAATTTGGTATTTTATAGGATAATCGATAAAACAGAGATAACATGTTTTGCTTTAAAAAGGCATTAAGGACGCCCGGGTGGCTCAGGGGTTTAAAACCTGTGCCTTCAGCTCAGGTCTTGAGGTCCTGGGGCTCGAGGTCCTGGGATCGAGCCCCGCATCAGGCTCTCTGCTCAGCGGGGAGCCTGCTTCCACCTCTCTCTCTCTGCCTGCCTCTCTGCCTACTTGTGATCTCTCTCCGTCAAATTAAAAAAAAAAAAAAAAAAACCTAAAAAAAGGGCATTATGAAATTATTTCTTTGTCTCCATCAGCTTTAACGCATTAAGGATTATAGAATACCACCGAAAGGGAAATCAAGCTAAATGGTGCTCTCCTGCTTGGCCTCTGTACTTCTCTCTGCTGTAGTCTACTCATGAACTGAGAAATTAGAATTCATAGCACTGAGAAAAAGATAATCAGTACTTTTATCTCATGAAAAAAAAAAAAAGCCAAACTAAAGATCATTGAACCCAATTCTTTGCCCTCTTATAACCTGAAAAAATTAAAACTTACGATGTTTCATTTTAAAATAATGGAAAAATACAAAAAAGCTGTGTTTGGGAGAAGCACTGTCTATTATAAATGTGAACTTTTAAATCTTCAAGGGGCGCCTGGGTGTGTCAGTCAGTTGAGCATCTGCCTTCGGCTCAGGTCATGATCCCAGAGTGCTGGGAGCCTGCTTGTCTCCCTCAGCTTGTGCTCTCTCTCTCTCAAATAAAATCTTTAAAAAATACATAAACTTTCAAAATCTGTCATTAAAATTGACTTGTCTGCTTAGATTTTGGAGGGTTTTCTTGCAAATTAGCACCTTAGAGATTCTAAGTGTTGGGTTTTGTATGATCAACCTCTTGTTTCCTACTTGTTAGTACATCTAATAAAAGGATTTAGGGGAAGAGGTTAAGAATCTAATAATTTCAGTGATACATCCCTCTGTTATTTCTTAACCTTAATAATTAAGTTATTGAAAACTGACTATAATCTGACTTTCTTGAATCATCATCTTCATAAGATCAGAAGTTCTTGTTGTTGAAATTTTTGCTTAAAAGCATTGCATAACAGGATTTATTTAATGTTTATTTTTATTTCTTTTTAAGATTTTTTTAAATTAAGTAATCTCTATATCCAGTGTGGGGCTCAAACTCAAAAGCCTACAAAAGAGTCACATGCATTCTGGACTGAGTCAGCTGGGTGCCCTTAATATTTTATTTTTCTAAAAATGTTAATGTTGAGGACTTTGATGTGTAGAGTATAAAAAATAAGTCTTCTATTACCTCTCCATCCCCAGACATTCACTGTGGATAGTTTGAAGCCAATGTTGATGGTCTCTTGCATGTTCTTCCCAAACTTGATGCATGTACCCGTGTATAAACAAAAGCCCCAATTTTTAAAAAAGTAATCTGCACCATGTGGTGTGAATGAGTGGCGTGCTCCATGGAGCCAGCCCAGTGCCACGCCCCATGTTTTTTCCTTTAACAAAATCATTATCATGCATGTTCTGCTATTTAGGTTTGGAATATCTTTTCATATCAGGACATAAAGACTTACCACTGTTTTTATTAATGACTACATATGTTTTTCCTTTATGGGTTGAAGTACAATAAACGTTTAACCAATCCCCCTGTGTTTACATGACATTTTCCTGGTCTTGCGCGGTATTGAAGTAGCACAGGGACTGTCCGAGCTCAGGTATCTTTGTATGTGTGCAGATCTCAGGGGGAAGATTTCTGCAAGTGGAATTGCTTGCTCAAAGCATTTATATGCGTTTAAAGATAAAAAAAAAAAAAAATTGGGGGGCACAAGGGTGGCTCAGTGGGTTAAAGCCTCTGCCTTCCACTCAGGTCATGATCTCAGGGTCCTGGGATGGAGCCCTGCATCAGGCTCTCTGCTCAGCGGGGAGCCTGCTTCCTCCTCTCTCTAACTGCCTCTCTGCCTACTTGTGATCTCTGTCAAGTAAATTTAAAATAATTAATTAATTAAAATTTTCTTGAAGATTTGATTGATTTGAGAGAGCATTAGCAGCAGGGTTGGGGGGAGGGAGGCTGAGAGGTAGAGGAAGAGAGAACCGGCCCCGCCCCTTGCCCACTCCCCACTGAGAGGGAGCCTGATGAAGCGGGGCTCCATCCTAGGACCCCGAGACCATGACCTGAGCCGAAGGCAGACACATAACTGTCTGCGCCCCTTACATACCCCTGCATTTACAATTTTGATAGCCCTTGATAAATTTACTCGGTCATGGTTGCAGGGTCCTGGGATCGAGCCCCACATCGGGCTCTCTGCTCGGCGAGGAGCCTGCTTCCTCTCCTCTGTCTGCCTGCCTCTCTGTCTACTCGCGATCTCTGTCTGTCAAATAAATAAATAAAATCTTTTTTAAAAAAATGATTCATAATAGGGAAAACAAGTTGAAGAGTAAAAGGGTGGCTCAGGTACCGCTTGTATTTACTCATTGCTTCCCAGATTCATAAACAGACTTAATTTTATTTGTTTGGACAATGACCTACTTCTTTAGCAATGAGTTTTCAAGTTTCTCCTCTGGGAACAATCTAAAATCATCCAGTTGCCAGAAATTTCTTCATACTTCTGGTCCATGAAATGTTGGAACCTGGGACCGGGACCGGGACAGGGACCAGGACTAGGACGGGGACTGGGACCAGCAGAATTCCAGTCCTGGGAAAACAATAGGTTAATGCCCACCCCTCCCCCGCCACAGGTTCCAGTCCCCTTAACGACAAACTACAGACTGGATCTGTTAGCTGGAATAAATGTGCTTTCCCAGAAAAAAGGAGGCACTCAAAGCACAGAGACGACAAGATAATCCTCAGACCATGATAGGCTTCTCTCTCTCCCTGTTTTGATTTTTTATTTACTTATTTTTGTGTGTATGTGCGAGAGAGAGAGAGAGAGAGAGAGAGAGAGAGCACAAGCAGTGGGGAGTGGTAGAGAGAGACGCAGACTCACCGCTGAGCAGGGAGCCGGATGGGGGACTGGATCCCAGGACCCTGGGATCATGACCTGACCTGAGCCAAAGGCTGACGCTTACCCGACTGAACCACCCAGACACCCAGTCTTCTCTTAACACAAGTATCCTACAAGTTCAAAGGTTTTTGTCCTCCACGCCCCTTGTCTGTAATGTTTAAAAAAAAAAAAAAAAAAAGTAAGGTGGGGGTGGGGGTTCCATTCTGCCCAGCCTTAATCCTAGTTTTAGTAAAAATGTCAGTTTTGTCTTTGATTTGTAAATGAAGGACGCTAAAACTTGGGAAGGCAAGATTACCGCCACTCGTGGACGGGGCGGATCAGGTGCAGACATTGCAAACCTGGCTGTCCAGTTGAATCGTCCAGAAGCTTGGTGAAGACACCTTCCCTGATGGCGCGGAGTCAGAATCCCAGGCAGTGGAAGGAGCCCATATCCCGTAGCCGCGGAGCTCGTCGGTGTGTCCATTTGCCTGGTGTGTGGTGTGGCTGCCGTTGCCTTGAGGGAGGGGTACAGGATGTAGGAGGTGACAGAGGGCCAGGGGGAGGGGCTCCAGGCGGCGATGACAGCAAAGGTTGACCGTGGTTGGAGCCCGTGTGCGTGGGAGAGTTTCAGAAGATGCAGGAAAAACAGGTGCCCCCCCCCCACACACACACCCCGCACGTTTTCCAGAAAAAAGTCAAGGGACATACTTCCTCCTACGTAATTTCATCCTTTTATTCTACTGCATCGAAAACCAAGTGTGCCGCCAGTAGAGGCTTCTCTACATGGAATGTGCGATTCAGGATAAAGAGATACTGAATTCCATGCAATTATGCTTTCTGAGACGGAAGGAGCTACTCATCAGTGTTCATTTCCACCTGATGCCTCTTAAACCTCTTCCCTCATTTCTCTCAATTTACAACTTCTGCAGAGCTAGGGAAGGAGTGAGTTCAGCCCTGAGGAGGGCTCAGCGGATGGTAGTCTGCTGGTCCAAAAATCTTGAAGAAATACTAAAGCCCAGCTAAGTCGTTGAAGATCAGGATAGGGTTCTGGCTTTGTCCATTGTGTATTTACTAGTTGGCCTGGATTGCATAAAGATTTCTTTCTTTTCTTTCTTTCTTTTTTTTTTTTTTTTTAAAGATTTTCTTTATTTGAGAAAGAGCACAAGTAGGGTAAAGCAGCAGAGGGAGAAGCGGACGGTGAGGCTCGATCCAGGGACTCTGGGATCATGACCTGAGCTGAAGGCAGAGGCTTAAACTTAACACTGAGCCACCCAGGCGCCCTGACGTTTCTTGACCAGCTGCTCTCCTGCAGGCGCCGTGCCAGGACGTGGGGCTACAGAGGGAGCGCCAAGAGCTCAGGACTAAGAAAGTCACAAGCTTTCCTTTCCAGAGTTAGCTCCTGACTCTGCTAGAAATGAATTGTTCTGTGTCTGTCTGGAGGGAGAGATCCAAATTCATTTTCCATGCTCGTTACCTACTGTGTCCAGTAGTATTGAGTCAGTAAGTCCCCCTGCTTAAAACTGGTTTTGGTATCTATGTATAAATCTCTTTATTTTTCTTTTTACTTTAAAAAAAATTCCCTGCCGTGTTTATATAGTAAATTAAAAGCATTAAGGGAGTGGCTTAAATGTCATCAGTTGTAATAGCTAGCCTGTGGTTTAAAATACTTTTTTCTGTTCTGCATCTCAGGTGTTAACCTGCAGAGAGTCCTCTTTTAGGCAACAGGCTTGACCAATGGAAACTTGATCAAGGCCAAAGGGCCTGGGGCAACCACCTGGCTGAATTTAGACAGGCTGTCGACCCACCTCAGACTAGCCATAGGCCCTCACTGACCAGTGGGCTACTTAGATGCAGGCACAGTTACCATAAAAGGGAAAATTCCATACGTGCCGCTACGTCCCCACGTTCTTGATTTAAATACAGCCCCCATCCCCTGCCTCCTGGCAGACACCCTCTCCTCCACTCTCCTGCCCACTGCTCCCTCGCAGCGTGTTCGGTAAACATCTGTCTCCTTTGTTCTGCCTTGGGGGAAGCCCAACCCGCTGGCTTCCACCTGATCGTCCCCCCACGCTTAGGGGCCCCCCTCCGATCGAAACACCAGAGAGAACACCTTACACTGGTCTGCCACGGCTCTGGATGGTTTATACATCCATAAATATAAAAAAAAGTAAGTGGGAAACAGATGTTTTCTTCTAAACTTAGTTTCTCTTGGTATGTATGAACATGCATTAAAATTGGTCAGGTGTTCCAGGGGCGCCTGGGTGGCTCAGGCGGTTAGGTGTGCCATCTGCTCAGGTCATGATCCCTGGGGTCCTGGGATTGAGTCCTACATTGGGCTCCCTGCTCAGCAAGGAGTCTGCTTCTCCCTCCTTTTGCCCATCTCTGGCTCACAGACACTCTCTCTCAAATAAAATAAAGATTTGAGTTATTGGAGAGAGAGAACAGGTAGGTGAGCCCAAGTGGGAGGGAGGGAGAAGCAAGCTGCTCACTGAGCAAGGAGCCTGACTCGGGGCTCGACCCAGGACCCTGGGATCATGACCTGTGCTGAAGGCAGCCACTTAACCCATTGAGCCACCCAGGTGCCCCTCAGATAGATAAAATCTTTTTAAAAAAGAGTCAAGTACTCCATAAACACCTGTGGAAGACATTGGTCTAGATGGAGAGAGATTGGAGAGCTGAAGAGAGAGCATCATCCCGAGGGCCTCGTCGTCTGGGAGAGGTGATGGAGTCCCTCTGCAGCTCAGGATCGTGGGGTAGGGGTGGGGGGTGAGGAGGCATCAGGACAGGTCACCTATCACAGGATAGTTGGCAGGCGATACTGTGGAAGGAACTTTGGGTACTGGCCACGGAGAAGGTGGAAACAAAAGTGATACTAACAGAAAACGAGGTAGAGCAGACGCCACTGGGTTGAACGGCTGTTGGACCCTCTGCGTTGTCACACGCGGTCACTTGACCCCAGTGTGGCGGGTCCTCCTGAAATGACAGCGCCCCAGGGTTGACCAGGATTCCTTCCATTCCTAGTCAAGGAATCTTGGTAACATGGGGAGTGTTTACGTTGACTTTCAAAGAAGACATTTGTCATTTTTTTCTATCTCCACTGCCTGCCCTCGGGTTTGTTGTTCAGAGGACGAATTACGGTTTGCTGTTTTTCACGTCCGAGCATAAGATTTCTTACTGAATTGAGCCATTGCAGGCGCTGAGCTTGTCTGCCACGAGAATCGGTTTTCTATCGCCACTCCCCTGATACTGACCATTTTTGTTTAAGACCTGCTTTTGTTTTTTGGGTTTTTTAAAAGACCCATTTCATTGCACCCTTGATAGGTCTCCTTACTCCATACAATACATATTGTTGTGGTGCATAGAACCAGAGTGTTGATATGTTTTATGGTTTCTAATCTCTGTTTACATTTTCAGTGCTGGGTGATAATTTTTCACTAAGTTAGCAAACTGTAGAATGAATCTTAAGAAACTTTGCTTTGAAGTTACCCTTCATTTGGGTATTTATGTAAAACAGTCTTACTCCATACCCGTAACAAATCACAGGCTGTGCAAAGTTCAGCCTTAGATGTGGTGTGTCTCCTTTGAATTTACAGTGTAAAGGGAGGGAGAGTGGAGATAGGCTGTCTACAGGACGTTGCTAAGAGTTAGCCAGTCTCTCTATGACAAATTTTTCTTAAATTTGAGGAAGGACACATTTAACCAATATTTAGACATGAGGGTTTTTTTTCTTTTTTTTAAATTTTAGCTTTTATTTAAATTCCAGTTAAGTGAAAATACAGTGTAATACTAGTTTCAGGTGTACAGTCAGTGGTTCAGCACTTAGACATGAGTTTCTGACTCCTGTAGTGTTAATCTAAAAGGGAAATTTTTGTTCTTTGGCTCTTTTTATATGAAGAAAGTTATTGAAAAGTAGTGGAAAATGTTTCTGCTAATGTTTACTAAATCAGTCTTGATTATTACCATCTTTTCTCCAATCCTGACAAAAGTTAGTGTATAAAACTTAAACAAAAAGGAGTTGACAGTCATGGGGGCAAAACCCCAGTTGGTTTGGTTTTCTATCTGATGTTTTTCTTAGTAAAACCTTCAAGAGTTTAACTTAACTTTAAACTCAGTTTGATGGTAGTTTTAGATCTGGCTCTTGTTTACAGTATAGAAAGTTGTTTTGCTTGATTAAAACGAAGGTTGGTTATTCTTTTGATACTAATTAAAGACATATTAAGGTCTTTCCAAGGCTCAAAAGGTTTTTGTCCTCTATGCAGAGTCTGGTGACCAAGGAGGCCCTACAATGTTATCTATAAGAAAGATTTCAAGTCCCTTCTGGAACTGTGCCTGATAAACAGTCCTCCAGGACACGGAAGAATGCAAAGAATGCTTAAGTATTCAGGGAACTAGGTCATGGTTTAAAGTATTACATTTGTCAGAGAAAGTTTCTCAAGCGTCCCTCGGATCCTTGGATGCCTTCTATTCCTCATTCAGGGTACTTTGGTCTTAGGCAAATTAGGTGTCTGAATGCACTTCTCAGGCTCAAGGAGGGCTGGGCTGCAGGGAGCAGATGCCACACTCCCTGCACTTGGAACACCAAAAAGACAGTTAAGGCTCTAGGTTAGTGACTGGAAAAAATCAGAGATGTGATGTGTGTGTATGTGTGTTAATTGCATGATCGGAGACTAAAAATTACTGAGTATATATAGGCAAGTGATAATAGACTGTAAGTACATTTAAGAAGAAGAGGAAAACCAGAGGCTTCCTTTAAAGTGTACCGGGGGTCTTTTTCGTTTCTTTTAAAGATTTTATTTATTTGTTGGGGGAGGGGGAGAGGCAGGTAGAGGGAGAAGCTGACACCCCACTGAGCGAGGAGCCCGATGTGGGATTCCCTCCCAATATCCCTCCCAATATCCATGACCTGAGCCGAAGGCAGATGCTTAACCAGCTGAGCCCCCCAGGCCTCCTGAGTTGGGGGGGTCTTTTTGGGCTGCCAGTGTTAAGCACGGCAGGGGACCAGCTGAGTTTCCCGTAACTACATGTGACCACAGTGCCCACGGTTTGCTGTGGACTTAAGCTTGTAGAAACCAGAGTTAGCCCTGAATTGTAGCTGAGGGTTGGACAGGAGTCACAGACATGATGGGTTGTGAAGGTTAAGAGAGAGTGTGTGTACTCAGGCACCAGGGAAGGTGACCTAGAAGGGTGGACTGAGTGTCCCCTGAAAGTTCATACCCTGACACACTAACACCAAATATGATGGTATTAGAAGACGGGGTCTTTGGGAGGTGATAGGTCATGAAGATAGAGCCCTCGTGATAATAGGGTTAGTCATCTTGTAAGAAGAGACAGCAGGCAGCTTGCTTTGTCCCTACCTTGTATGGATACAATGAGAGCATGGGAGAGAGCTCTCACCGGGACTCAGATCGACCCACACCTTCATTGGGGACTTCCCCGGCTCCAGAACTGCGAGAAATAGTTCATAGCGGCCTGAACTAAGGTAGAGGAAATAGAATGGATGGTGAATTGTTGAAAAATGGAGATGCTTGAGAGGTTGCAAGAAAATGGAGAAATAGTAAAATAATAATAAATATTTAAAAATGCTGAAAGGAGGCAATTTCTCTCCTAATAGGAGAGAGAAAGTGGTCTCAGGAAAAGCTTGGGGACCCAAGTCTGTCTTAACTACAGGACGAGGCAGAATCTTTAATGTGGCGTCTTTAACCAAATGGAATTGGAAAATGCTGGGCTAGAGAAGAGCAGAGCTGAAGGAGGGGTTGAAGAGTCTGGAGAGGTAGCTTGTGGCTCTGCTGTGGAGAACATTGAATTCTAGGTATGACTTCTCTGCATTTATTGTGATCGGCTGCGTGAAGCCAATAATTGGGATCCAAATCGGCATCTGTTAGCATGTAGGCGAGGACTGAAAATAACTTCAGTTTCTAAGCTGAGACTGAGAAAATAATTTTAAAATACTAGGGGAATTTGTTCTTTTTTGGTGGGGGCACCAGAAGGATGGGTTTTCACTTTCATTCATATAAAACTGATTGTATTTTTCATATGGAATTTCTAAATGAACCACATGTAGAGAGACTTCTCTGCAGTTAAAATGGGAAAATGCGGAATATGTATGTGGAAAATGCTTTTAAATGTACGTTCTTTGGGAAATGTCTCAGATTATCCTGAGATGAAATATTTCATGTTTTCATGTCCTTACTTAATGGCCTCTAGATTTGTTAATGTATTTTGGTGGGGGAGGGCAGAGAAGTGGAAAGTTGGTACAACAATAAGGATCATTCACACTGGGGGGTTGAGGAAAGTTTGGATTAATTTCATTGCTAGATAAATCAGATAATTGCATCAGATTGAGATTATATTCAGTCTCGTGAGTCTAATTGTTTATAGACTTAATATTTATAGCACTTAATTGCACAGAGAACTAAACATCCTAGCACAAGCCATGTTATGCCTTCATACTTTCCTTTAACGGTATTTTCTGGAGCCAAAGACAATTGGACTACTGTGGAGTTAAATGCTGTCAATACTGTGTTCCTCTAACCCTTTCCAGCTCCTGCAATGAATACTGGAGGTATTGTAACTGTATGTGAACTTGAACGAAGATCGGGGTGGGGTGGGGGGGGAGGTCAGAATAGAGCCTACTTGAATGGGATTGCAAATTCTTCCTCTGGCAAATAAGAGTAAAGAGAAATGTCACCCGTTTGTTGCTTTTTATGGTCATGAAGAAGGAAAAACCCTCAAAGCTTATGATTCCTTTGCTATGAGCTGAGAGCTGGCTTATTTGGGCTTTGGATGAGAAGTTGAGAAAGACACTGATTTTATTTTTTTTTCTTGAGGCTGATCAAAGCTAGTAACTGTATTTGGGATTGTAACTAAGCTAAAATTTTAACGAAATTCCCCCCCCCCCCCTGCCGCCTGCTGCTCTGCCTACTTGCAATCTTTCTCTGTCAAATAAAAACTTCAAAAAAGGGGGTGGTGTCCCTGGATGGCTCTGTGGTTAAGCCTCTGCCTTCGGCTCAGGTCATGGTCTCAGGGTCCTAGGATGGAGCCCTGCATCGGGCTCTCTGCTCAGCAGGGAGCCTGCTTCCCCTTCTCTCCTCTGCCTGCCTCTCTGCCTACTTGTGATTTCTGTCTCTGTCAAATAAATAAGTAAAATCTTTTTAAAAATTGTTCTAAAAAAGAAAGTTGGGTGCCTGGATTAAGCGTCTGCCTTCAGCTCAGGTCATGATCCTGAGGTCCTGGGATCGAGCCCCACATCAGCTCCCTAATCAGTGGGGAGCCTGCTGCTTCCTTTCCCACTCCCCCTGCTTGTATTCCCTCTCTCGCTGTCTCTCTGTGTCAAATAAATAAATAAAATCTTAAAAAAAAAAAGAAAAAAAAGAAAGTTGCCTCTTTTAAAACCTAAAAGTCAACATAGGGTTCTGCGTCTAAGATTGTTTTAGGCTGTAATAAGCAAGAGGTTGAATCAAGGCATAAAGTACTGATTCTTGCTTCTTAATAAATATTTGATACTACTGTTTTATTTTTATTAGAGAGTGTGTACGAGGTAAGGCAAAGGAAGAGGGAAGAGAGAACCCCAAGCAGGCTCCACACGCAGCGTGGAGCCCAGTGTGGGGCTTGATCTCAAGCTTGACCGGAGATGATGACCTGAGCAGAGGTCAGTAGTCGGAGCTTAACCGACTGAGCCACCAGGCGCCCCCTGCTGTGTGTCTGTTTAGGTCCGTGTATACATAGTGTGTTGACTGAAGATACCCCTTTCCTGACCCTTTTCTTCAGTGTAACTTCGTGCTTATTCTCTCACAAGGCACTGATGTCACTGGAAAAATTGGGCCTGGACGTGAGTTGAGTGTTTTCTCCCATGACCGAGGTCTCCTGACCCATTGGTGCTTGGTGTGTTTCAGTGTTGACTTCAAGGTTGCAACGTGTTTAGAGAATGAAGTGAAGAGATGCATAAACCATAAGGGCCAAGTACGTACGGAAATACAAAGGAGTTGCTCTTCTTGGTGGCTGTCAACTCACTAATAATGTTGGTTGGTTTTGAGTACCCATTGGGCACCAGGCAGTTTTTGGGGGCACTTCTATATACTTGTATTTTACTACTAGCTCACAGCGTAGGTGCAGTAAGGGTATCATCCCTATTTTAAAGTGAAGCCCACAGAGTGAAAATTGAACTAGGAAGTAGAGCTTTTGGTTAACTAGCTCTTGGGTTCCGCGCTGGTCCCCGTGGTGTGCTCAGCTCCCAGTCTTCGGGCTGGTGGGTACAGGAAGGACCGCTACAGCGTGAAGTGGGTCTTGGCTATGATGCCAAAGAGATGTCCTTATTATTTTCTGATATCTCATCTCACTTTTAACTTCTGGGATGCCAGACAGCACCAGGGATGCCAATGCCCTCTGTTTTTCTAAGTGTTTTAGAATATATTCCTATATCTGTAGATGGCAGACGATTCATTTTTATTAGCTCACCTCTTATTTCCATGGACCCTACTCTTCTACCCCATCATGGACTGGAAATCGCTAATGCAGGCTGTATGAGCAGTTTGGGTTTGGAGTTATATACAACCTAAATAAGAATTGATAGCACTTATTATTTTTCTTAGATGGAGTGACTTGAATGCCAGGCCCATGGAATCCCCCTCCTCCCTGCTTGTTTTGCTCTGCCCTCCTGACTTGCCAGTTCATCATCCGTCCCACTGTACCCCACTGAACTCCATTCCAGGTCAAAGACATTTCCTCCCTTCGGACCATCCCCCAGCTGATTTGCCCTCTGTGGTCAAGGCATTGTCCTTGGGCGATTTTTGTCTTTTAATACTAAATTATGTCCCACTAAATTGTCTCACGTACACATCTGTGTAGTATCAGAGAAGTGGACCTCAAAAGAGGAGCATTCCTTCTGTCCCTTTGGTCCGCCTCTCTTCCCATAAAGGGGCGCTCTCTTGGTATCCCCCCCATCTTGGAAAAGGGATCCCTGTTTGTCTTGTGTTCTGCCTGTCATTTATCCATGTCCAGGCTGCTGTGAGGTTCTGCTCGTTCTATTTCTGCTTCCTCGGATCTTTTCTTTATTCCTCAGTTTTAATGACCCTTTGCAGTACAGGCCGAATTCATCTAAACTAGTCTTCCTACCTGTGTGCAGCTGGCCTGAAGGGGTGGGAACCACTGCTGCGAGTTCCTAAGCTACACTTGTGCAAAGGTAAAAGTGGCAATAAGGTTGATGGAAAATAGTTTCTAAAAGTTGAAAAAAAAAACCCTGCTAATCTTCCTACTTCTAGCCATTTTTTATATATACAACTGCTGTAGAGACAGACGGCTATAAAGGGAAAGTACCATGGACCCCTGTAATTGGAGAGACCCCCTGCTTGTAGTTGTATAAAGCCCTGCAGACTTCCTTTGCTTCCAGCCACCCCACTATGAGTGAGTGAGTCCCTTACTCTTCATTCCCAAGTTGTGTCTTGAGCATTGAGAGAGAAAACAAAAACCAGTGGTTGAGTAAATGTTTTCTTTTGATTCTCTATACATTTTTCTTCCTTTCAGTTTGTGAAAGTGGTAGTAAGAGGATGTTCTCTGCATTGCGTGTTTAATTTTATGTGGTTTCCCATGTACTGTGGTAGCATGGCCTAGGAATTGTCTACATGACTGGGAAGTCAGTGTTCCACTACCTTGGGCATCCTAAATGCGGACGGTGGAAATCTTGATCATGCTTGTATGAAAACACAGTTGTAATTGGGGCTGTAAATTTATTTCGTTACTGGGTTGGCATTTATTTGGGGAATTCTGTTTGAATTAGAAATAGGGTCAGTTGACTTAAAGGTTTAGACATTTGATTTATTGGTATTTTAATTTTTAACTAATAGTGTCTGGTATGAATTAATGAACGATTAGAAGGTCTTTGTTTTCCTTCTCCCCACCTCCAGTAAGAAAATCCCTAAAGCCTCTATGGTTTTTATCACAAAACAGTAGGCTTAGGATGGGAGGGGTTTCAGTGAAGCCATTGTGTATCCGGACTACTTCACAGGTGATCACTGTCTCAAAGGCCATGCTCAGTCCCCCCTTCTTTCTAAAGCCAAAGAGACATTCCACAATGAATGCCTGCCAAGTCCAAGGTTTTGACAAGTTTTCTGGGTCTGTGTCTACACTTCAGAGTTCAAGCCCATTTTCTTTGCCTGCAAACCAAAGACCGTTTACTACCCAAAGTACTCAGCCTTTAGATTTATTTCTTATATGAGTAAAAAAAAGGGTTGATTTGACTTCCAGAGTCCTTGCTTCTCTTAAACTTAAATTTTTCTTTCTTTTAAAAGATTTTATTTATTTATTTGACAGATCACAAGTAGGCAGAGAGGCAGGCAAAGAGGGGGGGGAGGCAGGCTTTCTGCTGAGCAGGGAGCCCGATGTGGGGCTCAATCCTAGGACCCTGAGATCATAACCTGAGCTGAAGGCAGAGGCTTAACCCACTGAGCCACCCAGGTGCCCCTTAAACTTAAATTTTCTCTCACTCATGCTGATTGTCTGAGTCTGGTAATCAAAAGGCTGAAGTACCACTTCCTTGAACAAGTAGCTTTGGACTTTTTCTAACTCAGAACTCACATAGCTAGAGCCTTGTGAGCTGGTCTTTGAGGCCTCCATTCAAAAAAATACTAAATTCCTTCCGTTGGTGTTTTTTTAGTCATTGCTCCTCCCCAGGCTCTCCTGGGATCTGGTGTTCAGGGGTTTAGCTTCTGTGACATCAGGGTGCTCTGGAATTCTGAAACTGTCCATCTCCAGCTGGGACATCTCTGTCCATTGTCTCTGTCTCTTCATCCTGAGCCCACCCATGTCAGATCTCAACCTGCTAGTCTCCTCCCTGTGGATGGCCGTTTCCAGGTTGGGGTAGGTGGAGAGGCGACTTCTGTGAGGAAAGCTACTGTGAGGAAAGCTAGTGGGATGTAGAAGGGGATGCAGAGAGAGGAAAGGGAGGGAGAACATCCTTGACACCAAGACAGAAAGCAGGAGCAGGGCGTGGTCCTGAAGGGAGTTTTGAATCACCTGCTGACAGGCCTTGAGGACCAGAGAGGCAAAGCCTGTTAGATCAGAAATTTTGTATGTTTCCAGCAGGTTATTAACTTTGCTTGCCAATATCTTAAGAAGATCTGTGTTGAATGTTAAATCATAGATGATAGTTCATTTGTCAGTAGATTCTATATGAAAATAGTATATACAAGTGCCTGTTAAAGATATATTTTTAGATACTATAAATGTGTATGTAGTATTTCTGGTTAAAAAATGAATTTAGGGTCGCCTGGGTGGCTCAGTGGGTTAAGCCTCTGCCTTCGGCTCAGGTCATGATCCCAGGGTCCTGGGATCGAGCCCTGCATCGGGCTCTCTTCTCAGCGGGAAGCCTGCTTCCTCCTCTCTCTCTCTGCCTGCCTCTCTGCCTACTGCCTACTTGTGATCTCTCGCTCTGTCAAATAAATAAATAAAATCTTTAAAAAAAAAAAAAAAGAATTTAGCGGGGATGCCTTGCTGGCTCAGTTGGATAAGCAGCAGCAGTCTCTTGATTTCCGCTCAGGTCATGATCTGGGGGTCATTAGATCAGGCTTCTCACTCAGCGGGGAGTCTGTTTACCCTCTCCCCCCCCACCCTGCAAACACACGTTCTCTCTCCTTCTCTCTCTCAAGTACATCTTTCAAAAAAATGAATTTAGCTTAAAAAAATCTTACTTGCAGAAAATTACATACCGAAACTTAAATCTGGGAAATAGAATTTTTCTAAAACTTAGGTTTTAGGTATAAAATTTAAGGATATAAATTAAAGCATTCTTGAAAAAGCTTTAATTAAGATAAAAATTCACACAACATGGAGTTCACCCATTTAAAGTGTGCGGTTCAATGGTTTTCATAATTTAAAAAATCTTAATTGAAAAATTATCATTGAACCACTGGCAGCAGATACTTGTTCACTGATACGATACAGGTGCTTGTATCTGCTTAAATCTTTTCCTTCATTGGAATCCAGCTGGCCCCTTCTAAATTTTTTGAAAATCAAAGTTCTAAGAAGGAACTCCTATTGCTATTGGAAATCTAGTCACTGTAAGGGTTTCCATTAAGTCGCTTAGCTAGATTAACTTCCATCCAATAGGTTTAAAATACACTAGAAGAAAATGAACTTGAAAAATAGATCTGAAGAAAATAAACTTGAATATATTAAGGAGAAAGGATACTATGGCTATATGGCTTATTAAAAATGAAATAGTACATACCTAAGTATATAAAAAACCAAACCTTTTTCCTTAAGCTTCCATCCCCCAATCATTCTCCCTCATCAGAAAGAACTACAGTTAACAGTGGTTATAATCGCCTTCTTGGGCTAGAATGGATTACTCAGCAGGTAATGAAAAAAAAAAATTAGTGATCACCAGGAGTCAGGTTGGGTTCACTGAAAACAAACCCAGTAACCAAATTTACTTAATTTTTTTGTTTTGTTCTTCCTTCCTTTCTTGGTATTTCGTTGTTGTTCAGGTTTCTGTACTGTAGGATTTTCGAGAATGAACCGATTGTGTTTCTGGATTTCACCAGAAATCGGACAAAATTGACTGATGAAGCAGCTCTCCTTAAATGTAGGCAAAAACATACAGTTGCATAAACATAATTGACGGGTCATCCTCGTAAGAATTGCTGCCTTCAGAACTCTCTTTGTGGCCTTGCCAGAATTATTTTTATCAACTTGCATAAGCCGTGAACGAAGAGGTCTCATTGACAAGTGGTTAACAAGTTAACTACAAAACAAATGCTGTATTTTATCTGTAAGTGTTGGCATGGTGAGGGTATTCGGATAAAGAGGAAGGACCGCACAGCTCTCTCTGTACCAGAACAGGCAGACAGGAAGCACACAGGGTAGAAGAAGGTTCTGGGTCTGTGTAGGGACAGGGAGAGAGAAGCATCTAACAGAGCAGAAGAAAAACACCCTGAAATGCAGTGGATCTTGTGCTTTTAAAAATGAGATTATAAAGCAATTTGGTGATGTGGTGGACGGTAATGAGTGTTCACATGCTTTGTTCCAGCACTTCAGGTTCTGGAAATGGTACAAATAAATAACACAAGAAAGGAAAACTGTGCCGTGTGATGTTTGTTTCAGTATGTATCACTGCCTCACTTCAGAGGCTGAAAGATCAGCGGAGTGAACTCAGTCTGTGTGGTGTTTGTACCCATCTCTTGTCATTAAAGGACATGGGAGAGGGGCGCCTGGGTGGCTCAGGGCTTTAAGCCTCTGCCTTCAACTCTGGTCCTGATCTCGGGGTCCTGGGATCGAGTCCCGCATCGGACTCTCTGCTTAGTGGGGAGCCTGCTTCCCCCTCCCTCTCTGCCTACTTGTGATCTCTCTGTCAAATTAAAAAAAATAAAATCTTAAAAAAAAAAAAAAAGGACATGGGAGAGGAATTGGTGGTGTCTCGGGCAAACGTGTGGTTTCAGAATGGGGGTAGTTCGCCTAATTGTCCTCTGGACCAGCGATTCTCTCTCTAGTCTATGCGTGTGGCTGAAAGTTCTTGAAAATGAAGAGGTGTTAGAATGACAGTGTTTTAGACAATTCAGAGTTTTTCCTTTTTAAGATTGTTGCAAACCCAGCCGATCCACATGGGAGGGAATTGAGGATGAACAGATGTAATTGACAAGCAGGAGGGCAGTGGAAAGCTGGGGTTTTCATTGAGCGTCTGTTCATGATAGTATGCAGGGAGGGAAGGTGGTAATACACCATTCAGATACACTCTTACTCTGTAGTAATAAATGCTACACTGGTTTACATTGGTCCAGGTGGAGTATTGTGGAGTATTGTCCTTAGGACAGAGCCACATATGAAAACCAGATACGGCTGTGTTAAAGTCAAAAGCGTGGTTTTCGGGTCCTTGAGAAACCGCTGCCCCACGAGAGTCCATAAAATGCCAAACTCTGGTGACAGAAGGTGGGGTTTGAGGAGGGGTATTGGGAGAGGGTGGTCTTCAAAGGGTCAGCCCCATTTCCTATGCAAGTTTTACAAGGTCAGTTACAGATTCAAAGGACAAAGGATGAGATTTTGTGTCTGTAGCCCTTTTTTTTTTTTTTTAAAGATTTTATTTATTTATTTGACAGAGAGAGATCACAAGTAGGCAGAGAGGCAGGCAGAGAGAGAGAGAGGAGGAAGCAGGCTCCCTGCTGAGCAGAGAGCCCGATGCGGGACTCGATCCCAGGACCCTGAGATCATGATCTGAGCTGAAGGCAGCGGCTTAACCCACTGAGCCACCCAGACGCCCCTGTAGCCCTTTTTTTTAATAGATGATTTTTGATCCCTGTTAACCTGGCCTGTTAAATTTCTAGAAGGCAGCTGCAGAAGGACAGCATAGTTGTTCTCAGACTGGCGAAGTATCATTGTTGATTAGGGAGGCTTTTTGTAGACAGAAGTAATCACAGACACTTAGAGTGTGAAAGTTTCCGTGGAAGGTTAGCATGTGCTTTCTTTTTAGTGGACACTGAGATGATTCAGAGGCAGGGTCTCCAGGCTACCATTCGTTTCCTTGGCCAGCAGGGAGCATCCTTTATTCAGGCCCTTGGAACCTTTCTTTTTAGGGTTGCTGATGGGAAGAGCCCGGTGATCCTTAAGCCCTCCCTCGTTCTGAATCCTGCACACCACTCACCGGGTGTCCCTTTTTTGCCCGACATGCCATTTCCCCAAGACCCCGTTTTGACTTTCCAGTTCCCACTAAGTTAAATTCATGGAACTACTAAGCTAAATTTGCAGATTCAGACCCTCCTGGGACTGAGCAAGTCTCATTAATTAAAATAATGGCACATGGGGTGCCTAAGTGGTTCAGTGGGTTAAGCCCCTGCCTTTGGCTTGGGTCATGATCCCAGGGTCTGGGATCGAGTCCCACATCGGGCTCCGTGCTTGGCGGGGAGCCTGCTTCTCTCTCCCTCTCTGCCTGCTGCTCTGCCTGCTTGTACGCACTCTCTTTCTCTCTGACAAATAAATAAATAAAATCTTAAAATGATGGCACATGTTCTCAAACACATGTATTTAAAACAGAAGTAAGACTTTGAAAGCTGTGTGTATCAATCTTGTTGAGTGTCAATCTAAGTAGTGGTCCATTTGCTTGGAGGGAATGTCTGATACCTAACTAAATTACCTATATTATATGGAAACTTCCAGTTCTGTACATTGTTTTAGTTTTGGAAATATAGATTTATCATTTATAAGATGTTCGATCGACTGTCAAACTCTTGTTTTAATATTCCAGAAAGAAAGTGAGGACTTCGGGCATACTCAAACTCAGGGTTGAGAATGTGATATTATGTCACGAGTGTTGGAACGAAGTCGTTCCCAGTACCAGGTGTGGGAAACATTTAATGTCAGATGACTAAATTTCATGGTCAAGATGAAAGATGTTCACTCTCAGGTGAAAACTTTGATGTAGAAGGTTTCTGCAGGCATTTGAATATACACACTACAATGGCTTTTCTAGGCTTAGCTGTCTTGGAGATCGCTGTAGTCCATCAGTAGGGTGAATGGTGATCCCCAAGTGTTGCCTGAGTTTTGACTTTTTTGTGGGGGGGGGGGGAGTGTATATCCTTCCTAAATTTCTATTTAGTGCAGACTTTCTTTCAGTTAGCACTTTTGACTTTCTATCTTACTCTTTCTTCCCTCCAAATTTGGTGGAAAAGAAGTTTGTCTAAATGATCAGCCAAGACATCTGGAGGAGGCTTGCATAATTAAAGAATGTATTTGCTTTCCTTCAGGAATCAGCACCACTCAGATCTGATTGTCATGACATTTTACTGTTGCTTAAGAAGCATTGTAGATCCTGTTTGTGATTAATCGGAAATGAACACCCTGGAGCAGATAAATTTATCCTGGAAAATATCTATGGGTAACATTACTTAGAAGTATTTACTAGTCTCAGTTGCTGAAAGATTATTAATTGTTCCTGGGGTTTTTTGTTTGTTTGTTAAGATTCTTTTTTTTTTTTTAATTCCAGAGAGAGCGAGCCAGCAAGAGCACAGGGAGAAGAGCAGAGGGAAAGGCACCAGCAGAAAGCAGACTCCCCTGACCGTGGAGCCTGACAGGGGCTTGATCTCAGGAGCACAGATCATGACCTTGAGCTGAGACCAAGAGTCAGATGCTTAACTGAGCCACGCAAGCACCCCTTGCTCCTGTTTTTTAAATAACAGCTTTATTAACATATAATTCACATATCATAAAAAAATAATTCACATATCATACAATTCACCATTTGAAGTATACAGTTCAGGGGCGCTTAGGTGGCTCAGTGGGTTAAGCCTCTGCTTTCGGCTCAGGTCATGATCCCAGGGTCCTGGGATTGAGCTCCGCATTGGGCTCTCCGCTCAGCAGGGAGCCTGCTTTCTTTCTCCTCTCTCTGCCTGACCCTCTGCCTACTTGTGATCTCTGTCTGTCAAATAAATTAAAAAAAAAAAAAAAGTGTACAGTTCAGTGGTTTTCAACTTGAAGAATTGTATAACCATCATGACAATTTTAGGACATTTGACACCCCCCCCAAGGAACCCTAGAATCACTCTCCACTTCCCCCTCCCTTAGTCCCTTATAACCACTAATCAACCTTCCATCTCTAAAGAGAAATGTCTGTTGTTTTTGTTTTTTAACTTAATGTAATGTTTGTAAGATTCATCTATACAACACATGACAGTACTTCGTTTCTTCTTCTTGCGGGATAATAAGGTATTGTATGGCTACACCTCTCATTGTACTCAGCCTTGCATCAGTTGATCCACATTTGGGTTGTTTCCACTTGTTGGCTATTGCAGATAATACTGCTGTGAACATGAAGGTCCAAGTTCTTGGGTGAATAGGTCTTTCCAGTAGGAGTAGAATTTCAGGGTTATAGGTTAACGCTTATGTTTAACTTTCTGAAGAACTAACACACAGTTTTCCAAAGCCACTGCACCCTTTTACTTTCCCAGCCATGTAAGAGGGTTCCATTTTGGTTTTATTTTTTTTTATTTTTTTTTTTAAAGATTTTATTTATTTGATAGAGAGAGATCACAAGTAGGCAGAGAGGCAGGCAGAGAGAGAGAGGAGGAAGCAGGCTCCCTGCTGAGCAGAGAGCCCGATATGGGACTCGATCCCAGGACCCTGAGATCATGACCTGAGCCGAAGGCAGCGGCTTAACCCACTGAGCCACCCAGGCGCCCATGGTTTTATTTTTTTAATAAAGATTTTTATTTATTTATTTGACAGACAGAGATCACGAGCAGAGAGAGAGGGGGGAAGCAGGCTCCCTGCTGAGCAGAGAGCCCGATGCAGGGCTTGATCCAGGACACTGAGATCATGACCTGCGCTGAAGGCAGAGGCTTTAACCCACTGAGCCACCCAGGTGCCCCTCCATTTTGTTTTTAGAGAACTAAATTTCCAGTATTCTAATTCACTCGTGCAAAGCTTAGAATTAAAGATGCCTTCTGAATGACTGTGTACAAACACCCTGAATCCGTGTGAACCTTGCGCATTGTGCACCCTGGCTTCTGGAAAATGGCCCTTATGACCCTGACTGGTAAGCTCTTACCTATGAAGAAGTTCTCCTTTTAGAACGGGGAGTTACTCAAATAGTAAAACATTTCCATGGTGGGAAGCAGGTAATGGTGAGAATTTCTGTTGGTTTAATGTGTTTCTCACCCAGTGTAAAGAAGCAGTTTAAGATTGTATTTTGCCAGGTTTGTTTTCCTTCTCTTACTGGTTTTCCTTTGTTGTTGAACTCTTAGACATCAGAATGCTTCGCTTTGAAAGAGGTTAGCAGTGACTTGTAAGAATAAATTCCTCCTCCTCCTCCTCAACCACAGTAACTGTTAACTGCTCTTGAGAGGTTTAACGCTGATGTAATGCTATCATCTAACACAGAGTCCATATTCAGACTTACCCTGTTACTCCTTACATGGGTTTTATGCCTGCAATTGAAAAACTGGATCCAGGATCTCCTCAATTCAGTTATTTGTTTACTTTTTAAAAAAGATTTTATTTGCCAGAGAGAGAGAATGCGCAAGCAGGGGGAGCGGGGGAGGGAGAAGCAGGCTTCCTGCTGAGCAGGGAGCCCAGTGGCAGGACTCGATCCCAGGACCCTGAGATTGTGACCTGAGCTGAAGGCAGAGGCTTAACCTACTGAGCCACCTAGGCGCCCGAGAAATTTTTTCTGTCAGAAATGTTCATATTTTTCTTGAAGGAAGTCGTGAGTTACATGATAAGACAAAATGAAGTTCTGTACCTAAGGGTCTTCAAGCGTTAGAAAATATGGAAACTAGAAATTGTAGAAAGATGAAAAAAGTAGCAGAAAAAAGAAAAATAGAGGTTCACACTTAACACAGCTATTATCTCTTTTAACACAGTCATCTCTTTTGTATGTTCGTAGAGAAAGAAAGATCATTTCACAGTTTATAATGTTTAACTTAAAATACATTAAAGAAGAAACTCCGAGGGCTCTGGGTGGCTCACTCGTTTTAAGTGTCTGTCTTCGGCTCAGGTTATGATCTCAGGGTCCTGGGATCGAGCCCCGCATTGGGCTCTCTGCTCAGCAGGGAGCCTGCTTCTCCCTCTTTCTCTGCCTATTTGTGATCTCTATCTGTCAAATAAATAAAATCTTAAAAAAAAAAAACCACCCAAATAAACCCTCCGGTTCTTAGCAACAGTGGGATGAAATTGGACACAGTTTCCTCATCCTCACAGGCTCGTTTCATCCTCTTCGTCCTCACACACCAGATCATCCGTCAGACCTGTTCCACCCATATGCTGACTGAGTTACCCTGACGGCCGTTTTGTGTTCCCAGCAAGGATTCCCAAGCTGTCTTTTTTTCTAGCCCTTCACCTGCTGCATCTGGAAGACCTCTGGTTGGCCAGAGGATTTACAAATGACAGACTCCAGAGCAGACAGCGCCCCTCATGTTGGTGATTTCCAGTGTTTGAGCCCTCAGAGCACCCCTTTAAGAATGCATGTCCAGGGGTACCTGGGTGGCTCAGGGGGTTAAAGCCTCATGATCCCAGGGTCCTAGGATTGAGCCCCTCATGGGGCTCTCTGCTCAGCAGGAGCCAGCTTCCCACTCCCCCCTGCCTGCCTCTCTGCCTGTTGTGATCTGTCTCTGTCACTCAAATAAATAAATCATTAAAAAAAAAAAAAGAATGCATGTCCAGGAGTGCCTATGTGGCTCAGTCGATACCTTGCTCTGGTCCTGGTCCCAGCGTCCTGGGATTGAGCCCTGCTCTGGCTCCCTGCTCAGTGGGGAAGCTGCTTCTCTCTTTCCCCCTGCTGCCCACGCCCCCCGCCCCCATTTGTGCTCTTACTCTCCCTCAAATAAATCAGTAAAATCTTAAAGAAGAAGAAAAAAAAGAATGCATGTCCCTTTTACATCCAGAAGAGGGAAAAAAACTGTTGAATAGATTTTTGAAAAATGAACCCACCGTCCAAGAAGGTGATAGTAAAAAAACAGCTTGACTGGACTGGGATCTTTCCTTAGAAATTCCATCATAGGAAACATCACATTGCTAAAGCTCACATTTTGCTGTAGAAGGCCTTTGAATGAATCATTGACAGGTTTTTTTAATAAGGATACTTGACACATTTTATATTGATTCAGTAATTTAAATGTTAAAAAATTTTTTATACTATCACTGGAAGAAGTAAGATTTTATAGAATTGTTTTCCCTCCCATCTGTCTCAACGGGACCTCCTACATATTTTTTACCCATCAAGTTGTGCATTTATATTTTTTTTACTCTAGTGCAGGATTGCAGAAAGGCTGTTTTTTATTATTTTAGTTGAATGACTTTATGCAGATTAAACCATTAGAGTACCTCATTGACTTGGAAAAGTGTTTTAATTATCTAGGCATCTAGATTGGTTTTGTTTAATTGGGTAGGATTCATGTTTGCAGGAAGAGAATAGCTCATAAATAATAAAAATTACATTGAACATAATTGTTAATAGATGATACCACTGCCCATTTGTCTGACAGTTGTTCACTAATAAACTGATCAGATGAAATTTTGCATATAAACAGAATCATGGTTGTGTTGAGTGAGCCTCCACAGACCGTGAAATAGTTTGCAGAGTTAAACAATAAATTTTGATTTTATTCAGGTTCCCCGAGACCTTTAAAAATCTTGTACAAAATGTAAATGTAGCAAAGCTAAAACAGTAAAAGCTGATTTTCAGAGCATGGTGTTCTGGTGGCTGGAGTCATTGTTGCAGAGGCTCCCAAGGAGAGCCGGGGAGGAGGTGAAAATGTACATTTCTTCCTGCAGGGGTTTGCTTCATGTTTGCAAGTGATTCAGACATTTTTATAGGTGCAAGTACATTTGATCTGCTTGGGGCTTTTGTGGGACAGAGAAGGGATGGCTAATGACACGGAGTTGGCTTGGTCAGCAGTCCTGGCAGGGAGAGGGATACGGTTCACACCCCGGTCTGCAGTCCCCGCAGCGCGTCTCCCTGTGGACGGAGCCTCCTGGAGCCTCACACAAAGGGAAGCCGGCAGGACTGGGAGTGGCTGGAGGAGCGTGCACACCTGCCGAGAGATTTGGAGGAACTTGCTATTTATCATTTTTTACCTTTTTCTCCACCTAGGAGGTCACTGATTGTGTTTTATTTATCACAGTCACATGGCTTTAGGAAAGAGTTCGATAGTGCATTGGTTTCTCTGTCCCTTTTTATTGATCTGTCTCTTTAAGAGTACGAAGGGACCTTTTTAAAAGACTGTTCTTTTTGGATGGATGTGGAAGGATTGACTTTTTTTTCTTGGTACTTCTGCGGTGGCATTTGTGTGTCCGTGTGCACAGGCGTAGACTCAGTGTAAGCAGATGGTGTTAATTTAGGTAACAAGAAAGCCTAAAAGCAAGTACCACAACTTAGAAAATCTTGAAGATACAGAAGAAAATGAATCCGTCCTCTCCTAGGGGTAATTACTTCTGCAGCTGTTTAAAGGTGGGTTCTGTACTCTGGGGGCTCCAGATTTCCGTCAGAGCAGGTGGAGATGATGAGCCTGTGTCTAAGCCTGGTTATTAACCGATGCGGCTGCAGTGAGTGTTGGACACTTAAAAATGTTATGTGGACCACAGTGCCTTACTAAGTAATATGTATGTTCTTAATTTAAAAAAAAAAAAAAAACTTGCATTTTACCTTTTTTGGGTAGAATATTCCTATGGTAAGCACACCCAGAGAGATAAAACTCATTTTCTGGATCTTCTCTTTAAGAGTTTCTAAAAATGTAGAATGGTGGGGCGCCTGGGTGGCTCAGTGGGTTTAGCCTCTGCGTTCAGCTCAGGTCATGATCTCAGGGTCCTGGGATCGAGCC
Organism: Mustela lutreola; assembly: GCF_030435805.1. Classification (NCBI taxonomy): domain Eukaryota; kingdom Metazoa; phylum Chordata; class Mammalia; order Carnivora; family Mustelidae; genus Mustela; species Mustela lutreola. Next base: position 15,317,249 of record NC_081295.1, on the reverse strand, counting down.
CCGCATTGGGCGCTCTGCTCCGCAGGGAGCCTGCTTCCCCTTCTCTCTCTGCTTGCCTCTCTGCCCACTTGTGATCTGTGTCTGTCAAATAAGTAAATAAAATCCTTAAAAAAATGCAGAATGGATGGAACAAGTTTCTGGCATATTGTTTCTTAAGGTTTAGATTTTACCAAGAGAAGGCGCCTGGGTGGCTCAGTGGGTTAAGCCGCTGCCTTCGGCTCAGGTCATGATCTCAGGGTCCTGGGATCGAGTCCCGCATCGGGCTCTCTGCTCAGCAGGGAGCCTGCTTCCTCCTCTCTCTCTCTCTGCCTGCCTCTCTGCCTACTTGTGATCTCTCTCTGTCAAATAAATAAATAAAAATCTTTAATTAGATTTTACCAAGAGAGAACTTTATAGAACTGAAACAATAGGAAACAGTTCTGTTTAATTAATTAATTAATTTGTTTGTTTGTTTGTTTGTTAAGAGTGTGAGAGAGAGCACAGTCAGGCAGAGTGACAGGCAGAGGCAGAGGAAGAAGCAGGCTCCCCATAGAGCAAGGAGCCAGATGTGGGACTCGATTCTAGGATACTGGGATCATGACCTGAGCTGAAGGCAGATGCTTAACTGACTGAGCCACCCAGGTGTCCCTGTTTAATTTCTTTTAACTTAAAATTTGATACTCAAGTAATGGCTCAGTAGGTATTTATTGAATGAGTTTTACACTTAGTTCTTTTTTTTTTTTTTAAGATTTTATTTATTTGACAGCAAGAGAGGAAACACGGGCGGGGGGCGGGGGGGGCAGGGGGGGATGAGAGCGGGAGAAGCAGACTTCCCGCCGAGCAGGGACCGTGACTTGGGGCTCCATCCCATGACCCGAGCCAAAGGCAGACGCCTAACAACTGAGCCACCCAGGCGCCCCTCACACTTAGTTCTTAAAATGAGAACGCTTAAAACTGTAAATAGATTATTGCCTCCCATTGAACCATCTTCTTACTATATTTTAACAGGGCTATAAATCCTACTTCTTTTTTAGCTTTTCCCTTCTGTTCTTTTTGAACAAATATAAAACATTTTAAATGCTAATAAGAATATACACAGGAACAGATTTTAGGAGTGATTTGTGGATTTTGTAAAAATCTATTCTCCGACTGTATTGGTTTGCCAGATAGTGGTGCATCTCCTAATATTTAAAAAAGCGTTCGTCACTGAGATACAGGAGACCTGGGAAGCCTTTTCCCCCCCAGGTCTTTAGGGCGTAGCTAACGGGTACGTGTGAGTGTGTGCATGCGTGTGCATTTAGGAGGGAAGAAGCATTTCCTGTACTCCTGTGGAAGGGGGATAATAGAAGTTCAGCTTCTCATTTAAATTTTATTTAAAATCTACAGTAATGTAAGTGTGCTATAATTGAAATTTTCATAAATTAATTTCATATTAATTTGTGTGTTGAGGATAGTCTTTGGATCCCTAATGTATGGCTGTGGATAGACTTACAGTGAGGGAGACTCCAAGTGCTGTTTATCTTTATTAAAGTTGCACTATTAATCCGGTTGGATTTTGCATTTGGAAGGGGCCATTCTCTCTCTGCAGTGATATTATAGGTATTGGAGTCATGAAAGGATAACTAGTTCATGACTTAGCTTAAGACAATGAGTTTTGAAGTGTTCTTCTATCAAAGCCACCTGCTGCTTTTCTAAAATCCTCCAGTAAGTTCTTAGATACAATGAATTTGAAATGGAGAACAACAGACTTTGAGTGTCATTACAATCTGTACTACGTCAGTGGTCTAGCGGGCCCACACCCAGAACCTTATTCCAGTTCTTGGGAAGATTCTTGTTATTCTAGTGAGATTGTATTCCCTGGGGCACCTGAGTGGCTCAGTCGGTTAAGCATCTGACTCTTGGTTCGGGTTCAAGTTCTGATATCACCAGTGGTGGGATTGAACCCCGTGGGGGATTCTGCTTGACAGGGAGTTTGAAGATTCTCTCCCACTGCTGCTCCCCCACACCCCACTTAAAGCTCTTGTCTTTCTCTTTCCCTCTCTAAAGGGAAAAACAAATCTTAAAAAAACAACAAAAAAAAATGGTATCCCCTAGTATGATCTTATTAACATATTATCTTTTTTTCTAAATTTTATTTATTTGACAGACAGAGATCACAAATAGGCAGAGAGGCAGGCAGAGAGAGGGGGAAGCAGGTTCCCTGCTGAGTAGAGCACCCGATGCGGGCCTCGATCCCAGAAACCTGGGATTGTGACCAGAGGCAGAGGCTTTAACCCACTGAGCCATCCAGGCGCTTCTTTCTTTCTTTTTTTAAAGTAGAGATAGAGAAGGAGACCGGAACAGTGGCCTGGAAGCTGGTGGGTGTGTGTTTTTTTTTAAAGGGTGGTTTCTATTCTGAACAAGGTCTGTGACCTTAGACAAGTCACATTCTTTCAGATATTGGTTCTCAGCAGTGTAGTGGATGAACTATTCTAGATCTTGAAGAGGAACCCTTCGTGCTCTAATGTCAAAATTTTGCTCCTTCTTTAAAAAAATGTTACAATATTAGATACTGTGTAAAATACTTAGAACATCCTCCCTCCCAGTTTTGCCATATAAATTTTAAATTTATATTTGCTTATGTCAGTGTATATTACTTATAACTTACTGAATGTATAAGCATCAGAGTTTTTATTAGGTTGCCGGTAGCTCAACACACTCCTATTTTGCCCTCATTTATAGAATTCCTTATGTTTTGGGGTCACTTAAATACATGACAGTTGACTAAGCCATTCTTTTTATTGGCGGGTGAACACAGGGACAGCCTGTTTTCTGTTCTGCAGGGAGTGGCATTGTTCTGGGCCCTCTTCCTGTTCTTGCTATAAGGTGAGCTTCCAGGCTTCAGGAGAGAGAGGAGGAAGAGCTTGCATTTTGTAGTCAAGACAGAAATTTGAGTCTCCAGTCTGCCACACAAGATCAGTGGCTTAATTTGCAAGTCTTCCTCTGCAAATTGGCTAGAAGGCTGGTAAGGCATGCTTTTGTACGTTCTGCTCATTTCAGTGCCACCGGGAGCCTGTGAGGGTTGAGATGTCCCTTCCATGTCCCTGATACTGTAGTTGACTTGGACACGGGAAGGATGCGATCTGAAATGTGCTTTTTGCGTTCCTTGAGTTTATTAGAGCAGATAATATATTTCCGTTTGTTGATGTACTGGTTTAATTTCAAGTTATGAATGGTATCTATTGCCCACTTTATCTATTGGTCTTACTACTTTAAAACGGATGGTTTATATTTTCACATTTCCAGGCAATCCCTCAGCTGTCCGAATGTCACAGTTTTTTTCTCTTGCTGACAGTGTCTTCTCTCGGATTTCCAGGCGAAGGTCCCAGTCCTGACTTAACCTATCATGTCCTGATGGTAACACAGAATCTTGGCTTTGGGTGGGTAAAGCATTGTCCATGAGGTTGGGACCCAGTTTCTCGTGGCTGCGTTCTTTTGTCCACACACGCTGTTTATTTAACAAACGCGTAGGGCTTAGTCTGTTTCAGATGCTTCACAAATACCAACTTGTGTAATCCTCTCAACCACCTTATGAGACGACCTTCCGAGACCGGTAAACTGAGGCATGCTCTGAATGGTGAAGCGGCTGGCCTCAGGTCACACAGCTTTCAGCAAGCAGAGTCTGGGTAGAAATCTTAGAGATCGGGCTTCAGAGAGGACCGGCTTTACCTCCCCGGCTTTACCTCCCTTTATTCTGATGGACTAGGCTCTAGGTTTTTCCCTTCAGGACCTGGCCTGGTCAAAGCCGGATTTGGCTCTCCTCCAGGCTCACCCCTAACATGTGCAAGGCCCAGGGCAAGAATATAAATGAGGATCCACATAGCACATGTCAAAATACCTTAAATCTGTTAAGCTGCTGAGCTGTTAGATTAAATGTTGTATCCCCTTTCCTGACAAGTAAACCTTCCTAATGACCAACCAGGAAGCTCTAAGTTCTAAGAGCTTAGAACTCTTAAACCTTCGACCTTCCAGGCCAGAAGGTGGTAAAGCAGGGGGCACTCGCTTCCAGCCTGTTGTCTCCCCACTCCTGGCTGACCCCATACCTCGAGGGGCCTCCAGCCCAAGCAGATGATCGTCCAGCTCTGTCCCCCGCCCCCCAGCATTCATACTTACAGATGCCCCACTGGCTGGGTTCTCTAGGGCCTGGGAACACCACAAGCTTGGGTCCCAAGGCAGGGGAGATGCTGATTTCAGGGAGGTTTCTCCTCTTGGTTCCCATAGGGAGGAGGAGGCCTGAGGAGGGCCAGATTGGGACTCTCTAAAGTGGGGGCATTCTTTGGCCTGAGTCTAATGGTGTTACCACTCATAGGGAGTCATTGAAGCAGTTGCCTTTCCCCTGATGGCTCTTGTGTGTAGGCCTGAACCAGTACGTCCTGTCTTCCTGCACTTTGTTGGTTGTTTCTCTCCAGGTTCAGGCCATTCGTGAGTTCAGTATGGCTGGACCTCCAACCTCACGAGTTCATCGAGTTTTCCCACTGGCTTAGCCATCGCTCGCCTCCCGCAGCATGGCTTGCGTTCGTGTTGCATGAAAGTGCAGAGGTGGCTGGCGAAGGAAGTTGAGGATTTCTTCCTGATTAGCCCAAGACTGAGCCTTTAGGAAGGAGGGTGATGGGGGCAAATGGGAAGTGGAGGCTCTTCTATAGGGAGGCTTTGTCTCCTGCTACAGATGGTGTGGAGTTAGGGTTTAGGAAGTAAGGGAGGCACATGGCAGATGGAAAACTAGAGAAGGTAACGGGAGTCAGTGCTCAGGGCGCAGGCAATCAGACGTGCAGTGTTGACGCCTGAGCTAGAGCAGAAGTCAGAGTGGGTGCAGACAGCACTGAAAACATGACAAATGATAGGACTTGATGGTGCATCAGTATTGGGATGAACAAGGAGCAGAGGAGCCCAAGGTGACCCCCAAGTGTCTCAGTTCTTGGCACGGAGATGATGTTCTTTGCCTGGGAGAACGTCTCATCAAGGAAAGATGGCCCCATTGTTGGGGCCAGATGGCGGGAAAGGGCAAGAAAAACCACTGTTTTTTCTGCTTTGTGATGTTAATAGTTGAATTAATTTGGATGCTTACCATGTGTGCTTTCTTAAGCATTTAACACATACAGACTTGTGAATCCTCTTGCTACCAATGGCCAGAACAGGCATCAAGAGATTAAGGAACTCCATCCAACTGGAGACAGGAGAGAAGGAGAGAATGAAAATGAAGACAAAGCCCGGAGTTAAAAACCATGAACAGGATGAGTTTTTTTCTGAGCAGCCAAGCCTCCAGTTTGGGAGTCCCATTTTCCAGTGTCAGGTCTTGTGGGCCTCACTCCAAACACATTACTGATTGGGTATGGCTGTCCTGAGGGTCCCCTCCCTGTTTCTGGTCTCCCTGACGCCATTCTTGGCTTCTTTCGTTTCATTGTCACTTCTCAGCCAGAATGATGGTTTTGGTGGTTTTTAAGTCGGCTTATGTCAACTCGACACCCAGTAAAGCACAAGACCTCTCAAGGGCGTGTAACTTTGATGGATTCTTAGAAAATGAACGTGTGTGTAAAGGCTCCCAGGTCAGTTTGTAGAACATTCCCAGTGCCCCAGAAGCCAGCCTTGTGGCCTCTTCCAGTGATTACTGTTCGCTCTAGAATAATCCTGTCCTCTGCAAAATTTGTATGTTGAAGCCTTAACTCTCGTTGTGACTGTATTCAAAGATAGTCCCATAAGGAGGTAATCAAGGTCAAATTGCAGCCATAGAGTGGGAACTGATTGAGGAGATTCGCATCCTTAAAAGAACAGACACCACAGAGTGCTCTTAATCATGGTGTGTGTGTGTGTGTCTTTCTCTTTCTGTCCTTCATTTGCTACGTGAATGCACAGTGAGAAGGTAGCCTTCTGCAAGCAAAGAAGCAGGCTCTCACTAGAAATCACATTGGCTTGCGCCTTGATACTGGACTTCCCAGCCTCCAGACCTGTGAGAAATTTCTGTTGCCAGGCGGTGGTACTCTGTTACAGCAGCTCAAGCTCAGGAACACAGAAACTTTGGAAACTGAACTTAGAAAGTCAGTAAGGGGAACAGAACACAGGAAAGCTGGATGAGCATGCAGTGGTCCAGGTTTCCAGATTCCATGAACTTATTTTAAAGAACAGTGGGAAGAGGGGTTCCTGGGTGGCTCAGTCAGTTGTGGCCAATTCTTGACAGGCCGATTGTTGTCAGGGTTGTGGGATCGAGCCCCACGTGGAGCTCCACACTTGGCTCAGAGTCTGAATGAGATTCTCTTTCTCTCCCCCCTGCCGCAATCCCCCCATGCACCCTCTTTCTCACATTTTTTAGTCTTTTAAAAAATAGTGTGAAGAATGTCATTTATGAAACTGCAGCACAGTGGGATGTGTATTGGGGTCAAGTAAGACTAATCCTTTTTTTTTTTAAGGCTTGGTTTTTGTTTTGTTTTGTTTTAAAGATTTTATTTCTTTATTTGACATATAGAGATCACAAGTAGGCAGAGAGGCAGGCAGTGTTGGGGGGAAGCAGGCTCCCTGCTGAGCAGAGAGCTCGATTCAGGGCTCGATTCTAGGACCCTGAGATCATGACCTGATCAGAAGACAGAGGTTTAACCCACTGAACCACCCAGGTGCCCAGTAAGACTAATTTTAATTCCATCGTACAAACTTAACTGTTAAAGCAGAGTGCTGTCCCCTACTCCCCACTGGCAGTAACTGTAGCCAGTTTATAAGACATTTGCTAATTTCGTTTTTCAGTCATTATTATATGATTGGATATCTCACTGGTAATTCACTTCATTGAGTTTTCCATTAAACTCTTTTTTTTCCTTGCCGGAAGGTGTTCGTACATACTAGAACTGCATTTTATTTTCTGCATATCTTTTTCAAACTACTGATTACCGGAGAGCTTCTAATCCTCAGTGGAGAGTTTATGGAAAAGAGGGAAAGAATGCTTTTTAGAAGAAGAAAGCACACACTTGAGACAAATGAATATTAAAACCATTGAAGTTCTCTTTTTTTGCAGTTATTTGGTAATCTACTCTTGTTTAGAAAAATCTGTTTTATAACAAAACGGGGTAGATTAAAGTTAGAAAAAACTGGAAAATAACACCATTCAAAGGACTCTTAACTCTTGTGTGCTTAGATAAGATTTTATTCATTTATTTGACAGAGAGAGAGATCTCAAGTAGGCAGAGGTAGGCAGAGAGAGGGGGGTAACAGGCTTGCCACTGAGCGGAGAGCCCGATGTAGGGCTCGATCCCAGGACCTGGAGATCATGACCTGAGCAGAAAGCAGACTCTTGACTAAGCCACCCAGGTGTCCTGGGTTATATACTAGTTATTTATAGAATATACTAGTTACTTATCAAAGCATTTGTGGACAAAACAAGCTCGTCTACTCTGTCTCCAGGGTTCAAAGCAGATCATTTATTTGCTCGTCCTGACTGAGATTCCTGAATGTGACCTATTTTAGAAGGTTAGAGCTCAGAGTTCTGGGTTTATACTTTATAGAGTAAAGCAAACAAGAACCAGAGAGCTGCCAGTCTGGGCCTGGTGCAGCCGGCTGAGATGAGTGCGGGTGTATAAAAGAACCAGGAACGCGCTGTTGAAACAGACTTCAAACTATAGGTGCTACCGTTAGTACTGTTGTAAAGTTGGTACTTAGATGTCACCATGGCAGAGGTCTGAAATACTTGATTTCTACATTTGTCGGATTTGGAATACATGTGTCCTGTCTCACTGCTTCCCACCCTAACCACCCCCATTCAGAAGTAACCACTTCTGCATTCAACAGACAGAGTTCCTCCGAAATTAAGGCTCCTGCCTCCCGAGTCAGGACAAGACTCCTTGCATGTGTTTACGTGGCGAATGAGCACTGCTCTGTGTTCCCCGATAGAGCTAAAAATCAAGGTATTAATAGCATCACTAGATGTTCTCTATGATAGCTGGCAGCTCTGAAAGCTAACTTGACAGGTATAACTTACGATTTGTAGATTAGGTTAATGGATTCCTTTTTTACTGGAAAATGTGCTTGTATAAGATCACTTATATTCAAGTAGTAATTAACTACCAGCGATAAGTGCAGATGAAGAGATTCCAGCTTCAAGCTAATACTCTCCCCACCCCCCCCCCAACCATGCTGAGAGATGGTGACAACAGCTTTGTTTCTCTGCAAATTTCATTGTTTCCCGGACTGAGTGTGCTTTTAATTAGGTCATGTTTTCTAGAGCGCTTGCTTATATATTAGTGAATATTCTGACCGCTCTGTGTATCAGAAGCAAAAGTATGAGGGAATAAATTTGGTAGCAAAACCAAAGAAACTAACAACAAAAACCTTGTAGTTGCTGTGCTTTTCGTAGCACTTTGCCAACGATAAAGCTTTTCACTATGTCTACTTTCTAGAAACACCTTCCAGGGGAGTTGGGTACATAGGTTCTGAGAGGAAGGTTGGTGTGTGTGCAGTGTAACTCATTTAAGAACTTCGAGAAATCTTTAAAAACCAGGAAAACAAGCAGGAGGCGGGCCTGGGTGGCTCATGATCTCAGGGTCTTGATTGAGCTCTACATGGGGCTCTATGCCCAGCAGGGAATCTGCTTGAGAGTCTCTGTTTCCCCCCCCCCATCTCTCTCCCTCTGCTCCTCCCCCGACTTCACACACACTTTCTCTCTCTCTCTCTCTCTCTCTCTCAAATAAATCTTAAAAAAAAAAAAAAAAAAACGAGGGGCGCCTGGGTGGCTCAGTGGGTTAAAGCCTCTGCCTTCAGCTCAAGTCATGATCTCAGGGTCCTGGGATCGAGACCCACATCGGGCTCTCTGCTCAGCAGGGAGCTTGCTTCCTCTTCTCTCTCTCTCTCTGCCTACTTGTGATCTCTGTCTGTCAAATAAATAAATAATATCAAAAAGATTATCTTTATAAATGCAGTCTAAACCAGTTGAGGTTTACCTAGAGGAAAGAAGTAGGATGGTTCTTGAGTACAGAGACTGGGGGGGCTTGAGCTCGTAATGGGAGGGCAGAGAGGTGTCGCAGAGGTCTCTTCCTTGCCCAGGTTTTATTCATAGGCTTGTCTCCGCTCATTTAGGTCGAAGACGAGAGATGCTTGACTTGCAGAGACATGTGTTGTGGCACCTGGACTATGACTCTGTTCCTTGGGTAACATGATGATGCGTATGTCTAGGGTTTGTGTTAGTGTTTTTTGTTCCAATATCTTGGGCTTAGTGCAGAAGGCAGGCTTGGGAAGAGGCATCTGAACAAGCTTCCTTGGATGCTTACTGTTGATAGAAGAAACACATCAACCATTACAAACCTGTTCTTAGAATAGTCACTATTCCTTTGTGGAAAAAAAACATTTCGGTGTGTCTGCATGCTTACGGGACCGAGCATCATGGTTGCTCCTCCATGAGTCCCGGAAGCTTGATCAGGGCCATCTGGGTGACAGGAACTCCGGGCAGTGTCGGGGGGGCCAAGATGCCGTCTCTGCTGAGCGCCCTGGAAGGGGGCCGGTGATGGATCCTTCCAGCACACCACTGCTGCGCTGGCTGGACACGGTGGTGAGCCAAGTTTCAGGCCGGCCGGCTGGACGCGAGAAGCAGGGCCTGCTGTCATCTCTTCTCCTGCACCCCACCCCCCCTAAACCTCACCCCCCTCCCCCGCCTCCACTCTGAAATGGATGCAGAGGAAATCTTCAAGCCAGGCGGGCTGATCCCTCGTGCTAAGGTCTCAACAGTGAGGCTGCCTCACTCTTTTTTATGAAATGCCACTTCCCTTTCAGCCTCCCATGGGGGAGTGCGGGGGAGAGGAGGACCCCACTGCTCCAAATCAGTTTCTCCTCGGTTTTTCCCTCTCCCCCTCCTCCTGTAAACTTACCTGCAGGGAAACCACGTCTCTGTGCCTGTAAACTTAACCTCCCGCAAACTCCCCTGCCTTCTGACTTGTTTCCCCTTCGAGGGCTGTTTCCTAGTTGCGACAAATGACGGAACTCCTGTGTCCCCCAGCGGGCCGTCCGCTGCAGTCAGTATCCGGTCTCTGGGACAGTAGCTGCCCCTGGGAATCGCCTGAGCATTTTGGAAACTATGGGTACCTGGGTATCATTCCCCCAGGTGCTGATTTCATCGGGCTGGGGGGTGGCCACAATGATGGTGCCAAGTGTCAGCCCCACATTTATAGGCTCAGGATGAGAAATGGGCTCACAGCTCAAGGCTCAGAAGGAGGGGATTCCCACGCCCTTCCGTTTATCACACTGTGTGTCCTGCTGGGTCTGGAAGAACCCGGTAGCCCTCTGACCATTTAAGGGAATGGTCCTGACATCGCCTGCCTCTTGGAACCTGTGGGATGAGGCAGTCTTTGCTGGACCTAGAGCAGACTTTCCTGATCAACACCGGCTGTGCTCAAGGACCGGCAGGACTGCCTTCATGTCACTGGTATTTTGGTCCTCAGGCGGCCGACTGAATTCTGGGGAGTCCGGGGCAAAGCACACGCGTCACAGAAAACCATTTCAGTGGATCATTTTAATTCTGCTATTAACCGTCCCCCCACCCTAAATGGATTCTCCAAAATGGGGTCTTCAAGTCCATTATCAGAGCTAAATGTTTAATAACTTCATTAAATAATCCATGCCATGGTGTATAGGAAACTTTGTATTTTTTTTTTTAATTAATTTTACATGGAAGGAGGCATTTCCGGACATCCCTTGGGATGGGTTCACACGGCTGGCACCGGCTCCCTCGTCTTCTTCCTTGCTGAGTGCCGCCTTCCATCCTAAAAGCTTGGGGCGGGCGAGGCTCTGGCACTGGGACTCGCAGCCTGGCCGGCTTCGGAAAGAAGCAGATGTGAGGCAGACATTGAATCAATGGAAAAGCCGTTGAGAATTCAGTCTGGGAAGCTGTGGGTTGGCTCTGTAGCAAACACGGCCGCCACTTTGTAGATCGATGTGTGGCTTTCCTAGTCTCTCGGGATTCCTTTCGATGATCATGCTCGAAATATTTGGAGTCGAACATTGTAGAATAGCAAGCAGTTGTTGGATCTTCGGTAAATCACATTCTCTTAGATGGGCCATCTTTAAAAATTAAGCTCATTCTACTGAAAATAAGACAGGCCATTTGGTGTGTTCATTTTCTTTCAATCAAAGGGAGCACAGACTTAGAACTGAAGTAGCAACAGGGCGATCGATAAGTTCTCTCTACCTGGATATTAATCAGCAGTTATTGTATTTATTTATTTATTTATTTAAAAAATTTTATTTATTTGACAGTGAGAGAGATCACAAGCAGGCAGAGAGGCAGGCAGAGAGAGGGGAAAGCAAGCTCTCCACCGACCAGAGAGCCTAATGTGGAGCTTGATTCCAGGACCCTGAGACCATGACCTGAGCCGAAGGCAGAGACCTAATCCAGGCACCCCTCAGCAGTTATTTTAAACAATATAGTTCAAAGGCAGGACAGCCATGAAATTTGCATACTGATAATGTATGTCATTTAACTTTGACCTCAGTTACACTCCTAATTATATATTGCTTAGGTTGGACAAAGCTTGCAGTAAACTTGAACTCTCATTTCTGTAGGCTGTGGTGGAACCTGCAAGATGTCGTAATTTGTGCTGCCTTGGGCTGCTTTGAACGAGTGATTGGACAGTTTCAACAGGATGGGAGACGAGCTTTGTGTAAAACACTCTTGTGTGTCCCGCTTTTCCATCTCTGTCTTCCTCCTACATACTGGGGATGAGCCACTACCCCCGGACGCTCACTCGATGTGTATTTGATGTGTCCCAGATGTGTATTTGATGTTAGATATTGGCGTTTATTGTGCAGAGTTTGGTGCTGCAGATTTTTCATAACTAAGCCCCTCTCTGAAGTTTCTGATGCTCATTTTACAGGGACACATCTTCGGGGATTTTTTCGTTTGATTTTTAACTTTTTATTTAAAAAATTTTTTTTTAATATTTTATTTACTTCTCAGAGAGCACAGGCAGGAGAGCAGCAGGCAGAGGGAGAAGCACATTACATTCCCTGCTGAGCAAGGAGCCCAATGAGGGGCTCCATCTCAGGACCCCAGGATCCTGACCCTAGTCCAAGGCAAATGCTTAACCGACTGTGCCATCCAGGCATCCCGAGGGACACATCTTTTGATTAGAAGAAGTATTATTAGCACCTAAAGGTGTTTGAAGCTGGAGATGATCCTGGTTTTCTCCTTTGTCAGAACTGTTTATCTGTCAGGCTAAGAAGCTAGTTAGCCTTTCTAAGGCACACAGTGGATTTCAGAACTTCTTTCGATTACTGAATTCCCAAGCAGGGATGCAATGGAATATTTTGCTACCTAACACAGATCCCCCAGAGAGGATCTTAAGAGAGGAATGACTTGACTGTGACGTGGTGTGTAGGGTGCAGGGGGAGTGGGGATCTTGTTGACTTGCGGGATAGACGCACGAGTATGAACTCAGTGTTCCAGGGGCTCAAGAGGAACAAGGCACGAGTATAGTCAGAAATGTCTCAGAACACCAGTCTTGTGCTTTTAAGCTACTCATGTTCATTGTTCTCTACACAGTAACACTTGGATTATCTTGCCTTTGGAATCTGTAGGGGCCTATGAAGTCAAAATGGCAAGCAGTTTCCTTGTATATCTTGCAGGTGCAACAGTTCGGGCGGGGGGCGGGGAGGGCGATGGCCTGACTTGGACATTCATTATATATGTCATTACACTAGAAAATAATGCTTTAGGGACTCGTATCCTGAGGTGTTTAACTTGGCCAGACCTGGAGAGTCCACGGCCAACTAAACAACAGATGTCAGGTGCCTACTGTGTGCAGACATGCAAGTTCAGCTTTGCTTGGAAGCTTCACAAAGGGATTCACCTGAAAGTCGTTAATTCAAAACTGAATTGTTGGGTTGCCCAGTCTGTTTGTTTACCCAAGTGGACACTGGTTCAGCTGTGGTTCACTTCTGTATTAGGAAGGTTGTATCAATGATCAACATAAGTAGCATCATTTTTTCGTGGTTTCAGGGAAGCCGGGGTTGGTGGGAGTTAAAGAACACAGTTAAAGTTCAACCCGGAAGAGTTCTTCCTGATTCTATGAGGCTGAGTCACGGTTCTTAGCCAAGAGTGTTAGGACCTAGATGAGGCACAGTTTGGGGCGGAGAGCACCAGCAATGCCTCACGCCCTCCAATTCCAGTACGTAGTTTGCACATACGACGCTGGTGGTGTCTAGGATTCACATGTTCTTTTGTGGTTTCATGCAGCATCTCTCTCTCCATTCAGTATGATACGACCTAAGCGTGGCGGGAGCTCCAAACCTCGCCAGGTAGGCCTTTTGTGTCCTAGGCTTCTGGTAGACCATCTTCACACAGCCAATGGCTGTAGCTGGTAGGTGGTCCTTTTTATTTCCCTGATCTCAAGCAGAGATCGTACAAATTCTCTTCATCTGAGGTCAGCGTGGTGGATCTCCCACCTCACCAGATTCAGAGCTCTGTTTTCTTTCACATACTTTCCCAGAGCACTGAAGATCTTTCCTATTTTTTCAAACAACTGTAACTTTTTAATGGATGGGAATACATATCCGACTGAAAAAACATAACTGCATTTATCCTGGTGTCTTTAGTTACAGGGGCTGTTGATAGATGTGAACTCAAAGGTTCTGTGGGCACGTTGTTTCAGAAAATAGTTCCAGTGGGGCGCTGGGCTGGCTGAGTCGGTAGAGCATGTGACTCTTGATGTCAGGGTTGTGAGTTCGAGCCCCACACTGGGTGTAGAGATGATTTAAAAATAAAAGTGTTGAAAGGATTTCCTCCTTGGAGATTGAGAGTGGGAACTACACTTGATCAGAGTTTCCCAGACGATCTGCTGTTGCAGACCTAGTGTATTGATACTCCTGGATACCAGTTTGCAAAGTGCTGATCATGTAGATTAGAGGCCTGGTTTGTACTTAACATTCCTAATAAAGAGTTTACCTATAGTGGCCAAGGCTTTGGGATTTACATAAATAATATGAGCTGTATTATTTTCCTTTTTTTAAAAAGATTTTATTTATTTATTTGACAGAGATCACAAGTAGGCAGAGAGAGAGGAGGAAGCAGGCTCCCCACAGAGCAGAGAGCCCGATGTAGGCCTCAATCCCAGGACCCTGGTATCATGACCTGAGCCGAAGGCAGAGGCTTTAACCCACTGAGCCACCCAGGCGCCCCTTACTTTCTACTTTTAAATACGTGATTATTTGAATACTAGCATTCAGTTGAATGAAATTAGTTTTGTGTGCTGAAAGCATCACTTGTGATGCTAATGGCTCTCTTTCCACTTTCATCCTTTCTCATGTCTAGGGGTGACTCTGGGCTTTTCCTCCTGAAACTACATTAAGGATTATAATGAATTTTGCTGAAAATTACAAGAAATAGGGAAATCATAAAGGTGAATACTGCTTTAAAAAAAAAAAAAGAAAGAAATAGGGAAATCGGAGATTTCTGGACAGTGGCCAAAAGACTCTGTGTCTGGTATTAAATACCCTTCACAAAGTGGCATTTAAGGACCCACGAGCTCATGGGCTGTGCAGATCGTATTCCAGAAACACTACTTAGATAGTGGGTTGAAATTTCAAAAGCACGGTTACCCAGAGCATGTGTTTTCTTTATGTGGGGCTGGAGGGAAGGAGCCCCGTTGACTCGATGATGGTGATGAGACGCCCACCCCCTTTGCAAGGTCCTTCAGATGAACTCAGTCATGTTTAATGTCCGGAACCAGTAAGGAGAGGACTTGGTGGTGGTGTTTTGATGAGTAGATGAGTGGAAAGAGAGAGCATGAAATTAAAAGCAAGCAGAGGTTTTATTTAAAGATCAGATGCTTTGGGACATTAGTATTTTAAAGAGATGGAATTGCCTCCTTATAGGAGGGCCTCTTTTTGGAGGAAGGTGAGGACCAGAAAGAGATCTCCAAATGTCATTTCTCAGAGACAAGGACATCCTGTTATTATTATGACTGGAGAAAAAGAGAGCTTGGGCTAAGTGGGATAGGAGGGGTGAGGAGTGGAGAGAGACGGAGAGACATTCCTAGGCCGACCCCAGGTTGAGCCAGGAGCCTTGATCTCACAACTCGGCGATCATGGCCTGAGCGAAATCAGAAGTCAGCACTTGAAGACTGAGTCACCCAGATGCCCCGAAAACATCTCATTTTTAGAGGTCACTAGACTTACTCCTGGCCCAGGGTATATAGTCTTCTCAATTTCATGTGGTTTGAAGAGCTTTTGGTGCAAGGTTTTGACAGTACCTCTGAAACTCGAGAAGCAGGTCATTTTCTCTCTTCAAAAAGCCTTGCAAGTTTAAAGGTCTCCTTTTTTTCTCTTTTTTCTTTTTGGCTTATTGTTTTGTGAATTACTTGCATCCTTTCTAAGTTCATGGAATATAGAATAATAAACACCATGTGCCCATCCTCCAGTTTCAGCTGTGATCAACATTTTTCTAATCTTACGTTGTCAAATATGTACATTTATTTATATATTTTAAAGAAGATTTTATTTGAGAGAGAATGAGAGTATGAGTGGGGGAGGGGGGGTGTAGAGGGAGAGGGAGAAGTAGACTCCCTACTGAGAAGGGAGCCCAGTGTAGGACCCAATCCCACCTGAGATCATGACCTGAGTCAAAGACAGATGCTTAACCAACTGAGCCACCCAGCTGCCCCGATCTTACTTTATCAATAATTTTTACATATTATTTGCTTATCTTAAATAACAAGATATGTTGTCTGGAGACAAGTCATTATACACCAAATAGTTGAACACTACAGAAAAACATGACCACATTAGTAGTGTCAGACATTACAGAATTGACAATTCTTTTGGAATCTTAAAAAAATCTTTAAAAATTAGTTCACCAGGGGCGCCTGGGTGGCTCAGTGGGTTAAAGCACTCTGCCTTCCGCTCAGGTCATGATCTCAGGGTCTTGGGATCGAGCCCCGCATCAGGCTCTTCTCTGCTCTGCAGGGAGCCTGCTTCCTCCTCTCTCTCTGTCTGCCTCTCTGCCTGCTTGTGTTCTGTCGGTCAAATAAATAAATAAAATCTTAAAAAAAATTATTTCATCACTCTGGTTTTCTTAAGTTTTATTTCTGCGTCTCAGATATGGACTGCCCTTGGGATAAGAAGAGAGCATCATAAGGCTAACTTGTTAGAAAGCATGGCTGTATAGAGGAAGGCCTGGAGAGATTAAAGATTTCAGTGCAGTTAGCTCACAAAAATTAGGGCTGTGGCTAATCTAAAATTTTTATAAATATGCGTTAGTGATGGAGCCATGTGTTTCTACATTTAGCCTTCCGCTTATTTCTAGAAATTTAAAAATAGTTTGGGAACTTCTCTGTGCTTATGTTTAAATACAAGGGAGGGCTGAAATAGTTTAACCATATTCAGCTGTGCCTGTTCAGACATTTTGGTTCTAGATTGAATGTGCTGTTTGGAGCTATGGCTGTTGACTTGCATAAAATAACTCTTCAGCTATAAAAATGGTTAATTTTTTTTTTTTTTTTGCTCTTATGTTAGATCTCTACCCAAAATGAGGCTTGAACTCACAACCCTGAGATGAAGAGTTACATGTTCCACCAACTGAGCCAGCCGGGCGCCCTGAGATGGTCAACTTTTTAAAGCATTGTTGACAGATGGGCTCATCAAACCCATGTAGTCTGTGTACGTGTGGTAGTGGGGTTCTCTACAGTCTCTCTTGCAGCAGCATAACTTGCCTTTGCTAACCAAGGGTCAGCCCAGCCGGGAACCGCAGGCAAGAGAGCCTACATCTCCTGAGTCATCGTTGCCTTGTGGCTAAGTCTGTCCCCAGGCTCTGGCCATCTTTCCACAGCGGTACCCTGTGTCTTGAGCTGTAGCCCCATTTGTGTGCAGGGGTAGCAAGAGGTATTCTCTGAACACAACTGTGTCTGATACTGTTGGACCCCCTTGTCCTTTGAGATCTAATGGTGCCTCCTTCAACACCCTCCTCACTGCAAATACGAGAATTTCTCAAAGTTGGCCTGAGGATGATAAAAATAATTGGAGTAGAATACGTACCTTGGTTTGTGCAAGTGGATTGTGACTCACACAATGGCTTCTGAGAGCTTTTCAGTTGGGAACGAGAACCTTCCCAAGTACTATTCCATTTGAATCTCAGTCTAAAAACGGAGATGGTCTTAGTCCCCATTTATACCTGGAGAATGAGCTCAGAGCGAAGGTTCCACAGCTAATGGGAACCATGCTATATGGTCTCTGCTGTTTCCCCCATACCTGGTGTGGTTAAACATTTTTTAAAAAAGAAAGAAAAACAAGAAAACCAACTCTGGTGTCTGTCCTCCTTTCGACCTTTGTGTATAATGCCTGGCCCCTCCTAACGGAGAGTTTTAGAAAGCTAGAGGACTAGAAGTCTTCATGCTGGGTATGTTGAGTATGTTGAGTGCAGAGGTTGGACCAATCAGGCAGGACCTCTTGTTGCTTTTCGTTTTAGAAGGGGAAAGTAGTTCCCCTTTAGAGTCACAGTTGCTGACAGCAGATAGTATAACAAAAGCAGGTAAAACCTGGGTTAACACGTGACTCACTACAAACTTAACATGTGTTGTGGGTTGTGTTGTGGGATGTATTGTGGGATACACAATATTCTGTGAGGTAGAGAAAATGAAATCTTAACGTAGTTTACAGAGAAGGGCAGGTAGGAGAGACTAAGTAATGTGCCCAAGGTCACAGATCAGAACCAGCTTTCCTGGCTGCTTCCCTTTGCCGGCCGGGAGCCCCACGTTTCAAGCTAAGACAATGATGGGACAGTTAAAAAATAAATGCTGAATCAAAGTACTTAATTTTGCTGCAGAGTACCCCGCCCTCCACTCTGCTTCTCTGTCTCTGAACCCATGGTGTCATCTACCCTTGAGGAAGGAATATGGATTTGTTTGCATGATCAAACTCCTGAAATACGATTTCACTGCGGAGTTTCTTTCTTAAAGCAGTTCACTTGTCCCGTGAACATTCATGTGACTGGTAGAAATCAGAATTCCAGCGCTTCCCTGTAAAGCAAATTTTCTTAGCTGCCCCCTTTCGCCCATACTAAAAATAAACTGAAACAAAAGAACATGCAGAGGAAAAGCTCTCCCACCACCCAATTGTAAAAGCAATCATGGTATGTAGGTAAGAAACAGAACGCAAAAGTGGAAAAATAAAGAATATCAAATATTCATAGTTCCTTCCCCAATGATTTTGATACGTTATTGTTAAGTTTGGTAATGTGGCTATTTTATAGTATGTTCTCTTATGTATTTGTTATTTTTTTTAATATTTTATTTATTTGACAGAGAGAAACTAGGCAGAGAGGCAGGCAGAGAAAGAGGAGGAAGCAGGCTCCCTGTGGAGCAGAGAGCCCGATGTGGGGCTCGATCCCAGGACCCTGGGATCATGACCTGAGCCGAAGGCAGAGGCTTTAACCCACTGAGCCACCCAGGCGCCCCTGTATTTGTTATTATTTTCTACTAACTATTTAGTTTGCCTTTTAAACTGACTATTACAACATAAAATACATCTCCATACTATCATATACTTTGTAGGTTGTATTTTTAATGCTGCAAGATAGGCTGTAACCATTCCCCAAATTTTGTATATTTAGAATTGTTTTGATTTTAAGTTAAATCTTTTGCTTTCCCTCCTCTTACTCTTTTTTGCAATGACATTAACTCAATCCATTTGATCTTGTCAAGCATTGGTTTCTGTTCCTCACCCCCTGTCCTAAAGGTTTATACCGTGTTTAGACTTGGAGTTTATGAAGTTTCTGCTTGAATTAGTTTGAATAAAAATGCTTACTTTTAAAAGAAAAGCAAATCTTTTGAAACCCATAATTCTGTTGGTGTTCTGTAAATGACCTCTAAATTAGAGGAGAAACTTTTCACTTAAACACAACCCAGGCTGGTTGATCTTATCATGATGACTTGTGTTCTTAGAGCCCATGCCATTTTTGGGAGATGAGGTTCCTAAGTTAGGGATTCTGCGCTCCAGAAACTCCTCGCCGGACAGAATGCTCGCGCCTTGAGTCCGCTAGTGCAGCTCAGGTCACCCTCCCCACATTGTGGCTCAGTCCCTTTGGTCACAGTACCTCTTAACTTCAGCCTCCATGGCTGACTGTAGGCTAGGGATGATGACAGTAGTTGGCTTAAGGCAGAGGGTTAAATTAGCAAGATCGCCTATAAATCACGTTTGTGAAATGGGTCCGTAATACACACACGAGTGTATCAGGAGCTTCTGGTAGCCTGCAGCAGAGCCCTGGTATTCCTGGTTGGGTCTCGGTCAACATATATTTTTATTTTTTATTTTTAAATTTTTTTATTTTTATTTTTATTTTTATTTTTTAAAGATTTTATTTATTTATTTGACAGAGAGAAATCACAAGTAGACGGAGATGCAGGCAGAGAGAGAGAGAGGGAAGCAGGCTCCCCGCCGAGCAGAGAGCCCAATGCGGGACTCGATCCCAGGACCCTGAGACCATGACCCGAGCCGAAGGCAGCAGCTTAACCCACTGAGCCACCCAGGCGCCCAAATTTTTTTATTTTTATAAAAGATTTTATTTGACAGAGATCACAAGTAGGCAGAGAGGCAGGCAGAGAGAGAGGAGAAAGCAGGCTCCCTGCTGAGCAGAGAGCCTGATGGCAGGGCTCGATCCCAGCACCCTGAGATCATGTCCTGAGCTGAAGGCAGAGGCTTTAACCCACTGAGCCACCCAGGCGCCCAACATACATTTTTTTAAAGATTTATTTGTCTCCAGGAGTGAGAGAGCCTGAATGAGTGAGTGGGGGTGGGGGAGCTGGGGGGGCGCATAGGGAGAGGGGGGGGAGAGAATCCTCGAGCTGACCTCCAGCTGAGTGTGGAGCCCGACCTGGAGCTCGGTCTCCTCATACTCAGATCATGATCTGAGCTAAAATCAAGAGTGGGCTGCTTGACCAGGCGACCCAGTTCTTGATCAGTATTTGTGATTAATGGTGTGGCCAAGGATGTTATTAATATGGTATCACATATTAATAATAATAATCATGATTAATATGGTAATCACATTTGGAGAGCATAGGAACTGAGAGCCGGAAGCTCCGTGAGAGCAGTTTGGTCCATCATTGCTCAGATGGACTGAAAAGATTTGTGAATCCTGGAAAGCCGGGTGACTAACCTGCTTACTGCCCAAGAATCGACACATTTTGGGGTTCCAAGTATTTTCACCTTTGCAATAATAAAATGAATGAAAAGGAAACCGTGCTTTCCTATGATCTGTAGCAGTTAGATCTCCCAATAAAAGAAAATGGTCTCTTCCCCAACACCTGTGCAAAGTGCAAAACAAAGAAGTCTGGAAAGGCAGTGTCTGTTAACGATTTTGTGTTGTGTTACTCGAGTTCTGTTCTTTTTCTTACGTGCTTGTGCGGAGTTGGGAGGGAGCCCTCTCTTCCCTTCTTCCCTCCTTATTAGTGGGTCACTTTTGTCTTATTTTTAAATACATAAAGGAATCAGTCTCCGTTACCTTGCTTTTCCCACTTAAACTGGAGACGTCTACCCACATCAGTGTCCCTAGATGTACTGCGTTCCCTTCGATGCTGTTCTGTGAATTGGATCCCTTCGATGCTGTTCTGTGTTGTACATCACTGCCACCTACACCTTCTGGGTGTGTAAAGGCATCCATGTGCCCACTGGAATCGCGTGGTGGATGGGGCACTCAGACAGCCAAGCATCTGAGTCTTGATTTCAGCTCAGGTCTTCATTTTGGTGATGAGCTAGAACCCGGCCCTGGCTCGTGGTCAGTGGGGAGTCTCTGCTTGTACATGGTCTCTCCTTCTCCCTTGCTCAACCCCTTCTCCATTCCGTTGACATGCGCACTTGCTCTCTCCTGCTTTAAAAAAAAATAGTGTGGAGTGTGTATGTACATTCGGATGGTTTATAGCTATTTCCAAATTGCTTTCCAAAGACATAGTTTACTGATTGATACTCTGGTTTCTGTTTTCTGTTTGACATTTTTAAAGGCTTACCTTCAGAACGTTCCCTACTTGAAGAAAAAGACATGGAAGTGTTCTCTTTGCAAGTTTTATTGGGGGTTTAAAATACCCCCAGATGGGGGTGCCTGGCTGGCTCAGAAGAGTGTGTGACTCTTGATCTTGGGCTCATGAGTTTCAGTCCCACATTGGGTGTATTCATTACTTAAATAAACTTAAAAAACTGAATTAAATTCCCCCAGATTATCTTTTTCATGTCATACAGATTCCTGGTTGTTCCTGCTTATATCCATTTAACAGTTTCGCTTCTTGGGCTTTAACAGTTCTTCTTGGGTTTTGCTAGAATTGTGCTGGGCAGAGCCTTATTTACTACATTTACGGCAGGACTGTGGGGCCAGTCCCACTTCTGCTGGCCGTCCAGTGGGGATGTAGACAGAGAGTGTCTGCTACTAAAGAAGTTACCTCAGCAGGCTCATCTCCCCTACCCCCAATATCCCGAGAGCGTCAATAACGCGACCCGTGGAACATTGTTTAACTCATTCAGTGAAGAGCTTGATAATCCTGGCGAGCTTGGCTAGCTCAGTCAGGAGAGAGTATGACGCTGAGTCTTGGGGTTGTGAGTTTGAGCCCCCTGTTGGGTGAAGATATGACTTAAAGATAAAATCCATAGAAAAGAAGGGTACTGGGGTGGCCTTGTTGGGTAAGTGTCCAGCTCTTGATCTCAGTTCCAAGTCTAGATCTCTGGTTTGTAAGTTTAGGCCCAGTGTTCGGCCCTGCCCTGGACACAAGAGCCTGCTTTTAAAAAAACAAACAAAAAAGCTTGATACTCCTCCTGCTTACTCTGTAAAGGGGGCTCAGAGAAAATTGTGGACAGTCTTTTGGAGGAGGAAGAGGAACAGACGAGTCTGGTAGTTTTTCTTTAGTGCTTTGGCTGCCATTTTGGATAGTCTCTGGTCTTAGAAGAATGAGGGGAAAATAGTTGCTGGAAGCGCTGAGATTTTTTTTTTTTTTTCCTAAAGGTTGAGTGGTAATGTGGTAATACTTTACGGGAATGAACTCTGGCTGACCCACTCAGAGGATATAAGCTTGAAAACATTAAGGGTTTTGATTTGCTCAAAAGAGGCGTTGACGCTTTTTGAAGCACAAATCCAGTGGGAAAAGAACTTTCCTGGTGCTCACTGTATTGAAGTGCAGGGAGCATGTCTTTCAAGTCTAATGTCTATCTCAAAAGTCAAGGTTCTAGAACTGTATTTGTACAAGTGTAAAAGTAAGTTCAAAAGGAATGGAAAAAGCTGTGTGTAAGAATGGAGTAGACATTTCCTCTTTCTTTCTTGTTTGGAAACTTGAATCCCAATACTGCTCTCTTCCCTGAAGTAGTTGGCCCTCATGCCTGGTCTCTGGCTCCAGCGTTCCCATTCCCTGGCTCTAAGTTGTGTCCTTGCCTCTGCGTTTACCTGGGCATAACTGATAAATCAATCCTTGTCTCCGGTGGGCATGTGAATTACAGACAGAATAAAGAATGACTGGAGACAAAACCCTAAGAGACTCTTCATCTCAGGAAGCAAACTGAGGGTTGCTGGAGGGGAGGGGGTGGCTGGGGGGATGGACATTGGGAAGGGTGTTTGCTATGGTGAGAAAAGTAAATAATAAATAAAGGGATAATCAGGAGGAAAAAAAAGAATGAAGACAAGCCAGATATGTATTAAAAAGCATGTAATTCTTGGGACACTGTGGCTCAGTTGGTTAAGTGTCTGACTTTTGTTTTTCCGCTCAGGTCATTGATGGGAAGGTCATGAGACAGAGCTGTGGGTTGGGCTTCGCGCTTAGCGAAGAGTCTGCTTAGATACTCTCTCTCCGCCCCTTGCCCTGGCACGCACTGGCTCTCATAAACTTCAAAAAGCGTGTATTTCTCCCCTTTTTACAAATGCTTGTGAAAATATATATACACATAGAGATAGGACTTTCATATTAAGGATCAAAGGGTCCAGTTTCTTACAACTTGAAGTGACCTTTTTAAAAAGATTTTATTTATTTATTTATTTGACAGAGAGATCACAAGTAGGCAGAGAGCCAGGCAGGCAGGTGGTGAGGTGGCAGAGAACCTGATGCGGGGCTCAATCCCAGGACCCTGAGATCATGACCTGAGCTGAAGGCAGAGGCTTAACCCTCTGAGCCACCCAGGCGCCCTCAAAACTCAGTTTTAATAATGGTCCCTGTCATCAGTTGTCTGCTACCAAAGTTAATTCATCAAATGCCTTCTGGAAGTAGAAACAGTTGCCCTGTGGCCATTGGGATTAGTAATCCATAATTATCACACCTGTGTATAAGGAGGGCTAGCAGGTGACTCTGATTGTAAGACTCATTTGATGTTATTTAATTTGCTTCATTATATGTGTGTAACTTTTTTTTTAAGATTTTATTTATTTATTTGACAGACAGAGATCACAAGTAGGCAGAGAGGCAGGCAGAGAGAGAGGGGCAGGAAGCGGGCTCCCCGCTGAGCAGAGAGTCTGATGCGGAGCTTGATCCCAGGACCCTGGGATCATGACCTGAGCTGAAGGCAGAGGCTTTAACCCACTGAGCCACCCAGGCGCCCCAACATTTTTTTTTAAGCAGGGATTTTTCAAAGATGTTATTTATTTGACAGAGTGAGTGAGGGAACACAAGCAGGGAGAGTGGAAGAGGGAGAAGCAGGCTTCCCGCTGAGCAGCGAGCCTGATGCTGGGCTCGATCCCAGGAACCCGGGATCATGACCTGAGCCGAAGGCAGACGTGTAACGACGGAGCCACCCAGGTGCCGCTGTGTGTCTAACATTGAAAGGCAGAGGAAAGTTTGTGTCTGCATCCTGTAGTTCTTCCATGTTTCCAGACATTTGGGCTCTGGGTAAAGATCCCTTGATTTTGACAATTCACAAAGAATGAGGAGACTTGTTTAAAGAATTGCAGAAATTCTCTAGGACTCTAAACTCCATAAAACTTCAGATTTCTGGTTACCAAACAAGGGGCCCCATTTATTGCATTAAAAAATGGAGGTGGTCAAGCTGCTTTCCCGTGATCCCCATTAGTTTGCGGCATCATGGTGCAAGTCAGCACTTCTTAGGTTAGATTCATGGTGTTTCCGTGGACCCCACAGTCCTAAGTGTCCCTGCTTTCCTCCTCCCACTTTTCTTCATGTTATTAATCAAATCTGAGCCTGATGTGTTCACATAACTAGTGATTTTTTTGTCCAGATACCTAACATTTTTCCTTACGGGCACTGCAGAGACCGCCCCCCCCCCCCCTTGCTTTTTGTCTTCAGGTTTCATTTAAGACTCCATCTTGTGGGGCGCCTGGGTGGCTCAGTGGGTTAAGCCGCTGCCTTCGGCTCGGGTCGTGATCCCAGGGTCCTGGGATCGAGCCCCACATCGGGCTCTCTGCTCAGCGGGGAGCCTGCTTCCCTCTCTCTCTCTGCCTGCCTCTCCATCTACTTGTGGTTTCTCTCTGTCAAATAAATAAATAAAATCTTTAAAAAAAAAAAAAAGACTCCATCTTGTATTTCGGGAAGAGAAGACTTAAAGGGGAAATGTAATCAGAGTGTTCTGTCTGATAAATGGACTCAGCATGGGTGTTCTGAAGCCGACTGTCCGTCTGTAGAGTCAGTATTAAAGTACCGTGGTATTATTTCAAGGAGCAGCTCATGCCGTCGAAGGCAGCTGGGAGCCTGGAATAGCCAGGTGAAATCAATTTAGCTCAGTTCAAGTCTTCTGGATTGACAGACAGTCTTGAACCTGCTGTCCCTTCAAGGCTCCGATCAAAGCCAGTGGTTTGGCCAGGGCGCTCCGTTAGCTTGGAAGCATCATTGGATCATGCTAAGTAGAGTGCCGTGGTTTTGAGATTTCTTTGAAGTAGGCAGGTCCGGGTACTCTGGAAGACTCTTAATGGCATTTTATTACTATGCACAGCAGCAGGTCCTTCTGTGATCTCTACTGCTGTGCGAAAACCCTGGAGGTCCTTGATGGCGAGTGGTGCTGGCCTTTGGGCCATGGTGCCTCACTTCTAGGCTGTGGGACCTGTGGCCAGCCAACCCCAGCTTCTGTGGTCACACACACTGAGGTCCAGTGTCCTCTTCTACCCAATGGAGATACTGCTGTCTGCCAAAGTTGGCTTTTTTTTTTTTTTTTAAGATTTTATTTATTTATTTGACAGATCACAAGTAGGCAGCGAGGCAGGCAGAGAGAGAGGAAGGGAAGCAGGCTCCCCGCTGAGCAGAGAGCCCAATGTGGGGGCTTGATCCCAGGATCCTGGGATCATGACCTGAGCCGAAGGCAGAGGCTTTAACCCACTGAGCCACCCAAGCATCCCACCTAAGTTGGTTCTGATAAAATGAGATACGTATACAAGATAGAAAGCTTTGTTGGAATCCTGGGGCTCCTAATGATTATTATACTATGTTTGCCACAGCCTCAAAACTTTTTACCTATGGACAGAAGGGCAAATCTGTGTATCTGCTACTAACGACAACTGGAAACCTCAATCACACAGGTTATCCTCTGGGATAGAGGACAACTGACCACTTTAGTAATATTTTAAGGAAAAATCAATGACGCACAAAAGCATGAGTCGCCCATCTCTTTGATGTGTTGTCTCCAGGTACACTGGTCTTCGAACCGTGAGGTTCCTAATTCCCTTCCCCTTCCTGAGTTCCTTGGACCCTTTCTCATACACCCACCTTGTGGGATCGGAGATCTAGCTTTATCCATACTTCCTCTCCTGTTTGTGACTGGCTCTGTGTATTCCCCCATCAGGACCATTTCCCTGATTGTTTATTTACATGTCCTTTTTCCTGAGAAGGACATATTGTCACTTAGGTATACTTTGATCAAATATGCATACCCTGCATCTAATCACAAGGAGACGTTGTTTTAAAGAAAAAAAAAAAAAAACTTTTTCTGAAGTAGGTTCCACACCCAGCGTGGAGCCCATCCCTGGGCTTGAACTTAGGACCCTGAGATCAAGACCTGAGCGGAGATGAACAAGTGTTAGTCGCTTAACCAAATGAGCCACCCAGTGCCCTGAAAAAAAACAAAAACAAAAGAACGTTTAAAAGTCTGAAAGTCTAGTTTTCTTAGTAGTCTCTAAGCTCAGAGGGGCTGGGGCTGCATCTGACTTCTCAGTGTTGTAGCTCGAATAGGCCTGGAATGGTGGGTCTGGAGATGGTGCCCGCTGTTTGGATGACTGTGTGGATAAAGGAATGGTGCTCATTTACCCAGATACAAAGCCCTGTCTCCTTGATAAAGCTCCTGGGATACCTTTTGTAAGGTAGCTGGATTATTCAAGCTCATGGGACACTTCAAATCTTCATTACCATTGACAGTAAGTTTACATGGTTTTGTTTTGTCCCCTTAGCTCCTGCAGAAGAATGGTCAGCTGTCTAGTGCCAATGGCTTAGCTGAGGAAGAAGAGTTCAGCCCCCAGGAGGGAGCCCTGAATGGCCAGGAGGAAGAAGCCATTGTCACAGATGGTAAGCAGCTTTTCAGTCTCTGGGTAGAAGAAGTAGGGATTCTGGGGCTGACAACACCTGCTCTGAATCCAGTGAAACAATGAAAGCCAGCCTGCTTGGACCACTCGGTGTCCAACTGGGGTCGGGGCAGGGGGGCGATGTTGACAACCGACGCAATCCATTGATTACGCAATCCATTGATAAAGGAAGTATTTATCAGATCTTTCGTGTGGCCTCTGCACCCAGGTATACGAAGTTCTGCCAACTATTTGGGTATAGGAAACGAAGTCATGTTTCATCTTCTTAGACATTTTTGTCTGGAGCTTAGGTTGGTAGTTTTTTGTTCTGTTTCATTTTAATTGTTGGCTGGTCCCAACTAGTCTGATATTGATGTGAAATCTTGTTGGAAACCCCCAGAGTCGTGGTTGCTTTAAGATTCAGTATCTCTCCCTCTGGTGAGTAGCCTGCTCCCTTTGCGCAGATTTTTCTAGAAATGTGTATTTCAGGGTGCCTGCCGCTCTTCGCCCAAACTATGATTTGCTGCATGTGTTTTAGCTCTTGAGCCTAGAGGCCCCGTGGGGGTGGTTATTGGAAAGTGAATCACTACAATGTGATTCTAGTTGGACTAGTTAGACTAGTTGGAGTGAGCCCACTTGAGGTCGCAGGGACCATACCTTTGGGTCAGGAGCAAGGACCTTGACCCAAAGGCCCAAGCTTCCCAGGCTGGAGAAGAAGCGTCCTCCAGCCTGAAGTTCTTGTCTCCTCATTTCCTTCAGTCATAAACAAAGGAGAATTTAACGACCACTATCGAAGGTGCATAAAATGATGATTTGGCAGGAAGTGAAGTGCGTCTTCGCAATGTGAACAAGAGAGATGAGGGGAAAGTCCCAGGAGAGGAGACTGGCCATTGCCTTGGGTAAACGAGACTCTCCTAACATGTGGAACCTGTTTCTCTTCTTGTTCACTGCCCCCATGGAGCTGCTTCCAGCCGTGAGCTGCTTTTGAAGTTGGTGGGAAGACTGATCTTTATATAACACCACAGGCACAATATAAAGTCGGAAATATATACAGTCTCACAGAAGGGAGGATTTGCATGACCTAGTGTGAAAGTTTCAAATCATCTCCACCAAAAGAATTGGAATGGTCCCAGCTCACATTCCAAAGTCCTGTGCTCTGTCCTTCCCATGGCAACTTTTGAATCCAGTCGAGCCACAAGCGGGTCTGGAGCCTTCTCTGGCCAAGCGCCTGTGCTCTGTGCTGCAGGGCAGGAGAACAAATGGACAGACAGCCTACCGCTTACCCATTGCAGGGGGAGAGGAAGCGGGTCTGTAGGATACACATGATGAAGGGAAGATTAACATGGTGGGTATCAAATGCATTTGCAAGAAATGAGAGCTGGTCAGGATTCTGGGGGTGCCATGATTTGAGGTCAGCGCATAAGACCTGGGGACAGGGGCAGATAATGGTCAGACGGGTTCACGGGTCTCGGGCCAAAGTGAGGTCACTAATCATAGCAGCCACCACCTTGCAGGTTTTTACCACGGGTCCTAGAACTGTGCGTTTGTGCACGATGGTCTTTAATAAGGTGGGTGAACCTTGTGTCAGGACTCAAACCCAAGCTCAGCAAATGACCAAACACAAGCTCTCAGTCGCTGTGCCTTCAACGTGCTGGGCAGGTCCGTAGGCTTGTCTTCTGGCACAGCGTTCTCTGAGCAGCGTTCAGTGGAAACCCAGAGAGGCAAGTGTGCTGGGTAGCAGGCAGGGCTGTGAAAGCAAGTATTTGTCGGCAGTGTGGGATCACTGACATGAGTGAGGCGGGGTTCCTCTGTGACGCTGACGTATGCGATCCAGAAGCGGGGGGAGAGGAGAAGGGGCAAGGTCAGGCCTTCGCAGAGGAACATTCCCTGGTCTCCCTGAGCTGACCCAGGCTTCTGCTCGTGGCCTCGGGGTTCTGAACAAATAGCAAAGACCTCTTGTAAGAAAAGTGGTCAGTGATATACCTTGTTCCTTTGAAAAATCCTGAAAAGGCCTAAAAGACGGGTGGGTGTCCTAGGCCTGCAGGGGCCACCAACCCAGGGCCCTGCCTTTCGGATGAGCTTTTCCTGTTTCACGAAGAACTGTTAATCCATTGGCTTATTAGTGTCTGTAATAAGCTTGGTGCACTTGTTTTCTCTTTTTCCGTGCTGTCTTCATTTTGGCTGCCTGGCATTGTAAACATTAGTACTTTTTCATGCTTTTTTTTTTCTTTTTTTTAAGATTTATGTATGTATTTGAGAGAGCGGGCGAGCTGGGGAAGGGGGGGTGGAGGGAGAGACGATCCAAGCTGACTCCTGCTGAGTGTGGAGCCTGATGCAGGGCTCAATTTCAGGACCCTGAGGTCACGACCCAAGCCGAAACCAAGAGTCGGATAACCAACCGTCGGAGCCACCCCAGGGCCCCTTTTCATGCTTTCCTTTTGACTACAGTGATCGCCTATGGTTAGATTTTATCGTTATTTCCAGAAATCCTTTCTACATAGAAGCTTCCTGGGATGTCAGTGAAGGCATAATTCAGTAGGTAACACGTAGGATTGCGGGGACCTCGGTTTCTCCTGCTGTCCACATCAGTACGGGTAGCCTGACCCACCTCCTTCCCTTGGAAGATTGACCAGCAGAGGGATTGGGTTCTGCCCTAGGTGGATCAGTCCACGGGAGAAATCGATGAACGAGGGGCGTTCCTGCCAGCGGGTTTTTCATTTAAAGCAGCTGACTATATTTAGACACAGCCAGACATGAAAATACTGTCTGACCTTGACTTGTTAGCTTTCTTGCTGAAGCCAGACATACTGGCAATACAGAACCCATCCTTTTC
This sequence comes from Mustela lutreola, assembly GCF_030435805.1. NCBI lineage: Eukaryota > Metazoa > Chordata > Mammalia > Carnivora > Mustelidae > Mustela > Mustela lutreola. The sequence continues at coordinate 15,287,982 of NC_081295.1, read as the reverse complement.
CTATAAGGAAAATGGAATCCTGTCCTTGTAAATGTTCCTCAGATGACAAAAGAAAGGGCCTGCTTGCTACATAAATATCTTTGTGCATCAGGCTTAGGTGCGTATAGAGGGATTTTGGAGAGGACTTGAAGATTGTAGAATTCCACAGGCCATCTTACAGAAAGGACACAGTCAGGGTTGAGAACCAATAATTATTGGGTGAACAAATGGGATGCCTGGGTGGCTCAGTCAGTTAAGTGTCTGCCTCTAGCTCAGGTCATTATCCCAAAGCACTGGGATTGAGTCCCGCATCAGGTTCCTTGCTCAGGGGGGAGCCTGCTTCTCCCTCTCCTACCTCTCCCCCTACTCGTACTGTCTCTCTTGCTCTCTCTGACAAATAAAATCTTAAAAAATTACATGAAAAGAATTCACAGTAAATTATTTTAGCCTTGGAGATTTTGTCCTCCTGAAATTTTTTTTTCTTTTTTTAAAGATTTTATTTATTTGACAGAGAGAAATCACAAGTAGATGGAGAGGCAGGCAGAGAGAGAGAGAGAGAGGGAAGCAGGCTCCCTGCTGAGCATAGAGCCCGACGTGGGACTCGATCCCAGGACCCGGAGATCATGACCCGAGCTGAAGGCAGCAGCCTAACCCACTGAGCCACCCAGGTGCCCCTGTCCTGAAATTTTTAAGGTGGTTTCTGTTTATTAAAACTTATTCTGGGGGTGCCTGGGTGGCTCAGCGGGTTAAGCCTCTGCCTTTGGCTCAGTCATGATCCCAGGGTCCTGAGATCGAGTCCCACATCGGGCTCTCTGCTCAACAGGGAACCTGCTTCCTCCTCTCTCTCTGCCTGTCCCTCTACCTACTTGTGATCTCTGTCTGTCAAATAAATAAATAAACCTTAAAAAAAAAAGAAAAACTGCTTCTGGGGGGGAAACAACAACAGCAATAAAAAACTCTTCCGTTGAACAGCAGCAGCCTTTGCTCAACTAGAAAGTTATTTCATGGGGCGCCTGGGTGGCTCAGTGGGTTGGGCCGCTGCCTTCGGCTCAGGTCATGATCTCAGGGTCCTGGGATTGAGTCCCAAATCGGGCTCTCTGCTCAGCAGGGACCCTGCCTGCCTCTCCCTCTACTTGTGATCTCTCTCTCTCAAACAAATAAATAAAATCTTAAAAAAAAAAAAAAGTTATTTCATGTCATGTTATTTGCAGCATTCACAGTGGTCACACAAGTGCCATTAGTTTTGTGAAAAATGTGCTTTTGTGGAAAAATTTTTTAAAAAGCCCTCTCCATCCCAAACTGTCATTTTATTATAGTCTGTGGCCTATATGGGTTTTGTAGGAGTTAAATGCCTCAACAGGAATGATTTTTTAAAACATTACATGTGAATCCAGGTCAAATTTTATATTTGAAACTTTGGCAAATTAAAACTTCCAGATTTTAAACAAAAATTAACTTTAGTATCTGTTGCACACATTATTTTTTTCCTGACCAGATGGGGAAATTCAATATTATAAAACCAAAAAATTGAAGACCTCCTTTATTTGGATAATACATGTATTTAAAGATTTTATTTATTCACACAGAGAGAGAGTATGGGAGCTTGGGCACAAGCAGGGGGAATGGATGGGGGGAAGCAGGCTCCCCGCTGAGCAGAGAGCCCACATGGGGCTCCATCCCAGACCCTGAGATTTTGACCTGAGCTGAAGGCAGATGCTTAACCCACTGAGCCAACCAGCCACTCCTGGATAATACATATTTTTATTAAAGTACCCATTCAACTCATTGCCATGTGCAACTACACAAGTGATTGTCTCCAATCTTAGTAATTAGAATTTATCATTTACAAGTGTGTTACTTGTTTCCTTTTTGAGATTTGCCTTTCTGCAGAGTAGACACAGCAAACGTCATAAAGTAGGTGATTTCTCTGTTTCCGTAGGTCACGTTTGTTTGTGTGAATAAAGGATAGCCATTGCCTTGGTTTTTAAATTTTTGTTCACACACACAGAAAAAATAATAACAAATTTTTGTTGACACGTGCTTTCTACTGTTTGCCTGCCCAGAGTGAGGACATGGGCCCCAGCAGCAGTGGAGCATTTGGGGTGCTCTGCCCTTGGTATTGGTCTCTCTGGAGCCGGCTGCGTTGAAAGCAGCAGCTAACCAGAAGGACAGGCTCTGTTAACGCTGATCAGAGTGGCGAGGAGCTGGGCACCAGGGTGGCTCTGTCCCTTAAGCATTCGACTTGCGATTTTGGCTCAGGTCGTGTTCTCAGTGTCCTGAGATTGAGCCTTGCAAGGGACTCCCTGCTTAGCAGTAAGTCGGCTTGACATTCTCTCCCTCCCCCTTAGTCCCCTTTCCCACTTGAGCTTTCTCTCTCTTTAAGAAAAAAAGAAGAAGAAAATCTTTTTTTAAAAGATTTTATTTATTTAATTTGACAGATCACAAGTAGGCAGAGATAGAGGAGGAAGCAGGCTCCCACTGAGTGGAGAGCTTGATACAGGGCTCTATCCCGGGACTCTGGGAACATGACCTGAGCCGAAGGCAAAGGCTTTAACCCACTGAGCCACCCAGGCGCCTGTAAAATCTTCTTTAAAAAGGTGAGGAGGGTCACTACTGCAAAAAAGATAGGCAATCCTAGGGGGAAAAAAACAAACAAACAAACAAAAACCCTCTCAGATCCCGAGAAAAATTTACAAAGAGGGAAACCCATAAATGTTGTCACTTTGAACAGAAGTCTTTGACAGAGCGTGTTTCTTACATTCTGTAGGATTCCAGTTTTTCTGCATCTGGCTCCTGTCCCCCAGATACAAAAACAAAAAAATGGAGTCTGGCGTGCTCAGTTATCTAGAAGCTCAGTTTGCAGTATGACGGAGAATTTCATCTTCCTCATGGTGCTTAATGTCACTGTCTCCGCTTTTATTAAATTTGCTGTTTGAAACCTACCCGATTCTGGTGTTTAGTGCCTTTGGGACATGGAAAGGCCAGAAGGTAAGGCCAGAAGGTTATTTACTGCCAAATGATCACACCCCTCCCCACAGATCTTACTACCTTACAGAAAATCCATTCTGGAATTGCTAGTAGTTTGGATCATCTAGTATCTTTATCTGGACAGTGAATACCTAAGGTTTTTCCAGGTCTCTGGTAAGGTGGACTCCCTACCCCATACATGTTCTTCTGTGAGAGGCTGCTCTCTGGACAGTGAAGACATACACAATCGCTTTTTCTCTTTCAGTTGGTGATGTAATTGGTACTTTGTTCATATTCTCATGAAGACAGGTGCCTGTTGCCCAGATCACGACCCTCCATTCCTCCTCTCTTTTTCCCACACCATTTGTCAGCCTGTGGCGTGGCTCAGGTCTCTTACCTCCAGCTCTGCTAAAATGTAGGAAGCAAGTACTTGAATGAATGAATGGTTAGAGTTAGCAGTTTGGCTTTTCCGCTCATGGGAGAGGAGCATCTGTTAGCTTTGCACCGTTGTCTCATTTTCACATAGTTAAATACCGCAACATTCTAGCACCCGTGAAGCTGGGTCCTTCTCCACACACCATGCTGGCCTCTCGCAGGTGCTGAACGTCGCTCATCCAGATTTTGCCTGAAAAGGTGACGTCAGACCCTGACCTGCTCGGGAATGCTTTCCAGTGGGCACGCTCAAACAAATGACAGAGCGCTCCCCACTACCCCCCGCTTTGGTATTTTCCAAATTTGTATTTCCAACAATACAGTGTTATTGCGTGACATTTTCTCAAGCTGTATCCTGTTTTCGTAATGTTCTGAAAACTAGGGGGAACGTTCATAAAACAAGCCTTGAACATCAGCAGGAGTGTGTACTTCGCAGTTTCTGGGAACCGGTTTTTATTCATTCCTCTGCTCTGCGGGAATGTCTGTAGCGTTCCTCTCTGAAATGACTATGTCATTGACAAATTTCTGGGAATAAATAACTACTCTTTCCTCTTTAAAGAAACAGATTTCTTTTAAAGTAATTAACAGCTAACCTGTACTGAGAAGAATTTCTCCCTTGAACTGTATTCAAGTCTGGCAGTCCAGTGAACCTTACTTTTCCTCCTAACATGGTAAATGGTGGGGGTATGAGGAGAGAAGGACTTCTAGTCATCCTTTTTCTGCTCAGTTGATTCTATGGGTGGGGCTGCTCTAGTCATCATTTCTTTGTGTGCCCTAGAATTGAATCTATCCCTTAATCTCACTGACCATCAGTTTCCATATGTAAAAAGAGCATCCTCAATCATCTCTGAAATTACAGGACTGAGTAACATTAGTATTGCTGGCAATAGGAAAACCAAATGATGGGGTTAGCTGTTGAAGACACTCCAGTGACCTTGAGCAGGTGAGAACCTACCTGGTAATTTCATTATGCCTTATTGTAAAGACACTTTGTCTTTTTAGTCTGATGTTAGAAGTCCTCTTCCAGATTTGGGACCTCTGGTTGGCTTGGTGGGTGGAGCAAGCAACTCTTGATCTCAACATTGTAAGCTCGAGTCCCACACTGGGTATAGAGATTACTTAAAAATGAAAATTAAAAAATACTTTTAAAAAGGTCTTATTGTATATATGAAGTTTTTAATCTAATGAAAACTCAAGAGGGAAAAATTTGTTCAGGAATGTCTTACTAAATCACTCAAATATGAAAGAAAGCTATGTAGTTTCATAAATGTGGCTACACGGTAACCTATCTCTCACCCTGTAAGGGAAATGGAAATTATATCATAGGATTGGTTATGGCCCTATTTTTTGACAGATACTGGTAAATGCCCTATCTGTCTGCCCTGAATACTGTCATTCAACCTTAAGTTCCTTTGAAGGCTCTGCCAGAAATAGCTATAGTTTGAGGCTACTCCAGTTCACTGAGCAGGGTGAGTTCTGGCTCATGTGAGGAGGCACGTAGGTGAGATGGTCTATAGGCTGGTCTCCATTACATACCAAGCTTCAGACCCTTTCCCTTGGAGGGACTGTAATGGTCTGAGGTTACCGGTTCTTTTAATTGGGACTAAGCCCTAATGGAAACATTAAATTCTTTAGCTATTAATTTAGCTGACAGTCCTTTAGATCTTTTCTCCGACTAACTCATTCTTAAAACAGTCCCAGTTCAGGTTCACCTGGCTGGCTCAGTTGCAGGAGCATGCGACTCTGGGTTTCAGGGTCGTGAGTTCAAGCCCCAGGCTGGGTGATATTATAAATAAACTTAAAAAAGATTTTTAAAAAAATCTAATTTCTCCTAATGTAGTGAACCCTGAATGGTTTTAGCAATGGTATGTTAAATGTCCCCATGTTACATAAATAATGATGCTTAGGTAACTTACGGAAGATGCAGTCTCTGGGTATATTTTTCCCCAAATCATTAGTTTCAGAGTATCTTAGCTGATTATTGGTTTTGTTCTTTATTATTTTTTTAAATGTAGCTTTTCTACACTTTGAATTTTTACAAACTGCTTTTGTAGTTAACATGTCGGGACAGTGTGACTGGTTACAGGGAAGATGTAATTAAATGAAGGGACTGGTTACTTGCCCATGTCTGAACATGCAGTGCTTAGACTGACAAGCCCAGGGCAGTTATCCTGCTCTGTAGTTCACTAGAGCTGCCACAATAACCTATTACAGAGCAGGTGGCTTATACAACTGAAATTTACTTTCTCCCAGTTCTGGAGGCTGCAGAGTCCAAGTTCAAGGTGTTAGCAGGTGTATGTTCTCTGAGGCCTCACCTTGGCTTGCGGATGGCCACCTGCTGGCGGTGTCCAGTCATTCCCCTATATGTGCGTATCACTGGCCTCTGTGTCTTAGTCTCCTTTTATAAGGATACCTGTCACTTAAATAAACAAAAAGTGGCGCCTGGTTGGCTTAGGGGGTTGGGCATCTGCTTACACTTCTCAGGGTCCTGAGATCCAGCCCCGGGTCAGGCTCCCTGCTCAGTGGGGAGCCTGCTCCTCCCTCTGCCTGCCGCTCCCCCTGCTTGTGCCCTCTCTTTCGGTCTCTCTGTTAAATATATAAAATCTTAAAAAGAAGAAGAAAAAAAAAAGGATACCTGTCAGGTTGGATTTGACGTACCATAACGGTCTCTTTGACTTAATCCCCTCTCTGAACACAAGCACATTCTGATGTGCTGGCAGTCAGGGCCTTCAGCATCTGAATCTCGAGAGGGCCCAGGTGAGCCCCCAACACCTGTCCTGTCCGCATGATCGACAGAACCGCAAAGTCCGGTTTAGTGGCCTTCGAGGAGGGGGACTTAGAGGTGGTCCAGACCAGGCTCTGGCCCCCTGGCAGGAGGCTGTTCTCTCAGACTCGGATGTAGGGAGTTTCTCCATGACCGGAAGCCAGTTACTACTTCACTTCAGGGAAGACATGCCCTCCCCCCTCCTCCCCAAGCTGTGCTGACTTCTGGAACTATCTAGAATAAACTCACCTCCCTTTTCCACAACGTGGCCCTCTAAGTATTTGAAAACATTCATCCTGTCTTTTGCTTTCATCTTTTCTTCCCCAGACAAAACACTACCAGAGAAAATAAGCCATCTCCATTTGAAGAGAAATGCCAGGGGCTTATTATATCTTTGGAGTATGAATGTGCTTGATGGAAGCTTGCCAAGCATAACGGGGTTTCTGTTTCAATATTCCCGCCTTTTCAGACTTGCTTAATTTCCCCACCTCTTCAGCACGTGAGAAAGCAGTTGGCCTTCCGCCAAGTATTCTGTGTGGAAAGAATGGCTTAGAGAGGAGATACGTGCGTTGATGGAGAAGCATAGGAAGCGGTCGTCGTATCAGGGATGTTGCTTAATGAGCCAAAGCCAAGTAGCGTGACGGACATGTCAATATCCTTCGATAACGTATTTGTAATGATGAAATTACAGTCGCTCTGTTGGTGTTCACTCAAGGGGAGCCTCAGCACGCAGCCTACATGGTGGGATCCAGGAACTAAAGATCAAAGTAAGATAATCTCCACTTTGCAAATCATTGCTTGTCCCACATAAATCGAGGCTGCTTTGGTTTCCATATTAGTAGCTTCCTGCCGAGCTGAGAGCTCAGGTGGCCTCGTTGTCTAAGCTCCGCGAATGAACTTTTTGCAAAAGAGCAACATTTTCCTCCTGTGTGTCAGATTTTGGCCTTCAGCACCACCAGTTGGGTTAATTTTTCCTTCCATTCATTCCTCAGGCGCGTTAGGATTCTCTGTGTTGTCTTCATACGTATATCCCCGTCGGAGTTGTCTTCATACGTATATCCCCGTCGGAGTCTGATGCTGACCTGCTTCTTTAATCCCACGGGTGGCTTATAGTGTCCTTTCTGTCCTAAAAGTCTTCTGAAAATCTTACAGCAATGGGTCTCCTTGTGAATCCATTTATCACATGCCGGGGAAGTTATTTCATCCATTCCCATCTTTTTCTTTGTTCTTTTTGGAGTTACTGTTATTCAGATTTAAGACCTACAGTGGCCCTCATTAAATCTTTTTTTTCTCCCTTCTGTCATTTATCTCTTCGCTCTTTGTATTTGACTCTATTTTCTGGGAAAATATCCTAAAGACTAGTTTCCATTTTGTATTTTATTTCTAAGAACTGAATTTTTTTTTTCCTAAAATTCATTTTTGAAGTATCCTGGGTTTTTTTTTTTTTTCTGGCTGCATTATCTATCTTTGGATTGCTTTGAAGGTTGATTTCTCTGCATTGCTTCTGTCTCTTCCAGATTGCTTTTTTGTCTTTCATAATAGGTGTGTTCCTTAGGTATCTGATTTGGGGGCTGGTTTGTCGATATTTAAAAATCAGTGGGTGGGGAGCACACCTAGGTGGTTTAGTCAGTTTACTGTCTGACTCTGGATTTTGGCTCAGGTCACGATCTCAGGGTCATGAGATCAAGCCCCACATCAGATTCCATGCTGGACATTGAGGCAGATTAAGAGTCTCTGTTTCCGGGTGCCTGGGTGGCTCAGTTGGTTGGGTGACTGCCTTCAGCTCAGGTCATGATCCTGGAGGCCTGGGATCGTGTCTGCATCGGGCTCCCTGCTCAGCGGGGAGTCTGCTCCTCTCTCTGACCCTCACCACTCCCATGCTCTCTCTCTTAAATAAATAAAATCTTTTTTTTTTTTTTTAAGATTTTATTTATTTGACAGACAGAGATCACAAGTAGGCAGAGAGGCAAGCAGAAAGAGAGGAGGAAGCAGGCTTCCGGCTGAGCAGAGAGCCCGATGCGGGGCTGGATCCCAGGACCCTGAGATCATGACCTGAGCTGAAGGCAGCAGCTTAACCCACTGAGCCACCCAGGCATCCCAGTAAGGTCTTATTTTTTTTTTTAAGTCTGTTTCCCTCTCCCTCTGCTCCACGCCCCTGCTCGTGTGTGCTCGCCCTCCTTTCGCACTCTCTAAAGGTAAACAAATAATAATAGAAAAATAAGAGTTGGTTAGGATTGTGTTACAGGGCAACATGGCCATCCCTGGAGGGTGATCTGGTTGATCTTCATGTGTCTTGTCTTGGGCTGGTCACATTCCCCCAAGTGTACAGACTCCTTTCTGGAGCCTAGTGAGGAAGGGAGTATGGGAGTGGGGTGGCTGAACGCCTCTTGTCTTTTACAATGGGGTGCTGTGGTGCGCCTTCGAGTCTCTGCACCCCCCACCTCCCACTCCTGGCCTGGAGACTGAGCTTCAGTCCTGTCCCCTCTGGGCTATACAGACTGTAGGAAGAGGAAACCTAGGGTCTTTTTTTTTCTTTTTTAATAAAAATTTTTAAATTGTGGTATGTCACATAGGAGGGACCTGCCCTTGTGTGAATGGCTTGCCTCACTGTTTGCATCATGTATTGAGGATTTGTCTGAGCTGTAATAATGGGACAGGATTTCTGTCCATTTTAAGGCTGGGTGACCATCCATTGTTTATATATTCCACATTCGGTTCATCCACTTATCCGTGTCTTGGGTCTTTTCACCTGAATCTATTTGCGTTAGGTTGAGGCCTTTGGAGATTTCTGTAGCGTAAGTGGAGTTAATTACTTTTTCTCCAGCTAGTCCAGGATGCCGGTGTATTGAGGTGCTCAAACTGGTTGCCACTGCCAATTTCTTAACCTTTTTCTGTTTTTCTCTGATCTTGGAGTTCATGCATTTCATCTCGATGATCCATGAGTATGTTTTCTGGAGGAAGTAAAAGATAAAATACACTGTCATCCAGAATTTACTCTCTAGATAGACAGTAAATTTTACACTGACTTTAAAAAAATTACATGCTTTTAACTAGGACACTCCAGATTTGTTAAAAAAAAAAAAAAAGTCATCTTCGCAAGTAAATAGGAATTCTTGTGACCGTCGCTTAAATCTATTTCTTCTGCAAGTGTCAACTTTTGCTTTATAATTATTTTTTAAGCCGATCTAATTACACCCATAGGATGACCTTTTAAGTAAAAAAATCATTTAAAGCATTGTATTGTTGGATGTGATTACTGTAAAAGTTAGTGGAAAAATAATAGGTTTAAAGGTATTAAATATATTAACAAATTAAGAGACAGTGGAAAAGCCAAGTGTACCAGTTAAATCTATCAGTGGGAATTTTATTCCTTACCATGTAGAGGCCACCAAGGAACTCATCCATTAGTCCAACCAAGTTTGGTTTATTTAAGTGCTAAGCCAACAGAGAATTCCTGTGTGGGAGCACAGTAATGGGGAGGTAGAATGGTCTTAACTGTAGGGTTTGGGCTTAACTGCTGGAGAATTCTAGGTGAGTGGAAGGGCCAGCTCTCAACTGGACGCTGAGGTAGTGAGGGCATTTCTGTGACTGGGTATCTTGGGGATTTATCTAGAAGGCTAGGAAATAAAACAGGGATAGGATTGTTGCTGACAAAATGGCAGAAAGAGGGGGACGTTCCAGGTGCCTGGCTGGGGCTGGCTCAGAGGTAGAGCTTGTGAGCCATGATCTCAGGGTCATGGGTTCAAACCCTGTGTTAGCATGGAGCCTGCTTTCTAAAAGAAAAAGGAAAGAGCGGGAACATTCAGTTAGGTTTGAGGTTTCAGAGCTGTTCTCTGGCCGCAAGGTCGCTATTTAGCCCTTGAAGTTCTAATAATCCTACTTGAGATATGCTTTGTGAACAAAGTACATCCTGGGTTTCAAAGACTTAGTGCAACAGAAAGATGGTAAAATGTTTTCATTAATCATTTTTTATACTGAGTACATGTTGTCATAATATTGTTAATACCGGGCTAAATAAAGCATAATAAAATGGACCTCAATTTTTTTTTTTAACTCATTTTGGTGTGGCTGCTCTAACATTGGAAGTTGTGTATGTGGCTTGCGTGGGGTCACACCATGAATCAGGAGGACGGATGCGGAGTGCGAGTGGGTACTGGGCCCATCGCCGCTGTTTGACTCAACCTTCGGCTGCTTCCCCCACCCCACCCCACCTCCCTGACTCCTTTTCATTAAGAATTCGGGCAAATTAAGATCCACTCTTTCTTTTCTGGCAAAGTGAGAGGAGAAGAGGCATTTTTAATAATAAAGGGGCATTTTTGTCTTCCCAGAAATAGTTTCCAGAGGATTCTTCAAAATGAGACTTAATCGCTACTACAAGCAGCGTTTCTTGACCTTTTTTCCGTTATCGCCCCCGGAAGGAATCTTTTTAGATATTTTCATAGCATCTCCCCCCCTCCCATAATATTCAGATAGACACATGTACTATATCAGTGTATGTACTGGGTATCTTCTGTCTGCATCAGGCACACAGAGCGTCCCCATCAGGAAGGAAACCAGCTTTCCTCCCGTTGAGGATGTGCCTGGGTGGCTCAGTGGGTTGAAGCCTCTGCCTTCAGCTCAGGTCATGATTCCAGGGTCCTGGGATCGAGCCCTGCATCGTGCTCTCTGCTCAGTGGGGAGCCTGCTTCCCCGCCCTCCGCCTGCCTCTCTGCCTGCTTTTGATCTCTGTCAAATAAATAAATAAAATCTTAAAAAAAGGAAAAGAAAAGGGCATGGTTGTTGTTGTTGTTGTTTTTAAAGATTTTATTTGTTTATTTGACAGACAGAGAGCCAGGCACAGAAAGAGGGGGAAGCAGGCTCCCTGCTGAGCAGAGAGCCTGATGCGGGACTCGATCCCAGGACCCTGAGATCATGACCTGAACCAAAGCCACTGAGCCAGCCAGGTGCCCTAAAAGGGCATGGTTTTAAGTGAGCTAATAGCTAATATTTACTCTCCTTCTAGAATATACTCAGTAGTGATAGTGTTAACTTTCATTTACATCTCAGCATAACATTACTGTGGGTCATATATTTATTCTCCATTAGTTGAACTACAGAGACAGCATTCTAATATTTCGCCGTGTGCCATAAAGCCAACAGTCAGGACTAGAAGCTAGCTTTTCAGACTTCAGGTCCCCCCCCCCCTTTTTTAAATTTTTCATTTATTTGACAGATCACAGTACGCAGAGAGGCAGGCGGGGTGGGGGGAAGCCGGTTCTCCGCTGAGCAGAGAGCCTGATGCGGGGCTTGATTCCAGGACCCTGGGATCATGACCTGAGCTGAAAGCAGAGGCTTTAACCCACTGAGCCACCCAGGCGCCCCTAGAATCCTTTTGACAACATCAAAGACAGGAGTGTTCAGACCTGAGATGAGTGGATGATTTGAACACAAGGCTCTCAGGAAAGAATTGATTCCTCTTTTTTATTCATGTAGCTCACCAGATTCGGAAGTTTTTTTTTCTTTTTCTTTTTTTTTTTTAAGATTTTATTTATCTATTTGACAGAGAGAGATCACAAGTAGGCAAAGTAGGCAGAGAGGCAGGCAGAGAGAGAGAGGAGGAAGCAGGCTCCCTGCTGAGCAGGCAGCCCGATGTGGGACTCGATCCCAGGACCCTGAGATCATGACCTGAGCCGAAGGCAGCAGCCCAACCCACTGAGCCACCCAGGCGCCCGCCAGATTTGGAAGTTTTTAAAAATTTCCTAATTCTTAAAAGATTATATTTAAACTTTAGTCTCCTTGCACTTTTCCAATCTCTGTGTTCCAGTAATTGGAGAGTTGAAGATCATGGTATCTTGGACCACTGTGCAGTCACATAGCACATCAGAGGCGTCGCTCTGGGGTTCGAGGTCTGGTAGTGCTGGACACCATCCGTCCACCCCAAAGCCAGCTGGCCAATGTGCTCATGTTCTGACCATAGAAGTAACAATGTTGTGGAAGATGTGTAAAATGTAGGAAAATATTGGGACACGTGGGTGACTCAGTTAGTAAAGTGTCTAAGTCTTGATCTCAGCCCAGGTCTTGGCCTCAGGATTGGGAGTTCAAATCCTGTGAGGCGTGGCGCCCACTTTAAAATAAAGAATAGGAAGATACTGAGATTCCCTGTAATTCCACTATGTTTGGCTTTTGTTATTTTTCTTTCTGGGCCTTCTTCCTCAGCCTTATTATGTACCATATATGCATTTTTAAAAAGCAGAATTGTGGTTAGATTCAATATATAGTTTGTATCATGCTTTTCACCCTGAACAAAGGTGTGGACTTCTGTATAAGTGTAGCCATTTTCCTTGTTATTTGTTATGATGATTTTGCCAAATATCCCCCCTTCCTACTAGTGGAACACTTAGGCTCTTCAAACATGGTCCACCCCAAGCAGTAAATGTTCTCACACATAAACCTCTGCCTCTCACTGGGTGTATTTCGCAGAAACAGAATCGACAAATCAAGGAATGTTCCAATATGGACTCAATGTGGGGCGAAATAATTCTTAAATTACGTCACTTTTATCATCTGTATTGAGTATTTACATTTTTCCTTGCTTTGTTTTAAACTGGATTGTGGGGGCGCCTGGGTGGCTCAGTGGGTTAAGCCGCTGCCTTCAGCTCAGGTCATGATCTCAGGGTCCTGGGATCAAGTCCCGCATCGGGCTCTCTGCTCAGCAGGGAGCCTGCTTCCCTCTCTCTCTCTCTGCCTGCCTCTCCATCTACTTGTGATTTCTCTCTGTCAAATAAATAAATAAAATCTTTAAAAAAAAAAAAAAAAATAAAAAAAAAAAATAAACTGGATTGTGAAGTCATTTAAAAATCTCCTTCAAGCCTTTCTGTGGTATCACCACAGTCCCTTTGAGGAACCACTCACATTATTTGTCTTGAGGATTTTGAGTCAGAGTAACCGTGTCTGTATAAACATGTCCAGTTCAACCGGACCGTAAAATTCGATTAGCTGGTATTTGTCAGGGTTTGCGGTATAAGGGCGGAGACCAGAACACCCATCCTGCACCTGATGCTTGCCTCATCAAGACCATGTCTATGGGGGCACCTGGGTGGCTCAGTGGGTTAAAGCCTGTGCCTCCGGTTCAGGTCGTGGTCCCAGGGTCCTGGGATCGAGCCCCGCATCGGGCTCTCTGCTCAGCGGGGAGCCTGCTTCCTCCTCTCTCTCTCTCTGCCTGCCTCTCTGCCTACTTGTGATCTCTGTCTGTCAAACAAATAAATAAAATTTAAAAAAAAAAAAGACCATGTCTATGTCATCTCTTCCAGCAGCTTTGAGCTCACTCTGAGTTTATCTTGGAAGCTTTTTTAAAATATATATAAATATATTTAAAGATTTGATTTGAGAGAGAGAAAGTGTGCAGGAGCAGGGCAGAGGGAAAGGAAGAAGCAGATTCCCTGCTGAGCGGGGAGTGCAGTGTGGGACTCCATCCAGGGCTCGATCCCAGGACCCTGAGATCATGTCTTGAGCTGAAGGCAGACAGACACCCACTGAGCTGCCCAGGCATCCCTTGAAGCTTTGTAAAGGAGTCACGGTGGTGAAGATGCTCGCTTAGATTTCACCGGCCCTCTTCCTGTCAGAGGAAGAGACCTTGTTGGTATTTTGGTTGCTTTTCCTGCAAGGGAATGCTGCTTTGGAAAGGCAGTGACATGGAGTGTGGGGGCCTGGGTTTGGTGGCCGTCTCCGATTGCTCCGGTTCTCATGTGTGGCTTTAATGCTCAGTCCCACTTGGAGGCAGGCAGTTAGGGACATTTTGATCTCTCCTAAAGAACCCCGAAACCTGTTCTCACTCAGTCCTGCTCTCCCCACCTCTCTGGTTCTAGGCAACCGCTTTTTGTGGACATTTCATTTAAATGGGATTAAATATTTCAAGGGGTGCCTGGTGGTGCAGTCAGTTAAGCGTGTCTCAGCTCAAGTGGAGATCTTAGGGTCATGAGATCAAGCCCCAAGTCTGCTTGAGATTCTCTCTTCTTCTCCCTGGGCTTCCCACTCCTCTCTCTCAAGACGGGATCGGGATCGGGAGGGAGACAAACCATAAGAGACCTCCCGATCTCCTCGGCCCACATAAGAGACTCTTAATCTCAAAACAAACTGAGGAGGGCCCTGGGGGTGGGTAGGGAGAGGGGGGTGGGGTTATGGACACTGGGGAGGGTATGTGCTATGGTGAGTGCTGTGAAGTATGTAAACCTGGCGATTCACAGACCTGTACCCCTGGGGCTAATAATTCATTATAATGTTTATAAAAAATAAAATTATTAAAAACTAAAAACAAAAATATTTTGGTATGTTCAGTATGCTCTTGGGTGATGAGTTTCTTTTGCTTAGCAATGTTTTCATTGTTCATCCACGTTAGAACATGCATATTTAGGGGCACCTGGGTGGCTCAGTGAGTTAAAGCCTCTGCCTTTGGCTCGGGTCATGATCCCAGGGTCCTGGGATCAAACCCCGCTTCGGGCTCTCTGCTCAGGTGGGAGCCTGCTTTCCCCCACCCCCTGCCTGCCTCTCTGCCTACTTGTGATATCTGTCTGTCAAATAAATAAATAAAATCTTAAAAAAAAAGAGATAACCTGCATATTTAATCCTTTTTATTACTGAGTAGCCTTCTCCTTTGCAGGTATCCCTAATTTTGTTTTCTGTGTATCAGTTGATGGATATCAGGGTTGCTTCTAGTTTTGGGCTACTGTGATTAATGAATACTGCTATCAGCATTCCTGTACAAATTTTTTCATGGATGCATGTTTTCATTTCTCCTGGCTATATATCTAGGGGTAGAATTGCCGGGTCATACAGTAGCTCTGTGTTTAACATTTTGAGGAGTTGCCCGACTGTTTTCCAAAGCAGCTGCACCATTTTACATCTCTGCTAACCATGGATGAAGCTTCTCATTTCTCAAGTCCGTGTTACTCTCCCATCTTTTTGATGGTAGCCATCCTAGTGGGCGTGGATTGGTACCTCATTGTGGTCTGGAGAGGCATTTTCCTAATGATGGATGATGCAGAGGATCTTTTCATGTGCTCATTGGCCATTTGTGTATGTACTTTAGAGCAGTGTCTACTTAGATCCTTTGCCCGCCTTTTAATAGGGTTTTATGTGTTAGAAAGCCATTAAGCTGTCACTCAAATTCATAAGCCTCAAATACAGTATTTCTCGTTCTCACTTCAGTTACCATCTCTGTTACCTTCCCCTCCCTTCCCCTGGTCTCTCGCCAGGTGCTCTGAGCTTGTAGGTCGACAGAACTCCCTCATAATTCGCTAAATGTCATGTTCTTCTTCTTTGCCCATGCTGCTCCTGCGTGGACTGCCTTCTGCTGTCCCCTTCACGCATCTCACCCTTTCTGCAGCCAGCTCACGTGGTATGTGCAGTGAGCTACACTGGAGTGTGCCCATGTTGGCCTCCAGATGGGTCTACCGCTGGATGAGCTCCCCAAGGCCAAAGGATAATAACCGAGTGTATCCCCGGACGTACAGTGTAATTAACACAGAGCAAGAACGTGGCAAATACCTGTTCAATGAACCATGAAGATTCAGGAAAAACACCTTTGCTGTCCGCTACCTATTTGGGATATGGTTAAACATTTTTCCCATAATTTTGGCTTTGGGTGATGATTTCTTTCTCTACAGTTTTAATGTAATCAGAACATAACAGCAAAAGAAAGTTTCCTGCATTGTATATTGACCCTTGGGTCTGAGCGCCACCTCTGCTTTCACATGGTTGAGTGACTTTGCTTTGTAAAATGCAGACCCACAGAGGCCGCCACCGTGTCACGCCCTGTCCTTGCTTGTCTGCTGAGAGAGTCAGCAACTTGCCACCAGATGCTCTCTTGCTCTGCCTTGTGCTTTTAACCACTTTAGGAATCCCAGTGTCAGTGTTGTTACCAGTGTCCTAAAAAGAAAAGGTGTAACAGAATTACACAGCAATACGTTTATCTTTGTGGATGTTATTTGGGGCCTTAAATTGGTAACTAGGGATGTGTCTTCCAGTTCAGCCCAGTGGAGTAGCTGTTGCCTGTGATTTGTTAGATCTTGGGCTTATGGGAAGGAAAGGAGCAGGTAGGCACTGTTAAGCAAGGTCAGAATTGACAGATGTGCCTATAGGTGGAACAGGTGTATTTCAAAGGGCACACCAGATGATGGCCATGTGCTGTCCCCAGCAGCTGGTGCTGAGAAATGAGGCGAAACTGAGATCCCAGATCCCTGAGGTGTGTGTGGGGGGGTGCTGTTCCTGGGACAGTTCAGGGGAGGGGTGTGGCTGTATCTGGGGACACACTGTTGGGGCTGTTGCTTGGGAAGGCTATAGACCAGTCATTTAATGTAGACCACCTGTGCAGCCTCCAGAGGCTTGTTCATCCAGGATCTGTTCAGCCAGGACTCCCCAGCTCCGGGAGCTAAGTGCCTGTGTTGGGGGAGGGGAGAGCTTCAGAGTGGTCTGGACTGCTTAGTGTGCATGCGTGGATTACAGAGGGGGACCATTCCACCAGCAGTATTTGACACACACCAGACTCTGTAATTGAGGTAATTTGTGAACCCCAATTAAGGGCCCTCGAGGGAAGATGAAAGGTTAGGATGCGGCTTGCTCTGGGTATCATATCACAGGCGGCAGGAGAGGGAGCTTATCATTCCGTTCCCTGGGGACACATACGGCCTGGCTGGATGTCCTCTGGAATAAAAAAGAGGGAAGCCGGGTCAACAAAGAGGCTGAGGTGGATTTTTGTAACACGGTCTTATCACTAGGGACATTGCTTTCTTAACCTCGCCCAGTTGGGCCCAACCCTGGTGCGTTGCACCTCCTGGTGGCCAGAAGAGGCAACTAGGTGTCCGCCGGCATCCCCGGGCTGGCTTTTTTTTTTTTTTTTTTGATGCTTCTGCCCCACCCTTCTCTTCACTGCGCCCACTCTGGTCCAGCCCAAGGCTCTCTGCTCCCCTAAGCAGTAATGAGTAAGATCTGAGCTTCTCCGTCTGAAGGGAAGAGCAGTCCTAAAACCTTTCTTTTGTTTGCTTAGGGGAAGAGGCCGTGGCAATGGGGTGAAGCAGGCAAGGCATGAAGTGATAAACAGGACGAGGATGAACAGGAAAGGAAGCGGGGGGCGGGGGGGCTCGGTGCACTTTCCCTTGCAGAACAATGACACAAGCACGTCGAAATTGCAAGACCGGTGTATCAGTTCCTCTGTGTCTTCCTACGGACCATTCTAAGGTTTCGGGAAGAAAGCATTTGAGATCCGAGGCTGCCTGAGATGTTATGAGTGCTTGATGTGGGTTCTGACCTCCATGCCGTGCGCTTGAATATGGCAGTGTCTGTATTGCGGAATAGGGCCTCGTTTGATCTAAATATTTAGTTAACGGGTACCATAAAGACAACAACAAACAAACCCGCTGCCCCAGTCTTCGGGCTTTTTACAAGTTGCCTTGGGTTGATTGAGCGTGGGAGACACAACGGTGGCCTTCGAACACCCTTCTCAAGGGACAAGGGAGGAGACCAGTTGCCATCCCCCAGCTCAGGGCCCGTGTGTCCTACGGGCGGTGGAAATGTAAAAATACTGTCGCTGCTAAATGCGAGCCGTGTTTGGCACCTGGTCAGCCTTTGCACAAACAAGGCTACAAAACGCCGTTTAAAAAAAAAAAAATGGTCGTAGACTTGTAATATCTGGGCCGTTATTTGCTTCAAGTCGTGCTAAAGAGTGAGGACGCCCGAGTAAATCGGCGCCAGGAATGAAGTAACGGCTCAGATAAAATGTTGCTGACTCGGGTTCTTCACCCCAGCCACGCTGAACCCCTCCCTGGGACCCTGCGGAGCCCCACTGACCATTCCCGGACACCAGCTCCAGGGCGGGCTCCTCTCCTGTAAAATGAAACACATGACCCGGACGCGGTGCCAGGTCCCGGTGCGCGGGGGCGGGGCTCCGGGCGGGGGGCGGGCTCCGGGGGCGGGGCTCCGGGGCGGGGGCGGGCCCTCCTATAATTAGCCGTGGAAATGCATCCTCCGTCCCTTTTTGCCGCGGCTCCGAAGTCCCTTTAAATTCTCCCTCATCCTCCCGGGGTGGCTCGGCGCGCACTCCTCTCTGATCTCTCAGCCCGCCTGCGCGGGGCTGGCGAGACCCGGTGCTGCTTCAGCCCAGCGCCCGCAGGAGGGCGAGCACCGGCTGTTCCTGCCGTCTGCAGGTGTGCGGTTAAATATGCTGGGAATCCTCACCATCACAGGTAAGGCGGCGGCCGGCTGGTTGTGCTCCGCCTCCGTGGCAGGTGGAGTAAAGGCTTCCCTCCCTCCACCCCGCATTTGGGGGCAGAGACCTTTCGAGGTCCTTGGCCGGGGACACACTGATGGGGCATTCATTCCTGTGTTGGCTGACTTTCCAGCCAGAAGAGCATTCTCTCTTGGGCTCCGTGAGAACTCAACACGCCCATCGTTTTCTTTAGGGGAGACCTTGAATGTATTGGGGGGAGCTTGGTGGGGGGAGGGCAGAAGAATAGCCAACTGAAGAGATAGGTGTTAGATTGGGGTGAATTTGAAGCTAGGTTGTGAAAGCCTAATCCCTGGTTGTAGTCCTAAAGAAGTAAATTCCTGTCTTTGCGAAATTAGGATATGGCCTGCTTATTAATAGGAAACTTTCAGTGAAAGTGCACTTGGCGATTTAGGGGCCTAAAATGTTAGCTCTGGTTTAAATGGTGGTTTTAGCAAATACATAGTGTAAAGTTGATGGCCAGCGGGTAACAGGATTGAAGCACTAATAGTAAAAATGTATGTTTTTTAAAAAACGCATTCTAAAAATTTGGCTGTAAGTATGAATTATAATATTTAATTCATATGTCTAGCAAATGAGTTATATATATCAGATTTGTCAAAAGCCCTCACAGCTCTTCTAACTTGATATTTGATCGTTGATGCATGTGTGCTGTGTGTGGACTGACTCCTTAGGAACTTGCCTGTTTTCTCTTCTCTCCTTTTTACCACTCCAGCACAAGCGCCCATTGGCTAATTTAGATTTCTAAGACCTGCTCTTTTCTAATTGTTTGAGATCACTGCTCATCAAATCTACACCTTTTCTTAAAAATGCTGTGTAGGATTTCTAAACTTCACATTTTTCTCAATATAATGGTTTCTGTGAAGCCTGGTTCTTCTGTGCAATTTTAAATGAATGTGAAAGTTCAGCAAAACTAAAAATACCCCTCACTTCCTATAGATTAGCTTGTTTACTTTGAGATTTCCTTAGAATTCCTTCCTCGAGTTAATGCCATAAGCCACATACCATTTGTATAGCAACAATGTTTACGAGACACCTAGAATCTATTATTTAATAGACTGTACAAAATAAAATAGATTAAAACCAAAACGTTTCATTTTTTCCAGATCATTTCTTTTTCTCTGAATGAAACAGCCATGCCAAACGTGAGAGAGGCTGCCTGGTAGTGTGGTTTGTGGGGGGTGCCACGGCTAGGGGTGGGCCTTCTAGGATTATAACTTTTCTTCTGGGTGCTTTTTGTGTATAGCATGACCTTTATTATATTCACTGCCTGATTTGTCAGGTGTTGAGTTTCTTACGAGATAGGTGTCACTTTTTCAAAGTAGTTAAAGAGGTACGGAACTTGGGGTATTTGGAGGGCTTTCAAAAATTGGTTCAAATCATCCCAATGGAAAAAAAAAATCATCCCAATGGATGAATGGAAACGGTTAGAAGGATGGTGTCATTTAAAAAAAAAAATGTATATATTTATTTGATAGAGATCACAGGCAGGCAGAGAGAGAGAGGGAAGCAGGCTCCCTGCTGAGCAGAGAGCCCAATGCGGGGGCTGATCCCTGGGACCCTGAAATAATGACCTGAGCCGAAGGCAGAGGCTTAACCCACGGAGCCACCCAGGTGCCCCTGGATGATGTCATTTTTAAGGCAACTTCAAGTTAAGTAGATCCGTTGCTTTCTGAGTTCCTGTTACAGTGCTGTTGTGGAGAATGGACAAAATTTGGTACTTTCCCTAGTAATAAAGTGCACATAAATTCCTACCTCCAAAACTGTAACAGCCAATAACCATTTTGTTGTGGACCAAGGGAGTTTGAGCTGTCATCTTTTCCCCCCTCTGTAAGTTATCCTGATAAGAAAGATTTACAGTGACTGGTCTTTAGTTGGTCAGAATCTTGAAAAGCAAGAAAAGCTTTTAAAAATGGCATTAAGTAGGGGTGCCTGGGTGGGTCAGTGGGTTAAGCCTCTTCCTTCAGCTCAGGTTGTGATCCCAGAGTCCTGGGATGGAGCCCTGCACCTGGCTCTCTGCTCAGCGGGGAGCCTGCTTGCTCTCTACCCCCCTGACCCCACCTACTTAGGATCTCTGTCAAACAAAATCTTTTAAAAAAATTTTTTTAAATTAAAATGGCATTAATTACTAATTAAATAGCAGATTACTCATCTAAATAATATGAAATCTAGTCCTCTTCAGTGTTACGTTATGCGTGGAGCATTTAAATTTCACAGTGAACAGGAAGTGATCAGACTGATAATATTCTTGTACTTAGGAGCGAGTTTCCTTTCCTGAAAGTAAGGAAATGCTGTCACTTACAGGACTATTACTCCTCCTTCCTGCACAACCCCCCACCCCCAGACCAGTGAAATGAGGGTAGCAAAACTTACTGTGAAATGATGGCATATTCTCATACACTCTGGGTCTTCCTTGACATCTTAACCTCACATCACAGGAGCAATACTTTAGCTTACAAGCTGGACAGTAGGAGGCATCTGGGTGACTCAGTCAGTTGAGCGTCTGCCTTTGACTTAGGTCATGATCTTGGGGTCCTGGGTTTGAGCCTCGTGTTGGGCTCCCTGGTGGGCAGGGAGCCTGCTTCTCCCTCTCCCTCTGCTACAGTCCTGCTATGCTTGCTCTCTCTGTCTGCTCTCTCTCTCTCTCAAAACAAAACAAAAGAAAAAACAAAACAACTTGAGGACCAGCTGGCTCAGTCAGTACAGGGCGTGACTCTTGATCTCCAGGTCTTGGAGTTCAAGCCCCACGCTGGGTGTGGAGATGACTTAAATAAATACATTAAAAAACAAAACAAGAAAATACGTGATCACATAGGATGGTGGAGGTGTCATCTCCCCCACCAGCCTACTAAAGGTGTGCCAGGAGAAAAATGCTTCTTGAATTTTGGAAGGTAATTTGAAAATATCTAACCTGTTTTATCTAACACGTTATTGAGATAACCGTGGAGTGTCATGGGGAATTAGGGCAGCATTACTCTTTGTCTCTACTAGAAACCAGGGAAGGAAGAGTCCTCCAACATTCATGCAAGTTCTAGATGATCTATATTGCCTTTCTCTATGCAGATCTTTGGACAGGATTTTAAAAAATCATCTACACGGCTGCTTCTGTTTGCCAAGGAGGCAGATGAGTTGTTTAGAGACTCGAGGGATGTTGAAATGAGTATGGTCACACCTACTAGAGTAATAACTACCTCCTAGTGAGGGCCCATTCGCATTATTCTGTACAAGAATCCTGCACACAATGGGTATTTAACACCCTTTTAAAGATGATAACTCAGTTTTTCTTGGTGTTTCACAGCTACAAAGAAGCACAGCCGTAGTGTACCTTGTAAAGGATATTAATACGGCTTTCTTGGTGCCCCTGCTTTTGTATGCCTGCCCCGATGTACAAGGGCCATTCAGCATCACTGTTGAGGCCGGGACAAATGGGGACCGTCCCCTGAACCCTGCCTACGTGGGGTTTTGCTTTTCTGAGTTTTAATCCTAGTTTAAACATCTCCCTTCGAGGTTTTGTGGTTAATGAGCCTAACAGCATGGGACGTTGGGTGTGTGGGATATACGGGATGGATTTAGAATGTAGAGAATTTCTGGAAAAACTCCAGGACAGTGCTGCAGATTGTAGGAGAAAGTTAACCAGATCCAGATGTCAGCAGCAAGCAGGCCTGGTGGGGCTACAGAACAGAGCGCTCTGGTTACCCTAAACCGAAAAAGTTAATGTTGTAGCTTTTGCAATATTGCACTTTTTCTCTGACAAAAATGACTATTGTTGTACCACGGGACTTGGAAAGCTACGTTTGGATAAAAGCATTAAAATTTTGCAATATATCATATGACAACCTCTTTCTTGTCTTCTCTTAAACATCTACAATAGAAGACACGAGTTACACTTTTTATGTCTTAATCTCTTAAGTATTTGGAAGAGTGAGAACAGACCCTGTAGGCTGTAGGTTTTGGACTTGTTGATTGATCTGCAACCGTTGATTGCATTTGTGGAGTTTGGAGGTGGGGTGTCTGTGTGGAGCACAGCTTCTAGGAGAGTACTTGGACTTTTGGGGGGATCATGTGCCTTTTGAAACTCGGGAAGTAGACGGATGACGATAGTTCCACAAGGACAGTGTAAATGTGGCCGCGCACCCCGGACGGCTCTTGTGTTTGATTTCCTAAATGGGGATTACCTAACTGGACATTTATCTGGAGATGAAGCAGAGTTTACTAGAAAATAACACCTAAAAGCTTTCATATGCTCTACCAAAGTGGGATTTCTATACCATAAATGATTTCAAGTTTTGCTCTTGAGACATCATTAAAAATACTTACCGTATTCTCACATTAACTTGACTCGTTACTATTTCACAGCCTTGTAGGGGTCTTGTTCTTTTTTTTTGACCTTGAAAGGGCTTGTGATGACAAACTCATAATACTAAGAAATACGTAGATTAGGGGTGCCTGGGAGGCTCAGCCATTAAGCAACTGCCTTCTGCTCAGGTCACGATCCCAGCGTCCTGGGATCGAGACCCACATCGGGCTCTCTGCTCAGCAGGAAGCCTGCTTTTCCCTCTTCCACTCCCCCTGCTTGTGTTCTCTCTCTAGCTGTATCTCTCTGTGTCAAATAAATAAAATATTCAAAAAAAAAAAAAAAGGAAAAGGAAATACATAGATTACTATCAAAGCCCTTAACAGTTTTCCTATAGTTTAATGAAGGGAGTGGCTTATATTTTTAAAAATGAAAATACAGTTATAGGTGTTCATTCCAGAAAATATATACTACTGGATGCCACTGTTCTCTTCTACTTTCTACACTTTTTAGGGATACTTTTTCATTTGTCTTAGAAAAACACAAGACAGGCTGACAATTACCCAAAGCCTCTGGTGATAGGACAGCTTTAGGAAGCTGGTACCTTCCTTTGTGTCTGTTATGTACTGTGTCTTCAATATCTAAGGTCCACCATAAGGATTTTTTTTTGAGGGCATATTCTGAAAATGTAAATGCATGAAAGTACCTTGTACATCATTTTAAAAATCGTGTTTTTTTGGGTGCCTGGCTCTCTCTGCCAGAGGAGCGCACAACTCTTGATCTCAGGTTCGTAAGTTCAGGTCACACACTGGGTGTAGAGATGACTAAAAAAAATACACTTCCCCCAAAATAAAATCATCCTTTGTGTTTCCAAGAAACGGTTTTCAACATACGGACACTCTCACACAGACATGATTAGAGTCTTCTCCCCGAAAAATGGAATAGAAATGCATGGTTTCTGTAATAATGTTTATTTGAGAAGCAGGACTTCTGTGATGTTTTTTCACTGACGGCGATGTGGGAAAATAGGTCCACACAGACCATGTCCCAAGCAAATGGTGGGAAGCGTGGGTCTGGTGAGTGTGTGGCCTGAGGTTAGGACGGTAGTGTTTTTTTCCTTTGTAGTCATAGCCCTTTTAAATGGCTTTGGGGTGTGGAGAGGACCAGTATCTGCCAGCTCTATCTACTAGAACTTTTTCCTGTTGATAAGCAGACCGGGCTCCCTTTCTAAGCTTTCTTGCTGTCTTTGATACCAGGCAATTGTCTAGCTCAGTTACCAAAGCAGTAGGTAAATGAGCATGGTGTTTAGACTTTATGGGCATTTGGGAATCTTGCTGGATTGAGAGCAGTGTTCTTCAAAGTGGAAAATTTCGATCACTCTGAGTCTCGCATGAGTGATAACTGTGTGTCAGAAAGGCCTACTGTAAAGTCAGTTGTTTCTGGGGAGGGATTTTTTGGGTACCAAGAAAGTGCATCCTCAAATCAGTGATGCTTAGATGATCAAGCCTTTTGATTGTCCTCTTTCAATCCAGTGGGACAGATCTAAGGCAGATAATACTGAAGGGAGCTGATGTGTTGAAAACTCAAGCAGAGGAGGTAAACTTATGAATGAAATGTTTCTGGGTCTGGTTGTGAATGGATTCCACTGTGTGAATCTAGGTAGGTGAACAGTGGCCTGTCTTTTCTAGAAGATACTAGTATCACTTGCCTTCTGTGTCACATATCTGCTGCCTTCACTCCCCTGCCCAGACCCCACCAAACTGGGCCAGCAGGTTTGCTCCCCCAGCGATGATCTTTAACTCATTCAGAACCAGTATGCAGACAGCACATAAAAATGAAACCAGATGGGATCCAGAGGGAGACAAACCATAAGAGACTCTTAATCCCTCCCACAAAACAAACTGAAGGTTGCCTGGGTGGGGGAGGAGGGAAGGCAGGTGGTTGGGAGGTGGTTGGGAGGTGGTTGGGTTATGGACATTGGGGAAGGTCTGTGCTATGGTGAGTGCTGTGACATGTGTAAGCCTGATGATTCACAGACCTGTACCCTTGGGGCTAATAATACATTATATGTTAATAAAAATTTTTTAAAATGCCTGGAAAAAGGTTTCTGCTCACCACAAACTAGAACAGGGACAGGAATGAGTGTGGTCTTGTCTGGAGATTCCCTTTTCTGGCAGCATGTGGGAAACTGGGTATGGATGGGCCTGGAAAAGCGGGGGGGGGGGTGGCCGGGGGTTGGGGGGATGGAGTTCAACACAAAAAGAAGGGATGCGTCACTGTTCTGACCCTCAGTTGGTCCAAAATGGGGTAAAGGGTCTAGATCCTCACATGGTTTGAATAACAAACAGGAGAGGGAGGGAGCCAACTCAGTCTGTCTGTGCCCCGTTTTTCCCTTAGCATCTGTGTTGAGAGTCAAAGAGGTACACGTTCAACTATAGAGAATTTGAAAAGGCACCTAAGCTTTATGGATTGGTAGGTTTTTGAGGTTTTTTTTTTTTTTTTCCCTTTTTTTCTTTTTGTGGTCCTGATCTAGGAAAATTGAAAGGCTTCCAGCCTGGTGGAGTTGAAAACTGTTCAATACTGCCCTCTTCTGTTCAAACACTTGCTCAGGGGTTTGGACAGTGATTTATATACTGTATGCATGTCATTCCCAGTTTTCCGAATTTGAAGAATCTCCTGCAGTTTATAAAGATCATTTTGGGGGCACCTGGGTGGCTCAGTGGGTTAAGCCGCTGCCTTCGGCTCAGGTCGTGAACTCGGGGTCCTGGGATCAAGCCCTGCATCACATCGGGCTCTCTGCTCGGCAGGGAGCCTGCTTCCTCCTCTCTCTCTGCCGGGCCTCTCATGTCTGCTTGTGATCTCTGTCTGTCAAGTAAATAGGTAGAATCTTAAAAAAAAAAAAAGATCATTTTGGAGTTGGGCAGCAAAATAATTTACTTACTCCTAACAAGCCTTCCCAAAGGTGACCTATGTTTTAGGTGAAGACGCTAAGAACAGAAACTTCAGGAAATTGGCCCAAGGGCCCAGTGCTAGATGTGGTGCAGCTGAAACCAAATCTGTCTCCAGAACTTTGGCTCTTTTAATCTCCCCCCTCCCTGAATTTGGGAGAGAGTAATTTTTCTGTTAATACCTTGATAAAACATTATGGTCTGTGCTGTGCGGTTAGGATCCAATGTCTTCTGTGACCGCCACCCTCTCTTTTTTTGTTGTTTTCTGTATTATTAGTTGTCTGCACCTGTGTTTTCTGAGTGTTTTTTTTTTTTTAAAGATTTTATTTATTTATTTGACAGACAGAGACCACAAGTAAGCAGAGAGGCAGGCAGAGAGAGAGGAGGAAGCAGGCTCCCTGCTGAGCAGAGAGCCCAATGTGGGGCTCGATCCTAGGACGCTGGGATCATGACCCAAGCCGAAGGCAGAGGCTTTAAGCCACTGAGCCACCCAGGCGCCCCTCTGCTGAGTGTTTCTTAATTGAAGTATAACTACGTTATATTAGTTTCAGGTGTATAACATAGCGAGTTAACAGCTCTGTACGTGACTTACTGCTCACCACGTGGTGTCGTCCCCGTCTGTCACCATACAATTTCATGTGATGTACTTTGAATTTCCGTGATTATTTTATAACTGGAATTTTGTATCTCTTAGTCATTTTTATCTATTTCACATATCTCTGGGTGTTTGTTTTTTTAAACAGTGTCTTTTTTTTTTTTTTAAACAGTGTCTTTGAACTTAGAGAAAGTTGCAAAAATAAAAAACAAGTACAGGAGACATCTATATACCGTTTATCGAGATTCCTGTATTGTTAGTATTGTATTGCATTTGCTTCCTTATTTACTTTTCCTTTGTGGTAGAAAATAAAATAAAACCAAAACCCAGCATACAGGTTCCTGTCAGCCCTTGTATAGGCAGGAGATAGGACTTGGTCTGAAGCTGTTGAGGGTTCAGTTATCCATGTCATTTATTCCTGAGGATTAAGTGTCCGTTTCCTAAGAAGAGATACATGCTCTTTATAACTGGAGTTCCACAGCCGTGTCCTGTATTGACATCATTACAGTCATTATGTAGAATCTATCATCTTTGTTCGAATTTCATCAACTAATCTAAAAGTGTCCATTTTAGCATTTCTTACCTTGCATTGTGAGATCCATCCATGGATCAGTATTACGTGTTAAATCCATTAGCTTCTTTAATTTCTGCACTCCTTGTCTTTTAAGACACTGACATGTTGGAAGCATATACTCTCCTCTCCCCATTTCCACTGCATTCCTTTGTGTTTATTTCCTTTTTCATGTCAGGTTACGCATTCTTAGCCACAGATGCTGCTGTGTCCCTTGTGAAGGTTTTAAACGCAATGTGCATCTGGCCCTAATGGAAGTTGGTGTTAAGTTTTTGCCCCATCTCCCCACTCTTACAGCTAGTGAGCACGTAAATACCCTGCCCGCTCTCTCTCCCATCCCCCACTTAGCGCCCATAGATCATAGCCTCACCCAGTTTTTACCATAATGGTTGGAAATGGTGATCGAGTGATTTGACTCTCTCTGAGTGGGTGAGTAGGATATATATGTTCTTTCTTTCTTTTTTTTTTTTTAATGGCATGACTATAGTCATCAAAAACAGCGTTTTTACACTGAAATAAAAATTTTTAAAAAGATTTTATTTATTTATTTGACATAGAGAGAGACCACAAGTAGGCAGAGAGAGAGGGGGAAGCAGACTCCCCACCAAGCAGAGAGCCTGATGCGGGGCTTGATCCCAGGACCCTGGGATCACGACCTGAGCCAAAGGCAGAGGCTTAACCCACTGAGCCACCCAGGCACCCCAAAATAGAATTTTAAGTGCTGTCTCCATCTAAGAATGGGAGTAGACCTGTCTCAATACTTTTTCTTGTCATAAGTAGCAGTTACAAATTACAAAATATTAAAATTTTTGGAAGATAAGTATAGCACTTGATAAGTATATGGAATTTCTCTTTTACAAAGACTGACTTTGTTTTGTTCCTATTTAATGGTCCCCCTCCAGCCTTTGGCCCACTAGAAATGCCACACCCCTACTATGACACTGGCCAAGTCATGAGACCATTTAAAGAAAATAGACTGTATTTTTTAGAACAGTTTTAGGTTCATAGCCAAAATGACTTGGAAGTACAGAGTTCTCTATGCCTCCTTGCCACCCTGCCATGAATAGTGTCTCCTATTACCAAATTTCACACCAGAGTGGTGAATTTATTATTTTTGATGAAGCTACATTGGCATCATTACCACCTAAAGTCCATAGTTGATACTAGGGTTCACTCTTGGTGGTGTACATTCTGTGGGTTTTGAACAAATGATAAAATAATCCTAAGTATCTTCCCTGAGAGTATCACAGTGTATAGTTGACCCTTGAACATCATGGGGTTAGGGACCTACTAGTTAAAAATCCAAATGCAAGGTTTGACTCCTGCAAAACTTAACCCTACTATTATCCTGCGGTTGACTAGAAGGCTTACTGATAATATAAATAGTTGATTAACATATTTGCGTGTTATATATATGATCCACTCTATTCTTAAAGTAAGCTAGGAAAAGAATATTATTAAGGAAATCATAAGAGCAAATACACTTACACAGTATTGTGCTGTATTTATTGAAAAAATCCATGGATAAGGGGCCCCACATGGTTCAAACCCATGTCGTTGGAGGGCTCACTAGTTTTGCTGCCACAAAATCTTAACATGCTCTGCGTGTTCATCCTTCCCTCCCCCGATCCTTTGACAGTACTGATTTTTTTTTTTTTGTCTCTGCCCATTTTCCAGAATATCATATGGTTGGAATCATACAGTATGTAACCTTTTCAGATAGGCTTCCTTCACCCAGTGATAATGCATTTAAGGTTCTTCTGTATCGTTGGATGGCTTTTCGCTAGTTTCTCTTTAGCGCTGAATGATGTTACAACATTTTCTGGATGTACCATAGTTTATTCATCCATTTATATAATGAACATCTTGCGGTTGTTTCCAAGTGTGTGCAGTTATGAATAAAGCCATAAACACAGCTACAAACATCCATACGCGGGTTTTTGTGTAGACGTGTTTTCAGCTCCCTCGGGTGAGGTGCCAAGGAGCAGGTTGCAGCTATCATGGTAAGAAAATGTTTAGTTCTGTGGAGAACTGCCAAGCTCTCTTCAAAAGTGGTTGTACCATTGTGCAAGAACCACATAACCTTATCTGAAGTCCATTTATTCCTCAGTTGGAAGGACAAGGTGAATTCTTCCTTCAAGCCCAAGGCATTGTGACTCTGAATGAGCTCTGTAATAGGAACGTGCACGAGGCACACAGTTCTTGTCCTTAAACTCAAGAAATTTAAGTTCTTACAACCAAACGAACCATGCTGTGGGCAGGATCCCACTATCCCCTTGGCCATCACTATGCATTGCGATTTTGGAATTGACTGCCCAACAGTTCAGATCAGAGAGGCAGCTCAGATAGCCGACAGTATGGAGGTCTAGCAGTCGGCCAGTCCTTTAGCCATGAGGATTTTCAGAGTTTGAGTGCGCTTACGTTTGAAGCGACCCATTGGGATGATGCACAGGACCCTCGGGACGTTTTCCTTGCGGGCTTGTGAGGCCAGAGCCCTTGGGCGGCTGGACCGCGAGGAGGCTGTGCCCTCTGTGACGCACGTGGTGGCCTCCAGGGGGCGCCCTCGTCAGCGCTATCAGTGTCCCCTGCGCGATGGGGCAGCTGGGAGAAGCTTGGGCCTCCCCGGCCCCTGTAGCGCTTCTCTGCCGGCTGGTGGCGCGTGATGCCCTGGTGGAGTAACCTTTGCCGTGAGTAGCGCGCCCCCTAGCGGCGGTTTACCCAGGGACGCGGTGGGCGGGGCGGGGCGGGGCGGAGCAGGGCGAGGCGGGGCGGCTTTGAGGGCCACCCACAGCACCTCGTTGTTGGACGATTCTGGCTCCTGGGACAGCTTCGGTCATTAGAAGCTGTAGACCAGTTGGTTGGCCAGTTAGGATTTAAATTTTCTCATCTTTAAAGAGATGAGTTCAAAAAAAATAAATAATTAAAAAAAAAAAAAAGCGAGAGAGAGATGGGTTCTGCCCGTAAACTGCTGTGGGTCAAGAGCCGGTCTCAGCATCGGGGGGCTGGCGGGGGCGTCGCCAGCTGCTCGGTGCCGCCAGTTGGCAGCTGTTGGTTTTTGTCTCTGTCCTTGTGACTGTCAACGTTCCAGTCCCCCCAGAGTGGAAGAAAAAGTGTTTCAGATGGAAACCGATCTGCGAGCAGGCAGGGAAATGGGGAGGGAAGTGGTGTGTCGTAACACCCGTGTTCTCCCCTGTGTGAGCGAAAGGTCTCTGCGTTGTCCTGGGAAGCTGAGAAAGGTTAGTGAACGAGTGTTTTTCTCCCGTGCCTGCTGGCAGGAAATTTCATTTCTATCTGTGTACGTTTTCAGTAAAATTGTACTAGTGTGGAGTGTATCATTGGGGGTTGACTTTTTCCCTAGTGCGGTTTCAATGGTATCGTGTGCCTTTTTTTTTTTTATAAGATTTATTTATTTATTTATTTGACAGAGAGAGAGAGAGATCACAAGTTAGGCAGAGAGGCAGGCAGAGAGAGAGGAGGAAGCAGGCTCCCTGCTGAGCAGAGAGCCCGATGTGGGACTCGATCCCAGGACCCTGAGATCATGACCTGAGCCGAAGGCAGCGGCTTAACCCACTGAGCCACCCAGGCGCCCCTCGTGTGCCTTTTTAAATTAAAAAGTCACATCTCAGAGCGCCTGGGTGGCTCAGTTGGTTAAGAGTCTGCCTTTGGTTCAGGTCATCATCCCGGGGTTCCTGGGATGGACCCCCCCCCCCAGTTGGGCTCTCCGCTCAGTGGGGAGCCTGTTGACCCCTTTCCCTCCGCCTGCTGCTCCCCCTGCTTTTGAGCTTTCTCTCTCACTCTTATCTGTCAAGTAAATAGTCTAAAAAAAAAGTTACATCTCTTGTGTTACATTAAAAGAATTCAGGGAAAGGTTTTTTTTTTTTTAATGAATGTACTTTTATAATGAGGGAAATTAACAAATTTTAAAAATTATATTTATTGGAGAGAGAGTATGAGCCAGAGGGAGGGCAGAGGGAGAGGGAGTGAGGCTCTCAAGCAAACTGAGCCTCAGATATATTTACAAATATATCTGTATTTCATATATGTATGGATATGTATGGATATATTCTAAGTATTGGTATGGATACTGATTATAATTATTAAGCTTCATTTTATGCTGTGGGTATTAAGACCTTTTCTGGCGGTACCTGGGTGGCTCAGTGGGTTAAAGCCTCTGCCTTTGGCTCAGGTCATGATCTCAGGGTCCTGGGATTGAGCCCCCACATCAGGCTCGCTGCTCAGCACGGAGCCTGCTTCCCCCGCGCTCTCTCTGCCTACCTGTGATCTCTTGTCTGTCAAATAAATACATAAATAACATCTTAAAAAAGACCTTTTCTGTGTCCATTTTAATTGACTTTGATTTACAGAAGTAAAACTAAAATATATCAGAGGATGCCTGGGTGGCTCAGTTGGTTGGGCATCCAGCTCTTGATTTTGGCTCAGGTTGTGGTCTTGGGTTGGTAGTATTAAGCCTCACCTTGGGTCCTGTGCCCTGGGAAGTCTGTTTGAGATCATTCCCTCCTCTTTCCTCCCCACCTGCTCTGTTAACGTGCTCACTCTCTTTCACAAGAAATAAATCTTTCAAAAATATTTAAAAAAAATTTTTCTTAAAAATCACATTTATATTCCCCAGAGATCATGTGAGGGGTGTGTGTTTGCTGGGGTGTAGGGGGTTTGGTAACCAGGGGGCGGGGGGACCAAATCGGAATCACACTATATATACTGTTTGGTAATCCGCCTTTTTTTTTTTTTTTTTAAGTCAAACTTCAGCTCTTGCTTTCAGGAAAAGTTCATCTCATCTCATCCTAAATCATACTCAGTTATATTTTCCTTAAAAAGTCAAAAATCTCCTTTGGCTAGTTTGCCCTAACCAATAACCAGTCTAGGATTGTGCCCGGTAGATCTTACTGTTATGCTTCTTAAGATTATTAATTTAGCACAGTATCTCCTTCCTTTATCAAATTACATTGATTTTGCTTGTTTAAACCCTCAATGATATTTTATATTTCAAAACTGTAGACAAATAGAATAAAGTCATATACACGTGACCTAATTAGCAGTTACATAGAGTCTAGCACAGTCTCTCCTGCCCGCCCTCCTCTCTCTCCTTAAACTGTTTGCAAGTTGCTTGCAGACAGTCTACTTGGGTTTTTGTTGGACTTTCGTACATTCTGACATTGACATAGCTGCCAAGCTAGATGTTGTACTGAATATCCTTCATTGATTCATCTGATAGTTTCCTCACAGTTAAGATTCCATTAAGCATTTTTGGCAGGAGTACTTAGAAGTGATTTATTGGCCTTCTCAGTGCTTCACATCAGAAAGCACAATGATAGTTTTGTTCCGTTAGTGGGGATGTTTAAGGTGGTACTTGGAGATTTCTCCACTCTAAAGGCAGGCTTTCCTTTTGATCTGTGTGTCCATACTCTAAAACTACAGGTTCCTGACAACCTTTCACCCAATGGTTTTAGCATTTCTGGATTTTTGACTGAAGGAGTTACTACAAAGATACTGGCAAAGAGCAGTTTTCTTAATCTGATGGCAGACAACTAAGCTTTTTCAAATAACATGACCGTTTAAGCTACTGCAAATCAGATAATTTCCTTGCTCTGCGTTCAAGTCCTTTCTATAAAAACTTCTCCTCTAACTCCTGTCTTTTTCTTTTGCTTCTGAATGGCTGGGTGTTTTTTTGTTGTTGTTGTTGTTGTTTTTGTTTTTAAGAAAAATATTTTATTTATTTGACAGAGCACAAGCAGGCAGAGAGGCAGGCGGAGAGAAAGAGGGAAGCAGGCTCCCTGCTGAGCATAGATGTGGGGCTCGATCCCAGGACCCTGGGATCATGACCTGAGCCGAAGGCAGAAGCTTAACACTGAGCCACCCAGGCGCCTCCGAATGGCTGGTTTTAATAGTGATATGACTAGTTCCATATTTATTCAGTCCCAGCTGCATTCAAAACAGTAAAACTTCTTGTAACCACACTTGGCCATGAAAATGGTGTTGTGTATTATTTTATATTGAACATAATGAGAAATGATTTTTTACTTTATTCTGAGCATTGGAAAAGTTCAGGTCGGTGGACCCAGTTAATGAACTGAACTAAAACGTGGCTTTTCCTCCCCAAAGAAATAAAAGAAAATCCACTTACGTTAATTTCATGTAAGTGGATCATACTGGATGAGGGGACACAGTCACTTCTTCAAAGACTGTAATGCTCAACGTTTTCACGGCCAAACAGCTGTTGACCATGGTCTAGAAGGAGCCTATGTAACCGGCTATAAAAGAAACATTTTTGTTAACTCATCCTTAACAGTGTGAATCTTGATGGGGTTGATGCGGTAGAATTTTGAAATTCTAATGAGTGACTGTAGATCAAAGTAGAAATTATATCTAAATTTATTATTGATTGGCACTTTTCATGAAGAAGTATTCCCTGTTCCCTATTTTACTTTTTTAGTATCACTTGTGATTCATGGATTCTTTTCTTGTTCAGTGTTTTGTACCCCATCCTTCTCATCATATTTCTTACGCTTCAGTGTTGGTCCAGCAAGAGACCCCTTCAAGCTAACTCCTGTGTCCCTCTGTCACACCTCTCAGCTTGTGAGCACCACCTTTCCTTCTTTTTATTTTGTTTCGTTTTGTTTTTTATTTGAGTTTGGTCGACCCACATTACTTTAGCTTCGGGTGTACAACACCATTTTTCACATTCTGTGTTACATTATTGAGCACTTCCCATCTGTCGAGATAAATTGTTCCTTGTACTTGCCCTTCCCTAGTCTGGAATTTCCCCATGCAGCTTCCAGTCCATTTTTGGGGACTTATTCAAAGAAAGCGCCAGCTAGTTGTCACATAGAATACCTCAACTTGAGATTTGTCTAGATTCTTTTGTTGCCATTTAGCTTATTTTTCTAAAATGGGTTGGATTCTGTCGTGGGTGTGATGATTGATCCATTCTCTGTTGCAACAGAATCTGCTTGTCCCACTTTAATGATGTTGCAGCTACTTATATATAACTAGTATTCTGGTACTTGGGTGTGTAAACTTCGCTTTCACAGGGAACAGAAGGAGCAGAGTAGTATCTTTAAACCTGAATTTTTAAAAGTCATTTGAAAGAAGCAGATGCTGTCTCATGGACTGAGATTTACAAATACTGAGAAGACTGTTAGCCTATCATGAAATTGCCTGAGATTAAATAAAGTATTACTTGGTTATGTTTTTTAACACATGTATGATTTTTCTGAACTGTAATAATTCTATTCTTCTCCACCACTCTCCTTTTTCTGTAGTTGGACAGAGGGAGTCTGAAGATGTGAATGAAAGAGCCTCAGATAAGGTGATGGCTGCTGGCTCCGTGGTCGCTCAAGACCTAGCAAAGGATGGGCAGGAGGAAATGCCTGAAATCATCGACCAGATTCCTTCTTCAGAAAGCAATTTAGAAGAGCTGATACAACCTGCTGATTCCCAGGCTAATGATGTTGGATTTAAGAAGGTGTTTAAGTTTGTTGGCTTTAAATTCACTGTCAAAAAGGATAAGACCGAGAAGTCCGACACTGTGCAGCTACTCACTGTCAAAAAAGATGAAGGGGAAGGATCAGGAGCAGCAGACGGGGCTGGTGACCACCAGGAACCCAGCCAGGAGACCGGAGAGGCAACAGCCAAAGACAGTGAATTAAAACAATCCACGGAGAAACCCGAAGAAACCCTTAAGCATGAGCCAAGCAACACAGAGATTTCTCTCCAGGCTGAGTCTGGTCAAGCAGCAGAGGAAGGCAAAGAGGACGGGGAAGATAAACAAAAAGAACCCACCAAATCTCCAGAGTCTCCAGCTAGTCCGGTGGCCAGCGAAACAGCATCACCCTTCAAAAAGTTCTTCACGCAAGGTTGGGCTGGCTGGAGAAAAAAGACCAGTTTCAGGAAGCCGAAGGAGGAGGAGCTGGAAGCTTCAGAGAAGAAAAAGGACCAAGAGCCTGAAAAAGGAGACACGCAGGAACAGGAAAAGACAGAAGATACCTCAGAGAAAGTGGCAGCTTCTGAGCAAGAGGGCCCCCAGGAGATCGCCGAGAGCATTGACGCTGCCAGACTGTCCGCAGAATTTGAAAAAGTAG
The DNA here is from genome assembly GCF_030435805.1 of Mustela lutreola. NCBI lineage: Eukaryota > Metazoa > Chordata > Mammalia > Carnivora > Mustelidae > Mustela > Mustela lutreola. The sequence continues at coordinate 15,253,077 of NC_081295.1, read as the reverse complement.
AGCTGCCCTCTGAAGATCAAGTGCAGGGACCCCCCGAAGAGAGACCCGCCCCTTTAGCCACAGAAGTATTTGATGATAAGGTAGAGATTGTTGCCGAAGTCCACGTTAGGATGCCAGAGAAGAAGACAGAAGAGGAGAAGGCTGAGGGAGAAGAAGCAGTGGAGCCCTTGCCGTCTGAGAAAGGGGTACACTCCCAGGCTGAGCTCGAGAAAGCCGAGCCTCCTGAGGAGCCGGGGAAGATGAAAGAAATGTGTACCCCCGGAGGGGACCACCCCCAGCCGGCCGACCTGAGCCCCGAGGAGAAAGCGCCCTCTGCACACCCAGAGGGCGTCGTAAGTGAGGCAGACATGCTGTCCTCCCAAGAGAGAATGAAGGTGCAAGGAAGCCCTTTAAAGAAACTTTTTACCAGCACTGGCTTAAAAAAGCTTTCTGGAAAGAAACAGAAAGGGAAGAGAGGAGGAGGAGGGGATGAAGAGTCGGGGGAGCACCACCAGGTCGCAGCGGAGTCTCCGGACAGTGCAGATGAACAGAAGGGCGAGAGCTCTGCCTCGTCCCCGGAGGAACCGGAGGAGATGGCGTGTCTAGAGAAAGGCCTCGCGGACACACAGCAGGAGGGGGAGGCTGAGGAAGGGACTACCTCCGACGGGGAGAAGAAGAGAGAAGGTGTTACTCCCTGGGCATCTTTCAAAAAGATGGTGACGCCCAAGAAACGTGTTAGAAGGCTTTCTGAAAGTGACAAAGAAGACGAGTTGGAGAAAGTCAAGAGCGCCACCTTGTCTTCCACGGAGAGCGCGGCCTCCGAGATGCAGGAAGAAGCCAAGGGAAGTGGAGAAGAGCAGAAGCCAGAAGAACCCAAGCGCCGGGTCGATACCTCAGTATCTTGGGAAGCTTTGATTTGTGTGGGATCATCCAAGAAAAGAGCGAGAAAAGCATCATCTTCCGATGATGAAGGGGAACCGAAAACGATGGGAGGAGACGGCCAGAAACCAGATGATGCAGGAAAAGACAAAGAAACCGGACCGGACGCTGCGCTTGCCAGTTCTCAGGAACAGGATCAAGGGCCGGGCAGCCCCTCACCTGAGCAAGCTGGCAGCCCCACCGAAGGAGAGGGGGTTTCCACCTGGGAGTCCTTTAAAAGATTAGTCACTCCAAGGAAAAAATCGAAGTCGAAACTGGAAGAGAAAAGCGAAGATGCTGTACCTGGGTCTGTTGGAGAATATTCCACGTCAGATGCTGAGCCTGGGAAAGAAGAGTCTTGGGTTTCCATTAAGAAATTTATTCCTGGACGAAGGAAGAAAAGGTCAGACGGGAAAGCAGAACACGCCATGGCTGAAGATGCGGGGCCGCCAGAGGTCAACGAAGATGACTCCGATGTCCCGGCCGTGGTACCTCTGTCCGAGTATGACGCGGTGGAAAGGGAGAAAATCGAAGCTCAGCAAGCTCAAAAAAGCGAGGAGAAGCCTGAGCAGCAGGTAGCTGTTTCTGTGTCGGAAGAGCTCAGTACGAATCTGGTTCACGGCGTGAAGGTGACTGTCCTCGACGGGGCCAGGGCTGTTAGCAGTGTCGAAGAGAGGTCGCCGTCTTGGATATCCGCTTCGGTGACAGAAACTCTTGAAGAAACAGAGGAGGAAGCCAAACCCCTAACTGGGGAGGTACTTGAAGGAGAGGTCCTTGCAGAAGAAACCTCCGTTGTTACCAAAACTCTGCCAGAGGGCCAAGATGCCACTGATGACACGGTCATGAGCGAGGCGGAATTAACTTCGGAGGCCGTGACAGCTGCAGAAGGTGCAGAGGCATTTTGTGCTGAAGAAGCCGCAGAAGCATCTGGGGCTGAAGAGACCGCTGACATGGTCTCAGCTGTTTCTCAGCTCACCGACTCTCCAGAAACCACAGAGGAAGCAACACCCGTTCAGGAGGTGGAAGGCGGTGTGCCAGACCTGGAAGACCAAGAGAGGCGGACTCAAGAGGTCCTGCGGGCAGTTGCGGAGAAAGTTCGAGAAGGATCACCGCTGCCTGATGGTAGAGGGCCAGAAGACATGATTCAGACAACAGGGGACGTAGGAGCCAAAATACTGGAGAAGCTGGATGGAGCCGAAGAGGATGCTCCAGGGCTAGACCTGAAGAAAGAGGCAGATGGAGTGTTGGAAGTGAAGGCACAGGAAGCTAAAGCTGAGACTTTGACACAAGCCGAAGTAGTCGTACAGGCCACCCCAGAAGGCTTTGAGAAAGTTCCTGCAGTCACAGACAGTGTGGACTCCAGTGAGCCTAGAACCACTTGTCAAGCTGAAACCTTGGTTGGGGTAAAATCAGAGTTGATTCTGGAACAGGCTGTTGCTCCTGACTCCGCTGAAACCCTTACAGACAGCGAGACCAACGGAAGCACCCCTGTAGCAGATCTTGAAGCTCTCCCTGGAACACAGCAAGAGCAGATCCTGGAGATGCGCGAAGATTCCCAGGTCCCAGAAGCAGAAGCAGTTTCTGTCCCCGAACAGCTGCCTCCAACACCTGCTAGTTTTCCATCCCAGGAAGAAATTAAAGGACATTCAGAAACAGAAGAGGTTCTAGAACATATGGACAAAGAGGTACCGGTGGAAACCGTACCCATTCTTTCAAAGATGGATGCGATTGAAGAGGAAGGTCAGTTTACCGGTGGGGAGAGCAGAGAGAAACCGCTTCTCGAAGGCCCTGTCGCAGGTGCAGACCTTGAGACCACCGGGAGTCAGGAAACAAGTGAAGTTGTCCTTGAAGATGAAGCTCCTAAAGAATCTGAATTTCAAAAGGATGACGACACCGAAGTCCACAGCCCTACACCATCTCCCACCCCAGTGCAGGAAGAGGTGGAAGTTCAAGGAGAAAGGGAGGAGACGGAAGGAGAGCCAGCTCAAGCCACTCAAGAGGAACTCGAGCAAAAACCAGCTGTGACCACATCTGAGGAGCTTCGTAAGCACCTGGAGCAGACAGACGGCGTGGCCATCCTCCACGGGGAAGAGGAGGTTACCGCTTCGGAAAGTTCTCCCCGGCCAGTGCAGGAGGAAGTGGTATGCACAGAAGTTCAGGTCCAGACCCCAGAGGTGTCATTAACTCCAGCAGCTGCAGCAGTGGAGGAGAAGGTCTTAGAAGAAACTGTCAAGATTGTAGAAACCACGGAAACTCGGGAATCTGCAGACACACAGTTAGTACCCGAAGAAGAATCCTCCGAAAAAGATAAAGACTTGACCGCCCAGCCAGGGGACATCGAGGTGCCCACAGGGACTGAGGCTCAGCCGGAGTCAGCACCCGTGACCACAGTGGCTGCGCCTGAAGGAGGCATCGGTGCTGACCTGGAAGGAGAGAAAACCCCACCCCGGAGACCGTCCCCGGAGGAAGAGGGCGCGCCCAGTGCTGGTCCAGAAGTCCAAGGGAGTGAAACAAGAAAGGAAGATGGAAAGGCTGAAACCGAGATTTTGAAACTTGAGACTGAGAGCAGTAAACTTGTACAAAATGTAATCCAGACGGTTGTTGACCAGTTAGTGAGCTCGGAAGAAACAGCCGCTGATATCCAGACACAGGCCCCGCCGATGATTGCCGACGCCCCGGAGGGGAGGGTGCAACCTGAGACCGAAGAAGGGGAGCCACGGGCCACTGCACGGGATGGAACTCAAGCTGTGATGGCCAACGGAGAAGCCACGCTCACCGCCGGGGAACAGACCCATTCCGACGTGTGCGAAGCTGTGAGTGAAGCTTCAGTTGAGGTGGCAAGTGTTGAGGTAGAACCTTCCAGCATAAATGACCAGCAGCTCGAAGAGGCAGTTCTCCTGTCGGAGGAAAAGAAAGAAACAACCGGGACCGAGTCTGTTGCAGAAGATGGTGATCGTGCCAGCTTAGAAGAAAAGTTAGAGGGGTCCCTCTCTGAACCCCAAGAAGATGAAAAAGGTCATGTTGTTGAGCTGGAAAACCAGCACTCAGCCCTGGAAGGTGTGGCGGCCCTAGGAGGCTTGAGCAAAGAGTCCCCAGACACAGATGGACCAACACTGAAGGAGAAGGAAGGTGGCCAGGAAGTAGAATTTCCAGAAGGAAAAGTCCACAGCGAGTTAGAAGAAGAGATCAAAACCGAAACGCAGGACGACACTCAGAAACAGGAGGGAGAACCGACAAAATCCGAACCCACGGGATCCTAAAACGTCATGTAAGCAAGTTTCGTCTTCTAAAACAGTCTTTTCCTCTTTTCTTGCCATGTGATGGCATATTTGTTAGAAGGGAAGCAGGAGTTTGAGTCATTGTGACTGTAGGCAGATCCTTTAGTTGGGCAAGGAACAGTCAAGGAGATCCTGGTTCCCTTCCTTTTTTCCTCTCACTGACCTGCTGCCATTCAGGCTTAACTGATGTCACGAAAACAATGAGCTCATTCTCCACCCACGTGCCTGCTTTCAAAGAAAGTGAGGGGTCATGTGTGTGTGCACAAGCGTGCATGTGTGTGTGTGGCTCAAAGGCTTAAGAAACCGGTTGTGCGCCCATTGAATTTTTCTTTATAAGCAGAAGTTCATGGTGAGTTGCTGTCCTACAGCCTGAAATTGTAGTTGATAGCTCTCAAGGAAAAAAAAAAAAATTGTTCCCCCATCAGTAGGAACAGGCATTTAAAAAATTTCCCAATGTGTGTGATGGGCCCAAATGTTGGTGCTAGGGAGCCACAGCCCCCAAGTTTTGGGGTGGCCCAGTCTGAACTGCCACAGTCCTGACCCACTTGCTTTTTGGGGGGCGGCGCTCTGCTCTAAGGGCTTCTGCTGCTCCTGGAACGAACGAGGGAGGAGAAGACCTTGACTGACTTTGCATACTTCCTTCCTCCTCCAGGTCCAGCCCACGTGTTTGCAAGACCAGAATGTGAAGACGAGCAGTAGGAGGCGATGGATGCTGCTGTCGAGACTCGAGACCAGTGTTCCAGACTCAAAACCGAAGAACAGGTCCCTGGACTGACCTTTCTGGAGCCCCTGACAATCCTGAGGCTGCATCGGGAGCTAGAGCCATCTAACACTTCCTCCTCGCAGGGCCTCCCCCCTCACTTTGCCCTGATACCCTGTTCCAATGTTTCTGATTGAAGGTCCTGAATTCTTAACTCGAACTGGAGTTGGCCAAACCTGGTTCTGCTTCTCAAACTGGAGTATCTTCCTTTATGTATTTATATGTATGTTTTAAGTAACCCTCCTTCTGTATCTATTGTATATTTTTTTTTTCTTAATGATTAAGGAAATGTGCAGGATGGTACATTCCTTTTGTGTCGCCCAGGATAAGGCGGGCCAAGCAGCCATGCAGCCGCGGTCAAGTCTGGGGAAGTCGTGAGAACAACTCCCTAGAGACAACGTTCCTGATCAGAAGCTATAGTTCGTACTTTAAAATCTACTAAGGAGTAGGGTCCATGTTTCATACCGCTCTAAAATGGGTCACTTTCCTATTAGGCACAGTGTGCTAAAAATAAAAAGCCTTTTTGGGGTGGGGGAGGGGAAACATACAGAATGTTCCATTGTTACTGTGAAATTTCTTTCCAGCCCAGTGGGGGTTGGAAGGGAGTTTTTTGTTTGTTTGTTTGTTTGTTTGTTTTTTCCAGTAGCGAATTCACTCTAAGCCTTTTCTCTGAATTGTTGTGGCTGTTTGGAGAGAGGAGTGTGCTGAAATCCTGAGGCAAGGTAGTGAGAAACGTTTTTCATCTTGTCAAGAAAACAGTTGGCTGTTTTAAGGTTTTGATTCTACTCTTCTGTGCTGGACGACATTCACACACAGCGTGAAGGAAAGTCAGGTTCTTGATGACTGGTATTTTGGTAGGTCCTGGATTGTGTCTGTGCCATATCTGTGCCCACTCTTTAAAGGACAATGTTGCATTATGTTCATTTGGATAAACTGTGATTTGACAACCGATTTAAATAAAATATTTGCTTCACGTAGATTTGCTGGTTTTATTAGATACTAGGAAGCCTGGGGCATGTTTGTTGAGATCTAAAAGCAGCTAAGGTAGAAGTTTCCAGTGTGGTCACTACATGGTATCACCACTGGATACTGCTTTGAGGTAATGTTCAGAGGAACTCCAGCAGAGAGGCATCAGTTGCAGGTCAACCAGGAGCTTTTGAGATGGACAGGACTGATACAGTGCTACCATCTGGTGGTGCCTTCCTGGAAAAGTCAGTTTTCTTTCATCATTCTGGGTTTTAATGAGAAACATCAAGAAAGAAATTTTTAAGAAGGCTTAATAGTAAAAATGCCTTGCCCAATAGGTGATTTGAGTATTTTTTTAAAATATCAAAATGATTCTTAATTTATGCCAATATGTAAAAGACTTTGTCAGACTTTGGCCACAGTTAGCTGTGTCGTGTGCATGTGCATCTTAAATTGCACTCAAACTCAGAACTTTGGTTTGCAAACTGAAATTATGACTGCTAGTTAATGATTTTATTCTAGATGTTCTAGGAAGACAAGTTTGGCAGAAGGAACATAGGTTGTTAGAATTAGAAAGTAGTTGATCTTAGATCAACAAACCTGATGACCAAAAAAAGGGGGGGCCATATCATATCATGAGACACCTCATGATTAACAGTGTATGACATTGTAGCTGAGAAATACTTAATACCCTTTAAGGAGTTATTCTCCTATATAATAGTCATCTGAACATCATTATGAAACTTAACCCCCAAATTTAAAAAAAACAACCCTCTGATCTAAATAATTCTTTGCCAACTTAGAGACTTAAAAAAATCCAAGTGCTGATGCCAATTTTTGAAGATCAACCAAGAGGCACTGGAGATGAGAGCAAGCAATCTGTAAGGGGCTCCTGATGGGTCAAACACTGACTTCATCTCTATGGCACGAGACGCTTCACTTTGAACTGATTAAGGCTTTATGTAGTCAAGTGATTAACTTGGATTTTTTTTTTTTTAACCCCCTCCCACTCCATTCTATTTGGGTTTGCTCTTCCCGGAGCACCTGTGGCCAAGTCATTCTGGTTTTCCAGCAGTGGTTGCTTCATGACTGTACTTTTCATACTCCTTTATCTGGATGTGCCTCGGATTATCTCTGTACGAGTTCTAGACCTATATCTGTTAAGCAACACTTCTATTAGCCGGAGGAATGCTATTAACAGTAGCATGACATAGAATCCTGTATTACAATTCTAAAGCTGCTGTTGATTTATGAAGTACGTACCAGCGAAATGTAAACTGCAGAAGTTGGAGCAAGTGCCTATATTTTGCTACTTTTGGCATTACTGTAGAGCCATGTACAGTAGAACGCAATGCAAGACTTGTAAACTCTCACCACTTCTTATAATTGGGGAACGTAAAATGTTTCCCCTCAGGTTATTTTGCTGATGGTACACCTGAGTTGCCTCTCTGTTAACACATACTGTGTTTCCCGTATTTTCCTTTGGTGTTTGGAGCTACAAATAGTCAAGGGCTGGAAATTTTAGCTTTCAGTGTAAGCTTCAAGCATAGCAAGTTTCTTTTAACCTGAGAAAATATTTGATTCCTAGTTCTGTTTGGGGGGCAGATTTTCATTTATCTAAATAAAATGCGACCTAATTAAATGCCCTGGATTTTCTTGTCTGCAATCTCACCTTAATTCAGTTTTGATTGCTTTTCTCCACTGCTGTGGTAATCATCACACGTTTAACTTCTTTTATTTACTTACACCTTTGCAACATTCTCCACAGAGCATTGTGGGAGTTTGGAATATACCTGGGACATGTGTAAATGCACCCAAAATGGTCAGTGATTCTTAACCTTTTGGGAGCCAAGGGCCCTTTAATTAGAATCTCATTAAACCTCTGGCTGGGTATGTGCTATGGTGAGTGCTGTGAAGTGTGTAAACCTGGTGATTCAGAGACCTGTACTTCTAGGGATAAAAATACACGATACGTTTATTTAAAAAAATAAACTAAAAAATTAAAACAAAAACAAAAACAAAAAAAAAACAACCAAAAACCAAAAACCCTCTGGCTGACCTTGAACTCCCCAAAGTAGAGTTTTTGGACAGTCACACAGACACCTCCCTCTGAAATCCCAACCAGTAACTAGAACCAGAGGTAGGAACCAAGCTCTACAACGAAGGCGATGGACCCAGCAGCCCCAGGTTTCCCAGACAGTGAGAGGATGGAGGCTGATTGCGGTGTTCTGTAGCTTCAAGCCTAAGTGACCGTTCATTTCTAATGAACAGTCTAATGGAAATGGATCAGGATATCCTGGCATAATTGTTCTGTAAATGCAAACTTCTCCTCCCCACCCAATTCCTTACTATCTCCACCTGGAGTCACTGGACATGATCTGGGGATCAGGATTCTAATTCTACATATGAGAAAGTGGAGATTGAAACCACTGGTTTTTAATGGGGCGCGTGGGTGGCTCATCCGGTTGGGTGTCTGCCTTCAGCTTGGCGGTGGTCCTGAGGTCCTGGATTGAGCCCCGCCTTGGGCTCCATGTTCAGTGGAGAGGCTGCTTTTTCCCTCTCCCTCTGCCCTTCCCCACCCCCTTGCTCTTGGTCACTCTCTCTCAAATGAATAAATAAAATCTTAAAAAAGAGCAGCGTCACTGTAACACCATTTGGAGACCAGTGTTAGAATTTCATAAATGAAGAAAATAGGACTGAATGTGCCGTTTTCCCGCGGCAGGGTACTGAGTACGAAGGCCTACCTCTAACTCAACCCTGTGCTTTACCTCTTACTCTAACTCCAAATAACTTGGTATAATTCACGAGCGGAGAGGCAATGCTATAAATTAGATTAATTTAAAAACCACGTTGTGCTTGATTCTCCTCATCCCTGTTCTGATACCTGAAAAAAGCAGGCAGGGTTTCCTCTAGAACTTGAAACCTAAACAGAATCGGTGTTCTTTTGAAAGACTTGACAGAAATAATATTGCAGAGTTGGCCCGTGGGCCGCTTTGGGGCACGAGCCCTATTATAAATCATTAAAGTGACTTAGCAAGGAAGTGAAACGGTCCTTCTGTGTTAGTGATTCCCAAGGAGTGTTAGGGTCTTGTGTGGTGCGCTTTACCCTATTCCCTTGTAGCGTTCTTGGTTTCAGTGGCAAGGAAGGGTGTTACTGGAATTTAATGTGCTGGCCCAGGACAGCCCTTCATAGGAAAGAAACTTCTACCTAAAATGTCATGCGTCTCAGGGGCACCTGGGTGGCTCAGTTAAGCTTCTGCCTTTGATTCTGGCCATGATCTTGAGGTCCTGGGATGGACGCCGGCCCCACATCAGGCTCCCTGCTCAGAGGGGGAGTCTACTACTCCCTCTCCCTGTGCCCCTCCCCTACTCCCCCCACTGCACACAAGCTCTCTCTCAAATCTTCAAAAAAATAAAATGGCATGCCTCTGGAGAATTGCTTCCCAGACTGGAGGTTGGAAAGAGGACCACAAACGAGAATACCAGAATCCAGGCAGGAGCTGATAATGGGCACCATGAAAGCAATGGCCTTTTGGCTGGCGAGCCTATAGGTGAGATGGAGAGATGTAGGAGGGTCGAATCAACAGGGCCTGACACCTCATTGTCTGTCATGGGAACTTGGTGGAGTGAAGGACATTCTGGGCGACCAGCCTCGGTGTGTAGCTGAGCCATGATTTGGGAAATGTTCCATTCGCGGGGGCCCAGGAGCTATGTGAGGGCAAGTACAGATCGGCCTCGGGGTAAGTGGGTCTTGGGAGAGTTGAGAACGAGAGTCATGGCTTTTCCGTTCTGTGTCCTGGAAGACTCAGAGCGGGGAAATAATGGCCTAAAATCTCACATACAAGCTTTGGTCAGGTGATTGAGAAGAGGAAGCTTGCTTGCTTTCCTTCCTTCCTTCCTTCCTTTGTTCTTTCTTTCTTTCCTTTTTTTTTTTTTTTTTTTTTTAAGATTTTACTTACTTGCCCGAGAGTGACCAGGAGAGCAGGAACACAAGCAGGGGGCATGGCAGAGGGAGAAGCAGGCTTCCTGCTGAGCAGGGAGCCCGATGCGGGACGTGATCCCTCCAGCTAGGGAGGCAGACGTTTGACGACGGAGCTCCCCAGGCACCCAAGAGGTGGCTTTATCGCTTCTCACTACAGTGTCATTTCAGAATCTTCACTAGAGTCTCCTCTTGGGAATGTGCCTTAGGAACTAAGAAAGCAAAACTTGGGCACCTGAGTGGCTCAGTGGGTTAAAGCCTCTGCCTTCAGCTCAGGTCATGATCCCAGGATTCCCGGATCGAGCCCCGCATCAGGCTCTCTGCTCAGCAGGGTGCCTGCTTCCCTTCCTCTCTCTCCACCTGCCTCTACTTGTGATCTCTGCCTGTCAAATAAATAAAGTCTTTAAAAAAAAAAAAAAGCAAAATGCACCACAATGCATTCATATTAGTAATTAGAAGGGAAAGAGACATAGGTAAATAAATAGAAGAGGAAAAAATAAAGAGAAATATGTAAATAAAGCCGCCCACCAGAGGCCGGGACCGCTGTTCACTGCTGTGTCCTTGAAGATCTTGGTAACCTTCAGAATGACACGGATCTTCCCAAAGTTACGAAGACCCATCTTACTCACAGGCGCTCTTTCTAGAAATGAAACCTCCACTTGTGTGTCATCACATTTCATTTCTTTCCTCCCCTTTTCCCTTTTGGCTTGGGTGGCGTGCTTCACGGCTCTCCAGGGAGGCTTGACGGGGGAGACCTGTTCCATGGGGCGGAGGGCCTGTGGGAGGGACGGTCCCCGCAGCGTTCTGGGTCCGTCCCCGCTTCCACCCCACGCCGCACCGCGGAGGCTCCGGTCCTCCCGCATTTGTCTACTCACGGGCGTTACTACCTAACTGCAAAGATAAGATTTTTAGTTTCTTTTCTTTCGCTGACCAAAAAGGACATGGGGGCTGTGTACTTACTTCTCAGGGGTTGTGTGGCCTCGGCCGACCACCTCCATGCCATTTTGTGTCCTCACCCAGATCCTGGCCCCTTTCCTACGGAGGAAGCTAGGTGGCCTCCCCGAAAACTACTTAGAATATTCGATTACTTTAGCTTTATTCTCTTCCGTGCTCACAGGTTACAGGTGCCTCTGGAAGGAGAGGAGGGAGGTTTAGAATAAAGCCCATTTCTTCCAAGGGCTCCTGTACCAATGTGTACAGATCATATATCTCGTTAAGGAGCACTTTGCCTCAAAGAAAGCAGAATGCTAGAAATTCTCGCAGGTCTCTGTGTGGCCCCACAGTAGATCCCCTGGTTATTGCAATTCTAAGGAGCAAGTAGAACCGGGGAAGGATAGGAATATAGCAGAAATGATAGAGTAATGCTGTGGTTCTCAAAATGTGGCTCCTGGGAGCACCTGGGTGGCTCGGTTGGTGAAACGTCTGCCTTTGGCCCAAGTCGTGATCCCAGGGTCGTGGGATGGAATCAGCAGGGAGTCTGCTTCTTTCTCTCCCCCTGCTCGTGCTCTCTCTTTTTCTCTCTCAAATAAATAAAAATCTTTTTTAAAAATGTGGCTCCAAGGGGGGGAGGCCTGGGTGGCTCAGTTGGTTGAGCCTCCAGCTCAGGTCATGATCCTGGAGTCCCAGGATGGAGACCCGCAATGGGCTTCCTGCTCAGCGGTGGTGGGGGGGGCGGTGTCTGCTTCTCTCTCTGACCTTCCCCCATTCATGCTCGCTCGCTCTATCATTCTCTCTCTCTCTCAAATAAATAAAGACTTTAAAAAAAATGTGGCTTCCAGAATCATCGTCATCATCTCATCTGGGAACCTATTAGACGTGCACATTCTTGGGCCTGACCTCGGACGGACTGAATCGGAGACTCTGCCAGGCTGAAAGTCTGTTTCATGAAGCCCTCCGGGAGATTCTGATGTGCCTGTTTTAGGACCACTGCCGTAACATAAGGCTATAGAACGGATTTAAGTTAATTGCCTCAGTTGCAGAACAAATAGGTTTGTTTGTTCCCTGCCCCTGGCACCTCTCCCCCAGCAATTGCTTCTAGTCCACAGAAATGTTTGCACATTTGGGAATACATGTCTTTTCCCGCTGCCTAATATAATTTGGACAAACCTAGGTCTGAAACCAGACACAAAAAAGTAGGTCAGATGAGCAAGGAAAGCCATGCCTTGTACTTCTTGCTTTTGCTGAATCAAAGGCTTGTCAATTACAATAATACAGGACTTGCCCATTGCCAAGGGCTGGTCAAAGGTGCTTGTTAGGTGTAGGCATCCCTGGGGGAGGAGAAAGAGCATTGCTTTTTGAGGGAGCCACATGGGGTTTTAAAAGATGACTGTCTCTATTTGGCTGGATAACCTCAAAGAGGTTATTTAATTTCTTTGGGGCTCAGTCTCCTCATTTATAAAAATGGGACACATGCTTGCCAGGATGATTGGGAGTAAATGAAAGCCTCTAGCACACAGACACCCTGTTGAGGATCTCACGTACCCCACTCAGCCCTTCTGTTGACAATGCCTTCTTCACAAGCAGCGATGTTCATAATGACCAAGAAATTAGGCAGGGCAGGTGATTACGTATTTTTCAGAGAGCAGCGCCAACTTCAGTCAAGAATAACCATGTTTTATATTCAGAATTACTTTGATCTGAAGAGAATGAAACCACAGAATATCATTTCATCCTGGTCCATTTATTTTTCACATTGAAGATTCCGAGTCTACTTTTTATTTAGAGAGTTGTTAACAGGTTAGCTAATACCCTTCTAGTTGTGTTTAAGGGGCTAGTTCTAGAAGAGGCAGGTTAGTTGATCTGTCTCAAGATACTTCGTTTTATATTTACTCAAAGATTTCTAAGCCTGAATCTTGCTTACCTGCCAATGATGTATGACAATGGTTTGTTCCAGACTAAAATGGAAAACTAAAGCCAAGCAAAATGCAATCTAAGTATTTTGAGGATTCTGAAAATTGTCCTAAAAATGCAGTCAATCTCAAGAACAAGTTTCATTCCATTCCGATAAACTACTCTCCATACAAGTAAGTTTGTCTCAACATTCCTTACTAGTGAATGAGTGAAGAGGGCTCCCCCTCCCCCCACCATAATTCCAACCAAGCCTTAGGAAGTACTCCCCCGCCCCACACACGGTCCTCCCCAACCATCCTCCTAAGTGCCTAGATATTTCTAAACATAGCAATTCAGTGACCAAGGCGTGACATTTTGAACTGAAAGCCTCACTCGGCATGCTTCAGCTCTTTCCCTTTCTTGGAGGGAAATTACAAATAAGAATAGTGGCTGGTTTCTCGGACTTTTTTTTTTTTTTTTTTTTTAGATTTTTATTTATTTATTTGACAGAGATCACAAGCAGGCAGAGAGGCAGACATAGAGAGAGGGGGAAGCAGGCTCCCTGCTGAGCAGAGAGCCCTATGCAGGGCTCCATCCCAGGACCCTGGGATCATGACCTGAGCCCAAGGCAGAGGTGGCTCAGGCTTTAAACCACTGAGCCACCCAGACGCCCCACAGGTTTCTATGACTTTTTATTTTAAGGATCTTATTTTTAAGTAATCTCTACACCCAACATGGGGATCGAACTTACAACCCCGAGAGCAAGAGCCATATGATCCACTCACTGAGCCAGCTAGCCGCCCTAGTAATGACTTTAGAAAGGAGAATATTTGAGGTCCATTCTACTCTCCATTCTTCTATCCTTATCCAAAGCTATTTTATATATGTATGTATATATTTTCCAGTTTTATAACTGGAAAAAATAAAATCTAAAAAAATAAATAAAAATCTAAAATCCCATTACAGCCATATTTCCCAGGGTAAATCCTACACTATTTTACAGATTTTTTTTTAGCTGTATCTGTTTAATGAATGGGTCACTTTTGTTTTCCCTATGAAAGGAATGGTAGTACCAATGGTGTCAATAATGGCTAAAATGTGGAGAGTGACAGCCTAAATTAATGATGCTGGAGCTTGGGTGTTCAGACTGACATTACTAACTGAAATGTCCAAAGCGTGTTTACATTGGTACCATCAAAAATTAAGAATGAAATGTTAACTTTATAACCTCTTGTGATGAAATAGTCAGCGAGCATTCTAGGGTAGGGAGGGACTGGCAGGTCTGTCACAAGAGGAGGAGGTAGCCACAAGCCAGCATTAAGACCTCCTGCCCATAGCGAGCAGCTGACCACAGTTCCCGCTCCACCAAATTGTGGGAAGTGACCTGGGGCCAGCTGGCATCTTCACCTCAGCCTCTCTCATTACCCACCAGATCCCTTGGGATTCCTATGACTTTCTGCTCTTTAAGAGCCTCTGGTGTGACCCATGTGCCTTCGAGGATGCCTGGTGTGCTGAGGAGAGCAGCGGGGACCTGCCCGGATCTCCCCTTCCACAGATACTCAGAGAACTTAATTTGGCACAAGACTCTCATTTAAATTGGGAGATGTTGAATATGATTTTTATTTATTTATTTATTTTTTATTTTTTATTTTTTTTTTTTTTAAGATTTTATTTATTTATTTGACAGAGAGAAATTACAAGTACACTGAGAGGCAGGCAGAGAGAGAGAGAAGGAAGCAGGCTCCCTGCCGAGCAGAGAGCCCGATGCGGGACTCGATCCCAGGACCCTGAGATCATGACCTGAGCCGAAGGCAGCGGCTTAACCCACTGAGCCACCCAGGCGCCCTTGAATATGATTTTTAAAAAAGATGAAATCAACGGAAAGCTCTCAGTATTTGAGAATCTAAATTTATATAGCGTGACTTTGTGTCATTTTTTTAGGTAAACACCTCTTGGAGTCTTCCCTATAAAACAAAGTTGGGTAAGATGACCTCCAGACCCCTCAGAGAACTTAATTTGGCACAAGACTCTCATTTAAATTGGGAGATGTTGAATATGATTTTTAAAAAAGATGAAATCAACGGAAAGCTCTCAGTATTTGAGAATCTAAGTTTATATAGCGTGACTTTGTGTCATTTTTTAAGGTAAACACCTCTTGGAGTCTTCCCTGTAAAACAAAGTTGGGTAGGATGACCTCCAGACCCCTTCCTGGCCAAGCTTGGACTGACCATGGCACCTTCATACTGTTTACTCATTTGTTTCCCACAATCTGATGATCCAGCAGTTATCACTGTCTTCATTTTTTTTTGTTTTTGGTAAGATTTTATTTATTTATTTGACAGAGATCACAAGTAGGCAGGGAGGCAGGCAGAGAGAGAGAGAGGAAGGGAAGCAGGCTTCCTGCTGAGCAGAGAGCCCGATGCGGGGCTCGATCCCAGGACCCTGGGATCATGACCTGAGCCGAAGGCAGAAGCTTTAACCCACTGAGCCACCCAGGCGTCCCCACTGTCTTCATTTTATAGATGTAGAAAATGCCACTCAAGTGATGGGGCCTGCCCGAAGTTCTGCAGACAGAAAGGAGGTGCCACAAGGAGATGCCTCCTTGGGCCACGCCCCCCTCCCTGCATCTCTTTAGGTAGACAAAGTAATACACAGATAGAATAAAATACCCATTTAATTAAATGTTTATTCAATGAAAGTATGTATAAAAACTTACAAATCTGAGAACTCAACTATACATGAAACAGGATGACGGGATATTCAGTTTTAAACATATACGTACAGCACAGCTATGAACTGTTCTTCCCTTTTCCCTTCGGTCCTTATTTCTGGCTCCTGTTCTGTCCTGTCAGACCCATTCTGTTATTGGCCCAAGGAAAGATTAATGGACACATTTTACTGCTTTCAGGCCAGTGGAGGAAATTTCAGGTATTTAAAGGACAGAGAAAAAAAATGTGGAGATGAAACAACAAAATCGAGTTTTTTCCCCCCAAACAGCAATTAGGTTTTTTTGTCCTGATTTTTCTTTGCCATTTTTTGATGCTTCAATGAATGTTGCCAGTAAAGTATTAGCATTAACGTTTAAAGTCATTAAAGTTACTACATGCTTTGCCCACAGCCTTGCCTCTGAGATGCACTTTCCTGCATACATACACTGATTTAAAGCAGCTGGTCGGTGCCAAAACAAATTTACCACCGGCAGCTGCTGGAATGGCATGTCGTTTTCTATTCAGAAAGACAATCTACAGAATAACAGTACTCGCAAGTCTGATTTTTAAAACAACCAACAGATTTATCAGAAACTAAAACAGAGAATTTTTTTCTCGTTCAACTTTGAAAGAAGCCAGCAATTGGATAAGGCATGTGCGTTAATACACCTGTTTATCACAAATATCCACACATTTTCTCTTACAAACACACAAACTCACAGCTTTGTCATGTTTTATCCAAAAATTAAGATTGCCATCACATTATTACTTTTTCTCTTTTGTGTTTTGTTCAAGTAGATTTCCTAACGAATGATTTTTCTTGACTGGACATAATCTCGAAGGACGCATTCTGAAATAAGACACCTGGAGGATAAATACTAAGAACATTTACTTGGGTTTAAAGTTTCCCCACACCTTCTAGATTTTTGCATAGTACAGAGCCCAGCGGAATCTCTAAGAAGCATGCTGTATTTTCTGCCGTTTTCCGAGAAGGAAGACTTATTACCCAGGGAAAGTCATAATTTGAGTTTACCAAATTG
This sequence comes from Mustela lutreola, assembly GCF_030435805.1. Taxonomy (NCBI): domain Eukaryota; kingdom Metazoa; phylum Chordata; class Mammalia; order Carnivora; family Mustelidae; genus Mustela; species Mustela lutreola. The sequence goes on along the minus strand of NC_081295.1, from coordinate 15,236,620 downwards.
CATTCTAGTTGTTTTGTTTTGTTGTATACCCTTCATTAGTTGCAAGTCTGCTTTTAAATAATCTAAAACGTCTCAAAATCTATTTTGAGTTTATAAGTACTACTGCCCATTATCTCTCCAATATCCCCTGACTCGAAGTAAATATGTTCCAGGTTTATAATGCACAAAGCCTCTGCGGAGGAAGGGCTGGGGACAGGGTGGCGGTGGGGAGGACGGAAGGACCGGGGACCTGTTGGAATCATGCCACGGAGAACTACAGTTCTGAATGGGGAGGTGGGGTGGGGGGTGGGGGCAAGGGGGGCGGGAGAGGAGACCGTCTCTGTAAAAATGACAGTTAAAAAAAAAAAAAAAAAAAAAAGGTAAGTCACATTCAGTCTAACAACACTGTTTCCTGCTCCTTTTTGATGGAGGCTAACACTGGGTGGTCGGGTTCCGTGACTTCCGAGTCCGCGCTGCCCAGGAGAATGGACCGCCCCTCGTCCAGGGCGAAAACGTCCGAGTTCTGGTTCTGGCACGAGTGTTTCACCACCTCATTGGGAGTCGAGAAGGTTTTGTCGCACAAGTTGCACTTGTAGGGTTTGTTGGTCTGCACCAGCATGTTGTCCATCTGACTGCCCTCCTCGAACGTGCAGAGCTCCAGAGTCTGCTTGTCCACCATGGTGTAGGTGTCCATGCTCTGGTTGAGGCACACGTGCCGCGCCGCCTGGTTGGCCCTGCAGAAGCTCTTGTCGCAGGTGCTGCACTTGAAGGGCTTGCCGGTGTGTATGTACATGTGCTCCCTCCAGTGGCTCTTCTGGATGAACTTGCGGCCGCAGATGGTGCACTCGTACTTGCGCCGCTTCACCTCGCGCTCCTGGTCCGCCTGCTCCAGGTTGTCGATGTCCGCGATGTCCGAGGGCGGCGGCGTCTCCGAGTGCGGCTGCCCGTCGATGATGGGCGAGTCGGAGATGTGCTGCAGCTCGCTGTCGCTGATCATCCCGGCCTCGGGCACCTCCATGGCGTCCTTCCCCAGGTCCGGGGCGTTGCTGCAGAGAGACAGGGGCCCCCGGCTGTCGCCGGGCTGGCCGGACGTGAACGGCACGCCCGTGTGGATCTGGAGGTGCTCCCGCAGGCTGCTGCGCAGCGTGAAGCGCCGGCCGCACAGGTGGCAGGCGTAGTACTTGGGGAAGCTCCCGTTCCTCTTCATGATGCTCGGCTTCACGTGGGCGATGGTGAGGGCCGCCGGCTGTTCGTCCGAGGACGAGGCCTCCAGGTTGGTCTCCTCCCCGGGGGGCGGGGGAGGCACGGGCGTGGAAACGAGTTCCGGGGACAGCGAGGTCTGCAGCGGGTCCGAGGGAGTCAGGTGCGTCCGAGTCACCGGGGCCAGGTTGGAAGGCAGCTGGGACAGCTGGGCGGCCTCCGGCGCCTGCTCCTGGCTCACCCGGGACGGCTGCGGCCGCGCTTCCCGCCCCAGCTTCTCGGGGGCAGAGGCGATCTTGGTGGCTTGTCGCAACTGGTGGTCTGCGATCTGAATGCCGTACAGGGAAGAAGCGAGCGGGAAAACTTGGTCGGGGTGAGAAAAGGCGCCCTGGCTGGCCAGGCTGGCTTCCTGGATCAGCGGGTAGGCGTGCAGAAACTTGATCCCCTGTTCCAGTCGAACGGGATCGATGAGCTGGGGTGCCATCTTGCCGGTGTACATCAGATGTAAGAGATAGCTGAAGATATCCGGCTGGATGTCGGTCGGTTTCAAACGGACACACTCACTGCAAGAGACAGGGACAAGTCTGTAAGTGTCAGCCCAGGTCTCCAGGGAGAACATGATCTCTGGAGAAAAAAGGGGGCAACTTTTAAAGGCAAATGAAACCAGAGCATTTCCCCTTTCTTAGGGTTAGTGTTTCATGAACAGGAATACTCAGGGGAGATAACTGGAACCCATGTAATTTCATGGTGTTAAGAACAGACAGAGACAATAAATGTATTTGCAAGGATGAGAAGGAAAAAGTTCACGTTAAGCAAATATGGTATCTTAACTCCTAGATTCTTGAAGCAGTTTTTTTTTTCTCCTCAGAGTCTACATGAACTTCTATCACATTGTATTTTTAGACAGAACTCTGAGAGTTCTATATAAAAAAACTTTTGTGTTTTGTGCAGAGGATCTATTGCTTCTCCATCTGAAAGTGGCCTGTGACCTGGAAATGGTTAAGAGCCGCTGACCTGGCAGAGCTTTGGCTAAAAGTCTATGATTTTCTATTGATCCAATGCCATCCAGAGCTCAGCAGGAGATCTTTTAAGGCAAATCAAACAATCTACCTGGTGAGAAAGTTTCTTCATTTGTAAAATGACACGGGGGAGCTGGGCTAGTATGAACAAGCGCTAGGAGCCACACGACAAAAGTGAGAGAAAAATAAAACCTAATTCTGTTGGTGCTCTAAACTCTCTGATCTGCACCCCCCGCCCCAGGAAGGTATGTGGGAGCATTCTAGCTCTAATGGGGTCAGATCACCTTCCCAGTATTGCTAGACTGCAGTAAAAAGCGGTTCCAGGACAACTCCCTTACTTACCAAATGTAAATACCACCACCACCAGAAGTAGCCCCGGCCTTTACAGGCATTATCTCATTAAACTCCATTCATTCTCATTTTCCAGCTAAGGGATTGAGGCTCAAAGAGATTCATGCCTTGCTCAATATCAGAGTTCGAAGAGGGATTTAAATCTCGGTCTCAATCCAAACCCATGACACCAAAATTGTTTAGAGCATGAAAACAATCCTGTGTAGTGGTTCAGGCAGAGGGGACTCTTCCTATCTGACAGATCTGGAAACTGAGAACCCAAAAAGTTAAGTGATTTATCTGAGGTCCCTAAAGCAGCTAGTGTTTGCCTCATTCAAGAAACATCATTCTGATCAAGCAGCTTTAATCAAGAAGTCCCAAAAAACTCTTCCTAAACCATCACTAATGACAGCAATTCTAATGCATTAAAAGCAATGACTGTATCTATAAAGTATGAGGTGTGTGCTGTATGTCCCCTGAGTGAATATATTCTAGAGACAATGCATTTTCAATTTCAAGGACAGCTTCTTTGAATGCCTTTAGAATGTATAATCATTTTTAAAAATGGAGGAGTTATTTAATCAGGTTCTTACAATGTATAATCATTTTTGATTATACCACTTCTTACTCTTGTAACTCTTTTTGTCTCCTTTAGCTGTTTATCTTATCAATATATGTTTTTCAACATGCTAAAAAAAGTCACAGTATACCTGCTCTTCCAAATTTAACATTTTATTCTATTTTTAAAAGGAGTGATTTAATAGCAATTTGTGACAGACCAGATTTGAGGAATTCCTGTCTTGCTATCAATACGTGTATATTTCAAGATGACTGCATACAAGTAATCATGTGAAAAGTGTCTGCCTACAAAGTATGGAAGTCAAAGAATAAAGATTATGCATAGAAACTAGCAGCACTTTGATGGCAGAACGAAGAGAGTTTCTGTGACTCTTTTTTTAAAAAGATAGATCACTCAGTTTCCTTTGGAGTCTTTTTATAGGTGGTCCTCCTTTCGAGCACAGGGTGAGTGCCGACAATACTGTGTGTACACTAGAATACATTTCAGGGGCTCTAGGGAAGTTCAATATTCAAAACAAAGCTTCAGGGATCATGTGTGGGGAAGAATACTTTAATCAGGTAAACAGCCACCTCCAAAACAGAGAACTGGGAAACCACAGGCCTTCGGAGATGCAAAGTACTCCCAGGAGTTCACAGGGCACCTTTGTTCTGCTGGAAGGGTATGTTCCTCCAGGCAAAAGAGAAAGCAAGCCCCCCTCTGCCTCCCAGAAAGAGAAGAGAGGGGTCTAAGTCCCAAGGAGGAATATGTTTTTTAGCATCTGTGATCGGTAAGTACCAAGTGGGGTCCCTTTCTATACAAGTTTTGTTGTCAGTTTTATGGTTTTCCCTTATTGTTACTACATAGGTTGTCCTCTGTCTACTGTCAGTGATGGGTGGTTACTGAGCAGAGCTCAGGTTTTAAGGAACTGTGTGCAATCTCTGAAGGCAAAGAATAAACGGGGCTGGGAGACCCTGCCAGGCTGGAGGGAGAAGGAATCCGAAGGGACCCCCGGGGCTGGAGAGAAACCACCCCGGAGAGGGAGGCCTCTGGGATTCAATGCCAGTGCCTAGGGCCCTGGGAGGTTCCCAGAGACCAATGATCTTGATTTCTCGACTTTATTTTTTTTTTTCCTTAAAGCAGAAGAACACATGCACACATATACACATAGAAACACTTGAAAAAAAAAAGTTATTTAAAAAAGTTCCTTAGGTCACATTCTAGCAATTTCCATCCTTAACTGCTCCCCTCCCAGCTAGACCCCTCTGCTCGCTACGGGCCAGACTTTGGTCATTTCCAAGTCCTTCTGGAAGGACACAGCTCCCCGCAAGATAATTACACCTACATGGTTTGGTCTGTAGGTGTCTGCTTGAGACACTTTTACAGGAAAAATAAGGTTTTAGCACAGCCACAAGCCCTTTGTGCAAACTTCCACAGGAATTTGCATTTTTAATCTTTCCTTCACTGGAATCTCAAAGGAAAAAAGGGTCTTAAAGAACCTTAGAAATAATTCATTTTACATAATGTTCTACCTCGCTCAGGAGGTTGTGCTTAGTCAGACCTGCCTCTCTGCAGTCTGGGGAACTCGGTGTTTGCAGTCCTGTGAGATTCACAACCCAGTCACTTCCAGGGCTGCACACCAGACAGAGACATCTAGTGGCACTACAGACAACAGAACACTCTTAAACCAAGTGTGAAAAACCTGTATTCTCAGTCCACCTTCTGGGTAATCAGGGGGCAGCTCACAGCACCTGACAAAGAAGGCCCTGGTTTGAAAGGCTGCCTCGGGCCTTTGTTCTCTGTTTGCTTGGTCTCAAAGAGAAAAGAACACTGGGGACTCCGGTCTACACAGATACCACATTTCCTTTTTTACAAAGGCATTTAAACTGCTCTCCACTTAAGTTTCTTCCATCTATTTAAAATTCATTAAACTGGGGCGCCTGGGTGGCTCAGTGGGTTAAGCCTCTGCCTTTGGCTCAGGTCAAGATCGCAGGATCCTGGGATTGAGCCCCACATCATTGGGCTCTCTGCTCAGCAGGGAGCCTGCTTCCGCCCGTCCTCTCTCTGCCTACTTGTGATCTCTGTCAAATAAATAAATAGATCTTAAAACTCATTAAACTGTTTTTTTTTTTTACTCCTCAAAATGAAAATCTTTCCCCCTCAAGACAAGTTAACTCATTGTGTTGAAACTTCTACGCAAGTCTCCGACGATGAGGTAAAAGGGAACGTCCTTAGTGTTGCAGGACAAAGCAACCTCTGCTCCCCATCATAAATCCCTCTTCTTCACCCATTCTACTCCTCCAGACACTTATCTGGTGGCCATTATGGACGAATACCCAAACTATACACGGGGCATCCACAAAGCTTGGTCAAACCTGGTCTCTGCCCTCAGGAAACTTACAAATGAAGGGGCTGGGGGGAGAGAGAAGTCCACCGAGAACAATACAAGGAAAATGTGCTGATCTTGTAAAGGGGCAGAAAGTGCTGTGAAATGTGAGAGAGGAAGAGCCGGCTATGGATCACTGTGGGGAGGGGTCGCAGAAGAGGTGAGGGGCAGCCGGGCTCGGGGACTGGGCATGATGGCCAAGCAGGGTGCCCAAGCAGGCTGCAGCCTTCGGGCCTTGAAAGAGAAGCAGGAGGAATCCGTGTGCTGTTTTGATGTGTAACGGACGACCTCGAGGTTTCTGATCCAAGCAGGACACTCTGGACTAGGTTTCTTTTTTTTTTTTTTTTTTAGATTTTATTTATTTATTTGACAGAGAGAGATGACAAGCAGGCAGAGAGGCAGGCAGAGAGAGAGAGGAGGAAGCAGGCTCCCTGCTGAGCAGAGAGCCTGATTTGGGGCTCGATCCCAGGACCCTGGGATCATGACCCGAGCTGAAGACAGTGGCTTAACCCACTGAGCCACCCAGGCGTCCCTGGACTAGGTTTCTGATCAAAGGTGCTCGCTCGCTCTTCAGGAATATTCGTCTGACAGGAGTGATTAGGAAGGGGAAGGAAAGGGCTAATGCAAAAGGGACTGAGAGGGAAATGTGACTGGGGGCGGGACCAAGAAAATGGGGTTCTAGAGCGATTTTAAGTGCGGTTTACTTGGAGATAAATAGGGAAGGACCTGGGAAGGTCTAACTCAGCTTCAGACACGCTGATACTCCATTCGACCCCTTGAGCAGCAGCCTCGCAGCCTTGGGAAGCAGAGTTCTGGACGCAGAGAAAGGTCAAGGCCAGAGTTGTAAACTTGTGGCTTCCACTGGAGGCCAAATCCAGAAGAAACAAGCTCCTCAGGAGAGCGCACAGGGAAAGAAGCATGGAGAGCTCCAGACTAAAACTCAGCAGGACTCTCAGAAGGCTCCTGCCCAGAGGGCAGGAAAACAGGGAACGTTCTGCATTATCAAAGTGCGGCTGATGCAGTGCGGCCAAGGACAAGGAAGCCAGAGGCTGAGAAGAGCCGCGGTTTTGATGATGAAGAGGTGACCTTAGAGAAATGATTTCGGTGGAGATGGAGCACAGACCACAGTGTCCCCAGAGAGGAGAGGTTAAGGGGGTAGTGGGGAGCACCAGCAAGGCTGTGACTCACCCTCTGAACACCTTCACCGTGAGATAAAGGAGAAGGTGCCCCACAGCACAGCCAAGGTACCCGGGATGTTGATCCTGCAGCGGCTCGGATACGGGGGCAGTGCACAGAGAAAAGGATAGAACAGAGAGTAAGAGGGCGGATCTGTAGCCTGAGAGTTGGAGGAAGCCCACTTTTCCTTAGAGGGTCCTTTTCTCCAAGATGGGAGAGATGGGAAGGAAAGATCAAACAAAGATGCTGAGACTGAGATGTGTTAAGAGAGAAAAGAAGGGAACTGGGGAATTCATGCCCTGAAGCTTCTCATTAGACTGGCAGATAAGGATAAAAATAGGGAAAGGAGTGGGGGCAGCCGGGGCCCAGGGCTGGAGGAGTGGGAGCGAGGGAATCAGGCTGCCACTGCCCATCCTGGGGGTCGGGCTCAGCTACCCAGGGTACTGGGCGTGGAGGGGCTGCCGGGGGGCTCCAAGGTCCATGGAAGTGTGAGTAACCAAGGGGCCCAGGGGCCTAGGATTCCAGGGAGAGGAGGTGAGCCCCATGGTCTGGATGGGCTAAGAGCAGGTGCAGAGGGGAAGAGGGCCATGAAGTTCAGCGTCTACAGTCATTAGATTATTATCAACCACGTTAGTTACCTGGTCTGATGGACAAACAACATCTTAAAGTAATTGGAGAATGAAGCAAGAACTGATTTGTGTGCCTTGAAGTACACATCGCCGATGGCAACCGTGCAGTCACACAGGAAACCAAACTCTCGCTGAGCGTTTAACTGTTGCAGAAGAATAAGTCCATGGTTGGCCAAATCCATTTTTTTTTAAATCTGCAAAGCAAACAATTTTTTTTTTTAAGAAAGGTGATTCACAAGTAAGTATGTGTCCGTTATAGTCACCAACAGTAATGACCACAGCTAAAAAGTCATGCTAACAACGTGACACCAGCTCGCTCATTTCACCTCCATGGCCGCCCTGGGAGTCAGCTGTCTTCACTCCCCTTTCACAGATGATGGCATTTACAGCAAGGTGGGAGATTACGTGGTCTGCCCAAGTTTACACAGACGTGCGTGGGGGGAGCCGAGCCGGGAAATGAACTCGGCTGTCTGCGCTCCAGACAGCAAATGTCCCCAGATCAGTTAGTCTTTTAGTTTACGACTCCAAATGCAAATTCTAAATGACCTGTCTACTAGAACTTGTCAAATCTTCCATAGAGATCAGTAAATTAAGGTGCTGGGCGGGGTGCAGGGGGGCGGGGAGGACACAGCAGAGTAGGGTGAAGATCTCACCAAACTGGGGCATTTTCCAGCTCCTGCCCTGGGGACAGGGCTGCCCCTGGCGGGGATAAAACAACCCGCCCGTTATTGCCCTGGACACCTGTGCTCGTGGAGGGGGAGTGGGATGGCGACCTCTTCCCTTTTTTGTGGATGAGGGATTGGGCTTTGAGAGGTGTAAATAAGTTTGCCCAGGCCATCAAGCTAGAAGCCAGGGGAACCAACATTTAAATCCCATTGTTCTGACTCCAAATTCTACGGTCTTCATGACCACTTCACCCTAGCAAAGCACTGGGTCTGAATCAGCTGCAGAGGAGCAGAGCTGCCTCTAAAGGAGGTAGCTCGGCACATCCATAGGCTGCTCCTTTCCCGCCAAGAGCATTTCTAACAGCCCGCTACACACAGATCAGCGTTAAACTTAACAGTAGACTCAGTGTTACCAAGAGCGAATGCCTTCTAAGATTGCGAACAAGGCAAGGATGCCCACTCTCATTACCGAACGTAGTACTGGAAGTTTGAGTTTGTGCAATAAAGCAAGAAAGGAAATAAAAGCCATACAGAGAGGAAAGAGAGAACCAAAGCTGTCCCTCTTGCCAGATGACATGGTTGTTACCTAGAAAATCCCAAGGAATCTACAAAAAAAAAAAAAAAAAAAAAAACCCCTCCTGGAACTAACAAGCGAGTCTGGCCATACCACGGGGAGGCTACAAGATAAACATGTGAAAGTTAACTATAATTCTGTATACTAAGTTTGAGCCTGCGGACACTGAAATTAGAAATATAACACCATTACAATCACTTAAAATGTTGAAATACATAGGTTGTCGATCTAACCAAACATGTATAGGGCGTGTATGCTGAAGAATCTGAAACACTGAAGAAAAAAAAATCAAAGAATATTTAAAGAAATGGAAAGATACACTGTATTTATGGTTAGGAAAATCCAACATAGCACAAACAAGTTTTTCCCAAGTCAGCATATAGGTTTGGCAAAATTCTTATCAAAATTCTTGCAAGGGCTTTTTGTTTTTGTTTTTGTAGACATAGATGAGAATATTCTGAAATGTATCATGGAAAGCCAAAGGAACTAGAAGAGCTAAAATAAGTTTTTTAAAGATTTTATTTATTTGACAGAGAGAGAGAGATCACAAGGAGGCAGAGAGGCAGACAGAGAGAGAGAGGAGGAAGCAGGCCCCCCGCTGAGCAGAGAGCCCGATGTGGGGCTCCATCCCAGAACCCTGAGATCATGACCTGAGCCGAAGGCAGAGGCTTCACCCACTGAGCCACTCAGGTGCCCCACTAAAATAGTTTCTAAAAAGAATATTAAAGTGGGACGAATCAGTCTAATTTCAAAATGCGTCGAACAGGTATAGCATTCATGAGACAGCAAGGTCCTGTTGAAGGGATAAACATACAGACTAGGAAACAGACTGAGAACCCAGCAGTAGAGCCACATAAATATGCACAACTGATGTGGACGAAGGCCCAAAAAGGGGAAAAAAATATAACTAGACAACAGGCAATGGACTAGAAGATAAATTTCACCACAGAGGCTATGCAGATGGTGAACAAAGACTTGAAAAGAGCTTCAGCCTCATTGGTGACTGGGGAAAAGCAAATTAAGACCACGGTGAGGTTTCATTATATATCCATCAAAATGGCCTAAGTAGAAAATAACGGCAACACCAGATGCTCGCAAGGACCAAGCTGGACCGCTCGAACTCGGCGGGGAGAAGGTGAAGTGCGCAGCCACTCTGGAAAAGTGGTTTCTTAAAAACTCAGTATGCAAGTGCCGTCCCACTCAGCAACAGAGCTCGTGGACACATCTGAGAGAACAGAAACCTACGTTCGTACTGAAACCTATGCGTGGACATCCACAGCAGCTTTACTCCTAATAGCCCAAAACTAGAAACAGCCCAGATGTCCTTCGGTGGGTGAACAGTGAAGCACGTGGTATGCCCACGCCCCAGGAAACCACGCAGCCAGTTAAGGACACATGAACTACTGCTACGTGTACAGAGCAAGGCGGGTGCTTCTACGGAGTGAAAAAAGCCAATCCCTAAAGGTCACACGCTCTATGATTCTATGGCTGTAACATTCTCGAAAATCAGAGGAACAGATTAGTGACGGGAGGCGAGGGGAGCAGGAGGGAAATGGGTTCGGCTACAGAAGGGCAACACGAGGGATCCTTCGGACAGGAATGTTCTGCAGCTCAACTGTATCAGCGTCAGCACCCTGGTTGTGATGTGGACTATAGTTTAGGGAGAAGGTTCCATCAGAGGAAACTCGGCAAAGGGCTTATGCGATGTCTCTCACTTCTTGCAATTACATGTGTGTCTGTAGTTATCTCAAAATAAAAAGTAAAAGGAAAAAAAGACAGCCCCACCACACATTAACTAATTAGCCAGATTTAAGAAGAAAGGGGTAATAACGATGACACTTAAGTGCAGAACTGGGAAAGCTACTGTGAAGGATGCATTATCAGTAAGCTTTAGAAACAAAACAGAACAAAACAAACCAGACCCGTGGCAGTTCTTACTCAGCTGGTACTGAACTCCCCACTCTCCTTCCTGTGCTAGGCATGATCTGGCAGATTCAGAATTAACAAGTGTGACCTAAAAGAAAAGAAGGAAATGGAATAATACTTTGAGAGACCAATCAGGTCACGGAGCAAGGATCAAGGATGTCCAGTGTCACGTTTTCTATCAAGAGCTGTCTCCAAGTAGGAAAGGCAGGCGGGTCCCCCAAGCTCGCAGCAGTCTGGGTACAGAGACCCGGACCGCAGGCTCATTGATATGTCCACATCCTTAGGATGGATCAGGACACTCGTTCCCCCAGGATTTTCGGTGCAGATCGGAGAAGTAAGAGCTCTCAGAGGAGGAAGGGGAGACAGAAACAAGGTGCAAGGTTCAGGATGAAAACACGAGTCGGTGCCTGCGTGCAGGGTAACGGGGATTACACAGAAACATCACTCTAACCTGACCGCCCCCATGATAGACCAGTAGAAGCCTGTTGGCTGGAAAGTGCAGCATACTTCCTTTTTCCATCTTATTAACCAGCGTTTTTCTACAAAGAAGCGTATCACCCCCTGAGAGCACCGTGCGTTGAGCTGCTGCTTTTCCTGCGCTTTGTCTCTGAGCCCGTTCCCCTTATGCCTAGGCGGCTCTGGCTCTCCCTTCCCTGACAGCAGCTTTGAGTATGAGAACACATGACTGTTCATTCCCTGATGATAATGACAAGAGTGGCTCTTACTGATGGAGTGTTTACCACTGACCATTCGTTTCTTTATTTAATTGCGCATGAACTTATCTGTGATATTGCTATGCAGATTTTATAAAGGAGGAAACAGGCTGAGAGGTCAGCTGGTCTGCCCCCCCAACCCAGCCCCCAGGATAGACTCGGTAGGCCTTAGAAGAGAGATTTAAGCAGGGTTGTCTGGTTTGTTGGTATGCGCTATGCAGGAGTGTGTTTAAAAATCAATCGAAACATTATTTTTATTGCTGCTTTTGAGCATACATACTTGTGATAAGACATTCGACTATCACAGACGCACAGTAGGGAGCTGTCCAGCCATCCTCCGCCCACCCCCCCAGTTTCTCCACACTCTGCCAGCACGGGGATGGGGGGGTGGGGGGTGGTAGTACCCCTTCTTAAAGAATCATTGCCAAATCCGTTCTCATTTTCTTACCTTCTGTGGATTTGGTGATGAGAGGAAGTATATTTTTATGTTTATCGATCATTTACATTTCCTCTTGTATCTCTTCATGAGCTCTGCTCAGTTTTCTATCAGGTTGTCTTTTTCTTATTGATCTGTAAAACCCCTGGTATATAATAAAAATGAGCCCTTTAAACATGTAAGTCGCCAACATTTCTTGTACTTTCTTTTGATTTTGTTTTAGAGATTTGTGACATACAGTTTTACGTTGTAATGTCATCAAACTTATCTATATTTTATAGGATTTTGAAGTTTTTGTTCTTACAGTGAAAATCTTGATACGGCAAGAGGTAGAGCTCCTTCTCATTCCACAAACAGCCCAAGGTGAGTATTTTTTTCAGCCCGTAAGAATGGAAAAAATGGAAAAATAATGAAAAAAAAAAAACAAAAAACAAAAAACAAAAAACCAAACCGTGAAATGTTTCTTTTTTAAAGGGGGTCTATCAGTTATTTTAGAATCTCGAGGGGCGCCTGGGTGGCTCAGTGGGTTAAGCCTCTGCCTTCGGATCAGATCATCTTCTCAGGGTCTTGGAATCGAGCCCCACATGGGCTCTCTGCTCAGCAGGAAGCCTGTCACCCCCCCCCCCCCGCCGCCGCCTCTCTGCCTATTTGCGATCTCTCTCTGTCAAATAAATAAATAAAATCTTAAAAAAAAAAAAAAATTAGAATCTCAATTTAGAGATTTCCCATTTGACCCAGAATAGGAAACATACTGAACAGGTCTTTCACACAGAGAGGCAAGAACCCATGTAGAGGAGTCTCAAGGATGTGGAAAAAGCCAAACGAGAGGAGGAATCATGGAAAGCACGAATCTTCTGTTCAAAATGTATACAGGGAAGACAAAACTTTGCATAGATAATTTTTTTTTAAAATCTCACTTTGGACACCCAGAAAAGCTTTCTGAGGAAGAAAAATCAGAACCAACTCAGACCCCCCCCCCTCAAGTCTGGCACATGTGAGTGAGTCTGGGAAAATGGGGTGGAGGGGTCCCCAGCCTGGGTTCCATGAGAAGGGCAGCTCGGGCAGTGCCGCCTGCCCCTGCCAGTCGACGGCACTCCCTTGTCCTAAACCTCCTTTTGTCATCACGGCCCCTTCAGAGCTGTTTCCACTCAGCCTGTGCTGCGCAGGCTGAGGCTGCAGCATCTTCATGGGGGGCTCTGCTTGAGGCCACCTCCGCTTGTGGAAATGGAAGTCCGCTCCTTGCTTCCCACCTCCCGTCCACGGCTCACACACGCACCGCTCCTGCCCTGTGCACCGAGACAGCTCAGCCAAGGTCATCGAGGACCTCTGCTCCCCAGCCCCCCAGACTGAGCCTACTCGACCTCTCTGCGGCACTTATACCCTTCCTCCTGCTCCATAAATACTGTCTCGGGCTCCGAGGCTGCTGTGCTCTGGTTTTCTCTCACCTCTGGCTGTTCTATTTTAATCTCCACCAAGGATTCCTCTTTTGCTGATGCTTCTTTGCCTTGACCACAGCCTAATTCTCCTTCTGTGGACTCTCTATGGGGATCCAGTCCACTCCCACTGGGCCATTCCAAATGACTCCTCAATTCAGAACAGGAAAAGCAATTCAAATCCCCTTTCCCCTCACCCCCATTTCCTCCAAAGGACACTAAAAGCCTCAAACCCCTTCTTTCCGTACCCCCTGCAGAGTGCACGGCACCGCCATCCATCTCTTGTGCAAGCCAGGAGTCTCAGTTCCCCCTTTCTTGGCCCCACTTCCCTCATTCTACAGTCGGTCACTCACGGCCCACCAACTTCAGCTTCTTATCCCACCGCCGAGCTCTGTCTCCCTACACATCTCTCCAGCTTCCGGCTCTAGCTCTTGAATCCATCCACACGGAATAGCCAGAAGGCTCTTTCCAAAGGGCAAATCTGATGTTACTATCCTGCTTAAAATCCTCCTGTGATTCCCTACTTCCTTTAGTGTGAAACCCAAAGTTTTCAGCACAGCTTACCAGTCCTCCATGGCCAACCCCTGCCTAACTGCACAACATGGTCTCGTGCTAATGGAAACTAATGGTCTCCAGACTTTTGGATTTTATAGGCCTACTAAAAACCAGCCAACCAACCTTGAAACTAGGGGTCCAAAAGGGTATCATTCTCTACTTTTCAAGAAAAGACATAAAATATTCACACACCCAGGGGCGCCTGGGTGGCTCAGTGGGTTAAGCTGCTGCCTTCGGCTCGGGTCATGATCTCAGGGTCCTGGGATCGAGCCCCGCATCGGGCTCTCTGCTCAGCGGGGAGCCTGCTTCCTCCTCTCTCTCTGCCTGCCTCTCTGCCTACTTGTGATGTCTCTCTGTCAAATAAATAAATAAAATCTTAAAAAAAAAAAATTCACACACCCAGTAGGGATGGGGGACTTCTAAGTGTACATGGGCAGGAAGAACATAAGGTCTGAACACCTTTCTAGAGGAAGGGCTGTTGGCAGTCTATTCAGTATATGGAAGAAAAATGTTCTAATGCAAAAAAAAGTACAACATAAAATTTTACTTTATGACATTAAGTTGTGCCTAATTGTTTCCTTGATATAAGATTATCATTTGATGACCTTCATGAAATGATCAAGTAAAACTTGTTCTGAAATGCAAGCATCACTAAAAGCCCAATTTCATCTTGAGTCTATGGATGGTAATGGGGACAAAATGATGTTATTTCACTCACTTTGGAAATGCCAGATGAGCTGAGCTAAGCTGAAGAAGGGCATCTTTCTTTATAACCAGAAGGTCCTGAAGCCCAGGCCATTCTTCGGCTCCCAGCCACCTGCAACACTTACTGCTCAGGGCCCGTTCTCTCCAGGCTGAGCCCAGCACCGGATCTCTACTCCCACGGTCTGGACTGGGGGCCTGTTTGAACGGGGCCTCAGAAACTCTACGCTAGACCTTCAAACATGCCACTTCCAGAGGGACCCACTACTTACTGCCTCCCCTGTCCCCTCAGTCCCCAACCCTACTTGTCCCCTGCAGAATTTCCCTGACCCTCAAGATTAGGAGGCCCTCCCTGCCTCTGGAACATCGGTGAACATTCTAGTCTACACGGTGTCTGCCTGATGCTTCCCGAAAACACATCACTGGGTCTGATATATCACTTATTACTTTATTTCACATACTAGCGTATTGTCTGGTGTTCAGTATTTGTTAAAAAAAAATTAAGAAACTCTAGATTCAGAGAGAAGAATGTTGAGTTCTTGGTCCCCGACTAGCTGGGTGATGTGGGATAAGAGCTGGATTTCTATTTATCTTAGATTAACCTAAAAAGTTCACAGCAATTTAAAGGGAGCTATTTTTGATTTTTAAATGTCATTTTGTGTTTCTTCATGCTAACAATTAAGTTCTGAACAGTGCTTTCTATTTTACGGTAACTCTTTACACTCATCATTTATTTTTTATTTTTATTTTTTTTAAAGATTTTATTTATTTATTTGTCAGAGAGAGAGCGAGCGAGAGCGAGCACAGGCAGACAGAGTGGAAGGCAGAGTCAGAGGGAGAAGCAGGCTCCCTGTGGAGCAAGGAGCCCGATGTGGGACTCGATCCCAGGACGCTGGGATCATGACCTGAGCCCAAGGCAGCTGCTTAACCAACTGAGCCACCCAGGCGTCCCTACACTCATCATTTAATCCTCAATAACACCACGGTGGATCATTTTGTCACTCTTCAGTATGAATTATGATATGAATAACCACAGCTTTAATAATAAATGACCCCTTATTATGTGCCAAGGACCAACCACCCTTTTTCCAGCAGAAATCTACTGGACTTAGGAAGTTAAGTGACTTGCCCACATGTAGTCCAGCTCTGAAGCTGCAGATCTGGGGAGCAGTCACACATCTGTCGAGCGCTTTCAGAGCTGCCAGGTATAGTGTTCACAGTGGCATGGAGAGTACAGAGTTCGAGGGTAGAATCAAAGAAGTACACAAATTTACAAAATTAAAATTTATCATGAAACTGGGGTCTAATTTTGGGGCTGGAGATCAGGGAAGGCTTTTGTGAGGAAATGCCAGTTAAGCAGGTATCTGGAGAGTAAGAAGAGTCAAGTGGGCAAAGATGGGAGTGTTCCAGGCGGAGGGGAGGCATCTGCAAAGGCCCTGAGACAGGAGGGAGTAAGATGCAGCTGAGGAACTGGGACAAGGTCCCTCTGACTGAAGGTCAAAGAGCCGGCAGCGGAGGAGGTGAGGCGAAGTTGGAGACTCAGGTCTTCTTAAGGGTTTTGGTCCGTATCTGAAAAGCAATGGGAGCCACCGAGGGGCTTTCGCAGGGTGAGCGATCCGATGGCTGCCCTGCAGAGTTAAACCAAATCGGACTGAGGAGTGAAGAGGCAGGTGAGACCTGCCGGAAGTGGTGAGAGGGGAGACGTTTCTGTGGTCTAGAAGAGGTGACAAAAGTAGGTGGTGGCGATGTGGATGGGATTCGAAACGTAGCTGGAAGATCAGAACTCAACAGAGCTGGCGGTGAATTGGATGGAGGAAGGCGGGGGAAACCGATGTCTTCAAGAGAACTCCTACTAGATTTCTCGCTTGTGTAACCAGAAAGATCATGGGGACTCCGGCCAGAAGAGAGAACACAGGCAAAGACCAGCTTTGTGAGGAAGACCATGAGGTTATGTTGGGAGGAGGTGGGACCGTGGAAACTTCTGAGTCAACCAAGTGGAGGTGTGCAGTGTGCACGGTGACTGTACTGGTCTGGAGTCCTGAGTCCCCGCCAGGATTTATGTCTGAGTCTTTGGAGAAGCTGGGTGCATCTGACTCCAACCTTGAATCACTACATGACAGTTCACAGAGGTCACAACTGCAAACAGGAGTCAAGTGAATTCTGGTCTAACGGGTGTAAATTTCACACGCTTTCCTCTGCACTACTTGGCTCCGGAGGTCAGTCCTCGGAGTTCCTAGTACTCCCAGTCACAGAAGGCTGCCATGAAATCGTGACAAGAAAATGAAGACCTACATAAAGCCCCCGATCATTTAAAACTGTACAAATAACTTAAAAAAAAAAAAAACTAACTAACTAAATTCAAAAAAATCATTTGTCTTTCTTAAATCAGAATGTGAGCAGAAAGGCACGGAGGGAAAAATAGAGATTGGGGGAGGGGAGGAGGCAATTCTCCTTTTTTTTTTTTTTTTTTTTTAAAGATTTTATTTATTTATTTGACAGAGAGAGATCCCAAGTAGGCAGAGAAGCAGGCAGAGAGAGAGGAAGCAGGCTCCCTGCTGAGCAGAGAGCCCGATGCGGGACTCGAACCCAGGACCCTGAGATCATGACCCGAGCCGAAGGCAGCGGCTTAACCCACTGAGCCACCCAGGCGCCCCAATTCTCCTTTTTTAAAGATTTTATTTTTAAGTAATCTCTACACCCAACATGGGGCTGGAACTCATAACCCTGAGAAACAAGAGTCACATGCTCTCTGGAATGAGCCAGCCAGGTGCCCTGAGGGAAGCAATTCTTAAAAGTGGGTTTTCATTGAATGCTTTCTTTATACATGTATATGTGTACAAAGTTGTTTTTTTTTTCTTTTTAACTTAAGCAAATTCAGAGACTGCGAGATACAAGTTGAAAACACGTCAAAAGCACTTTTCAGAGCTAAATATAAATGACCACTTGTGTAATTTAATGCTTCACCACTGTTTTCCACACTGATAAAGCGGTACTGCCTAGAGGTCAAGGGCTTTTGCCTCCAGCTGGCAGCCCAGGTGGCGCTGATACTTCTGTGCAAGTTACTTATCCTTTGGAGGTGCAGCTGAATGGGACAATATCATCATAGTATATTTTGACAACCCAATTTCCTCCTACCATTGTCAGTATAAGAAGAGACCGAAAACAGCTTTTGGGAATTGATGACTTTTTAAAGATAATAGCTCTCCTAAGATACTAAATACCACTTAGACTACCCATTTTGAGGGCACTAAAAGGGTCCTCTAAAGTCCTTAATTTTATTTAAGTGAAGCATAAATGAATACTGTAATGCACAGGACACATCAGTAACAGAAAAAGCACTACCCACAAGTAAGATTGATTCTTTCAAGTAGCTCAGACCACTTACCAGGATGAAAAAACTGCTTTTTCAATTAGTATTATTAATAATTAATATTTAGGGCCTATAAAGTAAACCTGAATGAGGCTGGCCATTTGAATTTTAATGTTTTTAAACTGTATCTCAAAGCTAGGAAATGTCTTAATCAGTTGTGGTGACAATTTGATGCATTGTTCCTAACATTAGTCAATCCTCTTCCATTGTGATTAGAAAAAGGTGGGACATATACTAATCAATAGCACGTATTTTGACTTTGAAAGCCACTGGATTTGTAAGAGATTGTCTTTTCAATTACAGGTTGCTGACGTTAACTTTGCAATTAGTTTTTAATTTCTAAGTGAAGGTCAGAAGGAGGCAGTTCCGGGACAGTTTGCATCAAGGAGAACCAAGTCAGAGGTTTATGGCTAATGGAGTTGATATTAAAGTGAGAATTCACTGCCTTCGGCTCGGGTCATGGTCTCAGGGTCCTGGGATCGAGTCCCGCATCGGGCTCTCTGCTCGGCGGGGAGCCTGCTTCCCTCTCTCTCTCTCTCTCTCTCTGCCTGCCTCTCCGTCTGCTTGTGATTTCTCTCTGTCGAATGGATAAGTAAATAAATCTTTAAAAAAAAAAAAAATAAAGTGAGAATTCTAAAGGCATTATGCTATAATCAACTTTAAGGAAACCTACATATGATCACATAGCAAAATTTAAAAACCTAATCTAATTTGCTATTTTTACAAATCTCTTTAACAGAAGACAATGGGATTCTGCATTTACTCTACTTCTCCATTTAGTTTGTTGTGATAACTGTTTTGGTTGAGTACTCAAGAAAATCCAACCTCACCCACAGATGTAGTTGGCAAAAGAAATATATTAATAGCTTTTCCAGGAAATTGTGGATATTTTTCTTTGATACTACACCAAAACCTGATAAGTCACAGTTTCTTGAAGGTTAGCAGTTTGATCTAAAAATACATAACGAATGAAAATTTTCCTACTCTCTTACAGTAAAATTCATTGCTCTAGCTTGCACTTTGAACGGATCTTTTACCCATGCATGGTTTTTGTGAACATCCCCCATGGGTCACTGGAAAATATCAGCTCAGTGAGTTATGCAGTGGATCTTTCCAACGTTGACACATTTTGTCAACAGCTAAAAAGTCCAACAACATCTTACCATTATTATAAAATTGTTTTGACTTTTTTTTTTTTAATTGTTTTGACTTTATGGAGCCCTGAGGGGGTCCTGGAGATTCAGAAGAGTGTGCAGACCACACTCAGACAACCCCAACCCCTGCTCAGAAGCACTGTGAGGCTCAGAGAATCTAAGAAGACCGGCGCGATGTGGAACACAACCACACATTGAAACCTTTCTCAGATGACTCTGAAGGTTCTTCTTTGCTTGCTGCAGAACTTAGGCAGGTGCACAATTTAAAGGAACTGAACCTCTTGCAAAGTAAAAAGGGCAATTTTACAAGTACTTAGATACCTAAAAATGCTTTATAAATTCCTATCTTTGGGGCGCCTGGGTGGCTCAGTGGGTTAAGCCGCTGCCTTCAGCTCGGGTCATGATCTCAGGGTCTTGGGATCAAGTCCCACATCGGGCTCTCTGCTCAGCAGGGAGCCTGCTTCCTCCTCTCTCTCTCTGCCTTCCTCTCTGCCTACTTGGGATCTCTCTCTGTCAAATAAATAAATAAATAAAATCTTTAAAAAAAAATAAATTCCTATCTTTGCACACTGAGCTTTCTTGAAGTGAGAAAGTCTTAGGATGCGTACCTCATTCATGGGAGCTGGGAATTATGGGTTTGAGCATAAATACAGCCTCTAACTTGGCCTTATAACATAGGAAAAAAATGGTCCTAAACTGTCTTGGACCGCCAACTTTAAGTATTCTGTGGCTACTGATTCCATCTCTTAATGGCATATTAGCGTTGTAAAACACTCTTATTTACTATTGACTCACAGTAGTATTTTAATTAAGTTTAATTTGGTAACAAAATTGTAATTCATATACTTGGGCACTCTCTGATGCTTAGAATGTTTACAATTTTTTTTTTTTCCTCAGGAAAATAAAAATTCTCAATTCCCTTTTGGGTTTTTAGAGTCCTGCTTTGCAACCGCAAGAGGTAGGAAAAGTGATAAATTCCCATTTCCGCCATGTGCATTCTGAAATTTATGGCAGTCTCCAGCAGACCAGCAAGCTCTTCTTTCACTGTGACAGGCTGGAACCACACCACTTGCTCAACGTTTCAACTTTAACTTCAGGGAAAAGTCAGTGGGACTAGAGATCAAGCACCAAGACAGTTAAGAAGAGAGGGTGGAAAAGCCTCCCAGCTCCAAAGCCATTCCTATGGCAATGCCACTTACGAGCCTTGAAGGCTTCCTTCACTTTCTACCCCCATGTCAGGGCTTCTCAAGCTGGGAACGCGTATCCGCGTACACTGGACATGCAGTGTTCACAAGGAGCATCTATCTTAGAGGATTAAGGTGAATACAATTTTATATTTTATATAATTTTTGTATTACAGAAGAGATCATCTTTGGGGACAGTGTAAAGTTCGTATTAATCATTATGATAAAGAAGAGAATGTCATCGTGGCAGCTTTTATTCTGTGCCTAAAAGGTGCCCCCTGTTTACTGTGCTGCTGGAGTATTTCAGTGGAAGTTTGCAGAGCACCATTTACTTACACCCTCTTTGAAAGAAGCTTTAAAACTGGCAAGTGGTTCGACTATCCACTACAACAAAGCTTCAAGGGTGATTTATTTGCCACCCTTCAAAGGATTCCTTCACTACTATTTGTGGCACTTACTACCCCTGGTATAAATTGTGCTTTGGGAATCTTACCATGGTATCAGTAAGAGGTCAATTCTTTGGCTAGAAAATAAACTTCTATAAACCACCAATTTATTAAGTGAGAAATGCCCAGCTTAAAGGAATATGGAACTTTTTCTTAATAATTACATTTTAACAGTTTGAAAACACCCTGGATATACACCAAGGTTATTTAGAATGCAAAATGAAATCTAGTTTTTTAACAGTTAATGTTGGTTTTTAATAAATCACAGAAATGAGCATTTAATGACGTCTTAGTTCTGATTTTCTTTTCAACTTCAGGCCTCTCCAACTAAAATGCTAATGCAGGGTTCCCTCCGGGTCTACGTGAAGATCCGTCCTAAAAAGGACAGGGCAACCCATTTAAGGGAACCCTGAGCACCCCTAAATTCTGTATGAGCCCGTAATTCTGACCTTTTTTATGCTTTATTTTACTGAAACAATAACCTATTAAAATGAATAGAATTGACACTTATACACTAAGTGAGCCCATTGTATTTGATGGAGAGCAAATAACACTGCAGCGATTGGGGGGGAGGGGGTTAATTCCCTAAGGCATCATTAGTTGAGCAGTTGCAAGTTCTTGCAGTAAATGGCCTAGCATTAACAATCTGCATTTCACCCTGCCCACTTTTTTGCCTGCTCAGCTACCCTTGCTTTCTTACCGCCCCCCTTTCACCACCAGAAAAGGTCCTTGCTTCCTAAGCACCTCTGTATCTTTGCAGCCTGTTTAAAAATCACTGGTTTCGGGCTTCTGTTACACCGGAAAAACGTCTCGGGTCCGGGAAACAGCCTCCGAGCCCCCAGCCTCCCCTTCTCCGAGCCCTCCGGGGTGGGAGGGCCGTGCGGGCTCGGGGCGCAGCACCGACGCCGGCCCACGCCCCAAGGCAAAGCAGCCAGAAACCACAGCGTAGCGCCGAGCTAACCTCGGCCTCAGCCGACGCTCACATCCGCAACGGAGCGGAAGCCGGAGGCTGCCGGCCCAGCGTACCCACACCCGCGGCCCGGGCCGCGGCGGTCCACCCGGGCGGCGCCCAGAGATGCCTACATCTGCCCGGACCGCAGGCGAGCGGCCCAACGGCCGCCCAGTCCTGCCTCGCCCCGCCCCGCCCCGCCCCGTCCCGGGGGGCGGGGGCCCGGCCGGGGGCGGGGCCGGCCAGACCGGCGGGGACCCGACGGGCCCCGCCGCCGCGCACCTCGGCCCCGCCCCCATCCCCGAGGGGCTGGGAGGAGGGGAGGGGAGGGGAAGGGAGGGGCGACGCACTCCGGCCGCGCCGCACGCTCTCCGCTTCCCTCAGTCCCGCGTGCGCGCGCGCGCTCGCCCCAAGTCCCGCGGAGTTTAACACAATGCCGACGCCTACGCCGTGCGCAACGCCCCGGCTGGCGCAACAGCTCCGGCGCCGGGGGCGGGGGGGTGGTCAGACAGGGCGAGGGGAAGAGCGCGCGCGAGAGCCGAAGACAGCGCGAGACCCGAGGAGGCCGGAAGCGCGCGTGCGCGCCCCCGCCCGCGAGCGGGGAGGCGGAGCCGCAGCAGTAGCGGCAGCAGCTGTAGGAGCCGCTGCAGCTGGGAGAAGCGCCAGAGAGGCCGGGCCTGCTCCGGTCGGACCGGATCCCTCCCCTCCCCCTCCCTCTCTGCTCCCCTCCCCCAAACCCACTTCCGCAGCTCGCGGCCTTGCCGCCGAAGAAGCAGCAGCGGCAGCAGCAGGAGGCGGCGGCGAGGCGTCGGAAGGATTACGCACCTGACGGGCCCGCCTCTCAGGGCTCCAGCGCGGGACGCTCACCGGCCGCCGCCGCTCGGGACGCGCTTCGCGGTGGCGGCGAGAAGGGAGGGACCGGCAACGGGGAACGGAACGCGAATCGCCCCCCTCCCCTTCCTCCCTCCCTCCCTCCGATCCGCCGCCCGCCCTCTCGGCTTCCGTCCCCTCCCCCTCCCGCAAAGCCCCGGATGGAGCCGCCGCCGACTCGCCGCCGCCTGGCTCCGGGGGATGGTTTTGTCAGGCGGCCAGAGCCCCGGCGCCAGGCGCAGCCGCCACCGCCCCCGCGGGGCGCCCCTGCCCTCGCTTCCCAGAACTGGGTCCCCGTGTGGTCCGGGCCCTCCGCCTGCCTTCACCCGGAGCCCCGGAACGGGGGTCATTCGTCGTCTTTGTTGCCACCGTTGGTGCCGGAACCGTTTGCGAGCTCCGGTGGCCCCCGCCCCCCCTCCGCCTTCCCGGAGCCCGGGTCGGGGGCGGCACGTGGGCACCGGCCCCGGGAGGTGGAGGCGTTGCGCGCTTACCTGTCGCCGGTGCTGCTGCGGCGGGGGGTGTGGAGGAGGCACCGCTGGGCAGCCTTGGCCGTGCTCTCCCCGCCGCCGCCGCCGCCTCTGCCTCTCGCTGCTGCTGCTGCTGCTGCTGCCGCCGCGGTCGGTGTCTCCGGCGCGGCGGCGGCGGCGGCGGCGGGGCTTTTCCTGTCCGGTTACGTTAAGGTCACATGACCGAGAGAGCGGAGCGACTAGTGCAAAGAGGCTGAGAGCGGCTCCCGCCGGGGGGGAGAGGCGGCGAGAGAGCAGTGGCGGCAAGAGCCCCCTCCGCCCCCCCAGCCGCCTCCCCTCCCCCCGCCCGCCTCCGCCTCCTGCTGCTCTGCCGCCGCCGCCGCCGCCGCCTGCAGCACTAACTACACTGCCGCTCCCACCCAGGCTCCGCTCTGCTCCAGCCAAACTTCTGCAAACCATGTGCAGCCGAGGCGAGGAAACTTCTCTCCACCTATTGGGGCTGGAGGCTTGAGTCACAAGCCCCATGTTTACATAAAGTGTTTAGGTAGGACAGTCCTGGAGATGCTCCGGGAAGGGATGCAGAACCGCTCGGATCCGTCTGCAAGTTTCTGCTTGACATCTCTTGGCCATTATCTTTGTCCCTTTATTTCCCGTGTGTTTTTAAGTTTTCATTTTAAGACTGGAAATGAGTGGACTTGAGAGCCAGGGAGAAACTTGTAAATCACTAATACCTTTCTGTCATCAGTGGAATTGGAAAAGTCATTCCGAAGTAGATATGTCAATTTGTGCTGTGTATAGAGGTACAAGTCCTTCCTTACAGACTAGTTGAATGTGATGACAGACGTTTGTTAGTATTGAACTTGATGCTTATTTCAGTAATTGTGGTTTAGTTTATGAGGCGTTGGTCCAAGAAAAAATCAGTTTGCAAAGCATGTTTGTTACTTAAGCACAATTTACTTTCCTGTTAAGTTTTGTTCTCTGAGGGACTGTTAGATTGGATTTAGAGTTGGCCATTCTGTTAAATTTGGAAGTCCAGAAACAGGTTCCATGGCGAGCAGGGGACTTGGATTCTCTGGTGGTCATTATTAACATTTGAAAGTTTATTTTTGTGTTGTTTCCATTTTGCTAGAATTTTATATCTTTGCAAGTACAACTTAATTTTTTGAGAACTGGGTTTAATGATTTTTGTATTTTACATAATTTAGGATTTTGGAGACTTAAAAAGAATGTGGCTTGATTATTAAGGAAATGGAGGTAGCAGGTTCCAGGATTCTCTTTGGTTTTAAAGTATGCAATTTAGTTATAATTTCCTTAGGTTGATGTTGAACTCATTCTGGTTTACAGGGCCAGACTTTAGCACAGAGCTCTGGCACATAGTTCCCAAAATATTTAAGGCAAGATTAATAACTTAAGATCGTTAATTTGACATAAGTGTCCCCTCCTAAAAATGTGAGTTTGATTTAGTTATCTAGTTTTATCCAGGGCTACTGATTATTGATTCCTTCTTCGAAGACAAAATAAGCAGCTTTGTCACTTTAGTGGTCCAAAAGTGAATAATAGATTTCATACATACCTGCCTTGAACTTTCTTATTCTTTGATCAGCTAGATAAATGACTTGAGTGGTTAAATGTCTACCTGCAAAACTAAATTTTGGCCCTGATAGAAATATTTCTAGTGTGCTCTCACTAACACATCAAAGTTGGCCTTCAGACAGGCATGCCAGGTTCCTTGGATTGGCTCTGCAGTTGAAGTCCGTTTCATCTTACTGGGAAACTAAATTGACTGGTTGGTAGACGTAGTTAGAGATCTTTGGGTTCTTAATTCTTTTAAATCTTGACTGTGAACTTTCAGGTTTATGGTCTGATGGACTGCTTACATGGAGAGTGAACTGATTTGAGGGAAAAACTTAAGGAAAATGTGGGCAAAACTGATGTTAAAGTTTTGGGTTCGTTTTAGCCATTGTGTCTAGAGTGTTGGCCTTGAGTCTCAAAGTAACTGCTTATTTTTAAGACCAGTGAATAGTTTCCCAGTACTCTTAGGTAGTTGTGCAGAAATGAACCAGGGTTATTCCTGAAACTCTGGATCTCGTTCCTAGAGAAAGTTGTGCCAGGAGCATCCTGGTCTTGTCTTCAGGAGCTGCTGCTCTTGAGAACAGGGCTGCTTTGCTGCCAGTTTTCTCAAGACTTAGGCATGCGCACTTGAATTTTGCCAAGTATGCAAATTATTTTGATTTTTTAGTCACCATCACAAAATAATAGCATTATAAGGAATTCTATACCAGTTCTGTGTGCTTTCTACAATTCGCCGAAGTGGAAATACTTAGGTGGATACAGATGCAAAGGCTGGGGAGAAAATAGTCATGGCAAAGAAGAACTAGTAGTGTATCTCAGGACTGGGACAAGGAAAGCTGTCAGTCTGGTTGTGGGAGAGCCACAAATGCCATGAGTTCAGTAATGAGAAAAATAAGAAGTTAAATCATCTGTTTAGTGCTCATGCACTGATTTATTTTGGTATTTTAAAAATGAATTTGGTAAATTAGGAGTTCAAAAATAGTTTCACACATTTACTTAAAAGAAAATCACACTGTAAGCAAATAATCTAAGTGGATTCATCAAAAGTTGAATTATGCATAAATATTCTACAGTCATGTGCTGATGAAAGTTTTGATGCATGTTGTGCTGAAATAAGAAAAGTATGCATTTGCTTGTGTTCTGAAGAGGATAATTTCCGTGAGACTTGGACATTGGGCAGAAAGCAATTTAGTAGTACTGTACTTACCTTTTTTTTGGGCAAAAATTTGTCGTGCGTGTGGGCGGAAGTGGAAGATGGAATTTCCTTTAACACTGATGGTAAAAGTAGTAGAGGAAATAATAGATGTGGGTAGATCCCAGAGCAGCTTTTTCAGTATATGATTTTATAAGGATGTTCTCCTGGCTGACCTCTTAAATTAGGAAAATGACAAGTTTTTACGTGTTTAAGTCTACCACGTCTTCTGTGTTTTACATGAAGTTTAAAATATAAGTCAGAAAAGATGCATTTTTGAGAGTGTCTTGTATTTCATTGGTTTGGTTATAAAGTGTATAGGAAATGTTTATTTTATAGTTCATTATTGCTCAGTCCATATTCTCTGAAGGATTCCTTATACTTTAGGGACCTTTTTGTTTTAATCCTATTAGTGTTGGCTTTTGGGTTTCATACCTTTTTGGTTATAATTCTAAGATAAACATGAATTAAATGCTACCTGGTTTACACAATATATAAGATTTAAGGAAATAGTACTTGTTATTTTGAGTTATATAATTTTTTCTAACTTAAGCCTGATTATGGTGGTTTAAATTGATTTCATCAGTCACAAATGAATCAAGGTCCATTTTTTGAAAAACACTGGCAGATTACTTTTCTTGCTATTACAAATTACCCCAACACTTCATGGCTTAAAATAATAAACATTTGCTTATCTTGCATCAGGAATCTGGACTCGTTTAGCTTGGTGGTTCTGGGTCAGGGTCTTTAAGGAGGTTGCAGTCAAGATGTTGACTGGGCTTAGAGGATTTGCTTTCCAAGTGGCTCACACTGCAGGTTAATGCTGGCAATCTGCTGGTCTCAGCTCTCCAGCAGACTGCTTGAGTGTCCTCACAACATGGTGGTAGTTTGTTTCCCTAAGGGCACCACACCACTGCCACATGCTGTTACTTAAAAGAAAGTCCCTTAAGTTCAGCCTGTAGCCAAGGGCATAGGAATTAAGCTTCATGTCTTGAAGGGTGGAGTATCAGAGAATTTATGACATATTTTAATAACTACCATAGTTTTGTATTTTTCTTGTTTATGGGTGAATTAGGATTGAACCAGAAGTCTTGTTGAAGTCAATCTGTAAGTAATTATCTTAGTTAATTATGTCAGTTTTTCCTCTGAGGGCATCTAGTCTCAAGCCCACAATCTTAAATTTGAGATGAGAGGCTCAAAGAAGTTAAGTAATTAACCAGCCCATGGCCATTCAGTCTAGGAAAACTAAGCAGATTTTTCTCTGATTTTTGTTGTGAACAATCTGTGTACTGATGAAGATGTGAAAACTTGTTGGAGATTTTTAAAAATCTGAAGAAGTATAGAACTGTTTTTTCCTAGTCTACTGTTTGCAAACTTCTACATGATAGTAATACTTTCAACTTACTTGACCTACAGATAATGCCTTGATGTCTATGAATTTGCAGACTCCTCATAGGGCACCCCCTCCCTATTGATTTTTAGAGGAAACAAAAGTAGGAATTAAGTTAATTCAAACTATGTGACTTGGTGTTAGCTCCAGATGCTGCATATATAGACTTCGGGACTGTACTGTGTAACTCTTCCAGATAGCACATTTTGGGGACCTAACGGATGTTAAAGATAATCAGGGTTTGTGTATGAAAGAAAACGATTCCACTTTCTGCTCTGAGATTGTCGTGGAAACTTTGGATCTAGTAAGATTTGTTCTGAGAATAGTTTTGGCTCTGCGGTGTAAGAAGTAGGATGGAACCCTGAAATGGGTAGTGTGAGTGGAGCCGGGATGAATCTTGAAGGCTTTCATTGATTTTTTTCTTCTAAATCCGGTAGACTTTCCTGAGTAATAGATTGGGGATAGAGTAAATTATCTTACACCTTTGGTATTGCAGAATTGATAATGGCTGCTTTGTTCTTAAACTGCTTTCCAGCTTCTCTTACCATCAGGTCTCCTGTCAGGTGCTGGTCTGCTCTACAGCACACACTGACGTGTTCGCTCCTGTTTACCCATATTTGTCCCTCCCATCCCCTCTCTCAGTTCTTCACAGCGATTTCCCTTTTCTGTGTGTTGCCAGTACTCAAGTGCTTGCAGAATTGAATTGGATTTGTAGTTGAAGGACCAGAGAAGATAATTTTTCCCACTAGAACTGAATGAACAAATGCTTATTATTGTGGAAAGCTTCTGGATATAGGTAGGAGGTGCTGGTGCTGTATATGTTAATATTTGTTCTTAAGATGCTCAAAGTCCAGTAGGAAGAAGACAGTCTCCTATTTAATATGCAGTTCTACACTACACATACTCAAAGTATAGTGGTAGTATAAATGAACTCGGTGTTTACACTGAATCTTGAAGGGTGAATAGGTGTGTGAGAAATAGAGTTTTGTGACATGTTTGGTGGTTGTGCATTTTTTTTTTTTTAAAGATTTCATTTATTTATTTGAGAGAGAGTAAGAGCGAGCACAGGGAGGAGCAGAGGGAGAGAGACAGACTCTATACTGAGCTCAGCCCGATGTGGGGCTCGATCTCATGATCCTCAGGTCAGGACCTGAGCTGAAATCAAGAGTCGGACTCTTCTTTTTTTTTAAAGATTTTATTTATTTATTTGACAGAGATCACAAGTAGGCAGAGAGGCAGGCAGGCAGAGAGAGGAGGAAGCAGGCTCCCCGCTGAGCAGAGAGCCTGATGCAGGACTCAATCCCAGAACCCTGAGATCATGACCTGAGCCGAAGGCAGCGGCCCAACCCACTGAGCCATCCAGGCGCCCAAGAGTCAGACTTTTTTTTTTTTTAAAGATTTTATTTTATTTATTTGTCATAGAGAGAGAAGCGAGAGCAAGCACAGGCAGACAGAGTGGCAGGCAGAGGCAGAGGGAGACTCAGCAGGCTCCCTGCCAAGCAAGGAGCCCGATGTGGGACTCGATCCCAGTACGCCGGGGTCATGACCTGAGCAGTTGGGCAGCCGCCCAACCAACTGAGCCACCCAGGCGTCCCAGGAGTCGGACTCTTAAACAACTGAACCACCCAGGCGCCCCAAGTGGTTCTGCATTTCTCAGCCTTACTCTTTCATTATACACATCTACCTTGAGTTGTTTCATTGTTGAGTTGCCTTCCTATTTTGATAAGTTACTTTTTTCTGTGGCATGTACTTTTTATATTATTTCTCTAGAAGTGTGCTGTCCAATTCAGTCACTACTAGCCACATGTGGCTTTGTAAATTAATGTCACACCAGCCACATGTGGGTATAGGCTACCGTGTTGGGCAGTACAGGTATAGAACATTTATATTATTGCAGAAGGTTCTGTTGGGCCTTGCTGCTCTAGAATCATGTTTTGCTCATCAGACATTTTCATGTTAGGATAATGCATTGAGTTAGGAATAGAATGAATAAACTTAATAGCTTTCTGACATCATTGGAAGATGCAGAGTGGTTGGTATTTATGAACAGAGGGGAGAGAGTATAGGATATTTACATTAGTGAAGAATATAGGCATTGGAGTCCAATCTAAGTTGGACTCATGTTCTCTCTACCTTAAATTGTTTGGCTTTGGGCATGTACTTCATTTGTGAAGCCTCAGTTTTTCGTTATACTTAATATTCTCAAGATGCTTACAGTCCAGTAGGGGAGGACACAGTCATATATTATTTTATATATATTAAATATATAAATAAACTTACAGATTTGTGTGCGTATAAAATAAATGTAAGGGGGCTTAACACAATATCTCAGTACATGATAAGATGATTATTATTTTTTTTTAAAGTCACTGATTATTTAAATAAATTTTAAAAACTATACAGTGAATTTTTTAAAAGATTTGATTATTCACTTGGCAGAGAGAGTAAAAGCAGGGGGAGGAGTAGGCAGAGGGAGAAGCCCTCCGAGGACCCTGGGATCGTGACCTGAGCCAAAGGCAGCTGCTAACTGACCGAGCCACCCAGGTGTCCCAATTTTTTTTCCTTTTGGTGCTTAGTTCTTTGAACTTCGATAAATATTTGCGTGACCACCGTCACAATCAGAATGCAGATCCGCTCCCCCCCTTTCACAAAGCTCTGACGCGGTCGTTCTAGATGCTTGACCTCCTCCCTTCCTCCTCCCTGCAGGCGGCTGCGGCCTGGTCTTCAGCATCACTTCTGACTCTTTGCATGTCACAGAAATGGAGTCGTGCAATATATACCCTTTTGAGACTGGCTGCTTTTCTCAGCCAAGTGGGGTGAAGGACTCCTCCAAGGAGTCATGTGTTTCAGTAGTCACAACTGATTTTTTAAGACATTTATTTTAATTTAGAAATAGTTCTTAAAAAAGAAATCTGCATCTGGAATTTTGCTTATAGAATTGTATTTGACTTGGGATTTTTATCTTTGAAAGTGAAATCAGTGATGATTTATAGGAAAAAACTACTTTTCCTTGTATCTGTGTGTCTTTTGTATGATACGGACTTGTTTTTCTTTATGAAAATGATTGATCATTGTAGGGGAGAGTCCCATTTTTGGTAGTTTACCCGTAATAAAGATCTGTGGAGTGGCAGCAGTGTCTTCATTTGAAAAAGTTGTCTGTCTAAACATTGATTTCTAAAATGTGGTCTGAAGATAGGATAACCAGCTGGCTGATTTGCACAGGCCTTTGCAGCCTAGCACTGGAAATCTGGCTGCTTCAGGAAACCCCTCAGTGCCAGGAAACCCAGGATCGGAAAGGGCCACATAAAATTCAAGGATTCTAGTTCATCAGATTCCGTTAGTGCCCCATAGGGCAAGTATTCAGACTAATCTTGCTTGCCATCAGAGTGCTTAGAGTCAGAAATCTCTAAGGTAACCAGAGCCCAAACCACATGAGGCTTTTTAGATTAAGATCAGTACTCTGCATTTAAAGACCAGGGTCTGGTGGCTGAGATTTGACCGGAATTACATCATTTTTTGTTTGTTGCCATCTGTAAGTCTTCACGTGATGAGTTCAAGAAGCAATCTACTACATGCTTTTATATTAGTATTAAAAAAATAAGGTTGTGGTAAGCAAGTTTCTAGAACTCATGGATATTAAAAGTCCAGTTGGATATTAAAAGTCCAGTTCAAACTTAACCAGGATCTCGCCTATTTTGGGCTTTTCAATTCAAATAGTGCTGTCTAAATCTTGCATACATTTTAGGTTCTTTCGTTGATTTAACTGTTGTGTTCACTCTTCTGATTTTGTTCATACCACCCCTCTACCGGTTCTGTAGATTGCTCTGTAGAGCATTTCTGTCTGTAAGCTGATGAGTTGTTTGTTTTCCTCCTGTCTTCATTTGAATGTAAGCTTCAGGAAAGGAGGAGCCCTTTCTGTCGTTCTGCCACTGCAGCTTGCAGTCCAGAGTAACACATCCCAACCACTTAAGTATCTGTTGTGTTGCATGAAAGAATGAGTATCTCTGTGAGTAGGCTTTACAGTTCTATATGCTTTCCAGCCTATTTTATCATTACAGTCTAGGACATGTTGAAACGTTTTGCTTTTGTTTTTAAATCTTCAGATTTTTTTTATTTTTTAAGATTTATTGTCAGACAGCAAGCACGTGAGCACAGTCCGAGGGAGAAGGAGAAGCGGGTTTTCAACTGAGCAGGAAGCCCAACGTGGGACTCGATCCCAGAAGCCTGGGCTCATGAGCTGAGCTGAAGGCAGAGGCTTAACCAACTGAGCCACCCAGGCGTCCCTATTTTTAAATTTTTATTTTTTTAAATATTTAAATATTTATTTATTTGGCAGAGGGTGGGGGGTGGGGAAGCAGGCTCCCTGCCGAGCACAGAGCCCGATGTGGGGCTCGATCCCAGGACCCTGAGACCACTACCTGAGCCGAAGGTAGAGGCTTTAATCCACTGAGCCACCCAGGCACCCCTATTTTTAAATTTTTAAAAGATTTATTTATCTGAGAAAGTGCACAAACACAAGCCAGGGAAGGGGCAGAGGGAGAGTATCCAAGCAGACTCCGGCTGAGCATGGAGTCTGACACAGGGCTCTGTCCCACAACATGAGGTTAGGACCTGAGCAGAAACCAAGAGTTGGACACTTAACTGACTGAGCTATCCACGTACCCTGAAACATTTTGTTTCTAAAGAACATTTAAATCCTGTGTTTTCAGATTGTGCAGAAGTAGTTTAAAAATGTGGCTTTAAAAAAAAATCCCGTTTTGTTAAGGCCTTGAGGAAAGCTCCCATGAGGAAAGGGAATTTGGAATAGTGACCTTAAATCTTTAAAAAGTGGCGATTCATAAGCAGCAGAGAGAATTGAAAGTTAGTAGATTTGAGGTTTTTGGAAAAACTTCCTTTACTCCTCTTTATCTCTCCCAGTCTGGCCGTACGCGCGCACTTTGTAAAGGCAGGGAGAGGAGAGCACGAGGAGGTTGGGTTGGGGAAAGAAAGAATTCAGCCACCTGAGGTGGTTTAGTACTTAAGTACATTAAATGGAGCAAGAGGGTACTCCTGAATTGCTGAAAGTCTGTCTCTGTAAAGTGAGGAGAAGCCAGTAAGTAGTTAACAGGACTCAGCTTGGTGAGCATGGGAATCTCTTGGAGAATTGTAAGAAACGTTCTTTAATTGCTGCCTCATAAATCCTGATTGCAAAACACAGGAATCTGTATAAATCACGGACACCCAGGTGTTTGCTGATGGGGCTGGTTTGAGCACCGCACTTAGGAGACACTGCTCTAAGTGATAGACCGGAGAATAGTTAAAACTAGGTGAATATGATTAAGTTTTGGCAAAACATGTTTCTGATTCTAGAAATAATATATTGATTTTATATGTAAAAAACATTCCTGCTTCTTACTGCTGTGGATATGTGAGAAGGCACACAGAATGCCAGTGGCGGCTGCCTGGTACATGAAAAATGTGTTGATTTTAAAAGCCATTTCGGGCTTACGCTGAATAGCCAACTCATTTTATAGAGTGGAAATACTACTTTAAGTGAACTGCTCCATCCAGTTAGGTGCAGGATTTGCTAACGTCTGTCTTTTTAAGTTTCCCATGATGTTTCCCAGTTGGATTCAAAGTTGGGCGGGGGGTCCTGGTTTGATTGAGCCTCCATTTAATCTCAGAATCCTATGGATTTTTACTCAGGTGGATTGTAGCAACAATAAACTCAGAGTTTCCATTTTAATTCCATTAATCCTCACAGCAACTCTGTGAACTTGTGTACTGTTGAAACCCATTTTACAGATGAAGAAACAGACCCAGAGAGAGGTTCAGTGATTGGCCCAAGGTGATACAGCTAGTCGCTGGCGGTGAGGAATTCACGTCCAGATTGGTCTTAATCACTGTACTCGCATGAGTGACAGAAATTTGATACCACTTTGAGGAGTGCTTCCAGGGCCACTGGTGAATGTACTTAAACTTGTGCTCCCCTCTGTCTTCTGCTAGGATTTCTTGGTCATTTTGATGTTACAGAAGTTGTGATCTTGAACATCTTTCTTCTGTTACATAATTTAAAATTAAAAAAAAAAAAAACTCTTTCCTATAACTTAAGTTGAAGCTTTTATCATAAAATTTGGTTGAAAAAGATGCAATTTCTGATGAATCACATCTGTCTTTAGTGTATCCAGTGGAATGTAGGGCTGTAATGAGTTGGTGTCTACCATGATTGCTTTAATAAAAATAAACAATTCAAATTTAACATGGTTCCTCTTTTTTTTTTCCCTGAAGACTTTATTTATCGACGGGGAAGGAGAGATCACACAAGTAGGCAGAGAAGCAGGCAAGAGGGAGAGGGGTAGGCAGGCTCTCTGCTCAGCCCCATATGGGGCTGGATCCCAGGATCCTGAGATCATGACCCAAGCGGAAGGCAGAGGCTTAACCCCGAGCCACCCAGGCGCCCCAACACTGTTCCTTTTTCCTTCTTGAAAAACTATTACATTCCCCCCACAGAATGTTTACCTAATAAATTTTTATGCTTAGAGTTCTTACTGATCATCCTTATGTTCTTTGCAGCATATTTGTATATAAGTTGAAATGCTGGATTTTGCCATGACCAAAAGATACCAAATGTTCATATTTTGTTGTTAAAATTGTAATTAACACACAGTTGACCCGAACAGCAAATTGTGTATATTGCACTAGGAGTAAAGCTTTATTGGAAATGCCCCTCTTAAGAGGTGGGGGATTATGTGGTTCTCATTAAATTAGAAAGCTTCATTGACCAGTATTTCAAATTGTGTTCTGGTTGGCTTCCCAAAGATTTTTTTTTTAAGATTTTATTTATTTGACAGAGATCACAAGTAGGCAGAGAGAGAAGGGGAAGCAGGCTCCCTGCGGAGCAGAGCCCGACGTGGGGCTCGATCCCAGGACCCTGGGATCATGACCTGAGCTGAAGGCAGAGGCTTTAACCCACTGAGCCTCCCAGGCGCCCCTTCCCATAGACTTCTAAATGTAGGTTAAGTATATTTATAGGTTTTTAAATACAGGGGACCAAACTAAAATTGAAGATGGGTGAGGAGAGAAGATAAGTAAAGAGAATAGCCCTTGTGCATTGGCTGCAGGTGCATCTACAGGCACAGCAGCTTTGTGTAAGCACTTCTGTGAACTTGAGCATCTAGAAAGTGTTCCTTGAACTCCATGCCCACATGTTCCTTGGGAAATCTTGGGATATGGGTTCCTTAGCAGACAGCAGTTCTTGAGAACTCCTTGCTGTGTGCTAGAAACCGTACCAGGATGTTCACCTTTGCACTATTAGAGCACTATTTAAAAATAGTAAGGGTATATAGATAGATGTGCATTCTCTAGGGGAAATCCTGTGTGGCACTTAAAGCTGCAAAATTTAAGTATCTCGGTTTAGAACAGTTAATACTGTATTCATAGAAACCTTGAATAACAGGTTTCATTGAACTTCACAGTTCCATTTATATGCGGGTGGGTTCTAGCCATAAATACAGTACATCTAGTATGTAAATGGGTTTTCTCAAATCTTTTCTCTACCTTGCCTTATTGTAAGAATACAGTAAAAAATATGACAAACGTGTTAATTGACTTATTGGTAAGGCTTCTGCTCAACAGGCTATATTAAGTTTTGGGGGAGTCAAAGATACACAGATCTTCAACTATGGGGGGGGTGGATGTATCTAACCCCCCATTTAATATATGAAAAAAGCAACATTTAAATTCAATGTGGTGGGAAGCACATGGGACAAGTGGGGTTATGTCTAAATGAAGATAAAAAGGAATTTACTTTCTAAAGATTTTAGAACATGGGATGGTGGGGAGAGGGAGAGACTCTAGCATGCTCAATCTCACGACCTGAACCAAAACCCAGCAGTCGGACACTTAACTGACTGCTCCACCCAGGTGCCCCAAAAGGACTTTGCTTTTTAAAAATGTTTATCAGTTCAAGATGGTAAGCACATAAAGGTCAAGTTCTTTATTCATGCCATTTTTTCATTTTCTCAAAGTATGTGTGAAACTAAAAAAACGTGTGGGAAGAATATTTTGTTTTTTGTTTTTCCAAGATTTTATTTATTTATTGGGCAGAGGGAGAGATCACAAGTAGGCAGAGAGGTAGGCAGAGAGAGAGGAGGAAGCAGGCTCCCTCTTGAGCAGAGAGCCCGATTCGGGGCTCGATCTCAGGACCCTGCGATCATGACCCAAGCTGAAGGCAAAGTCTTTAACCCACTGAGCCACCCAGGCGCCCCGGGAAGACTATTTTGACTAAATTGGTAGTAAAGGTGTGGGTAGTAGTGCCAGTGAGCAGCCATACTGAAATTAAACCATCCAAAGTAGGTGTCTAAATTCATTCCTGTCAGCACGATCCTCTCATGTATTTATTTCAATACTCCAGAGTTTCGTGTATGGTTCTCTTAGGGCTGTGATTGGGATTTCCTGGGGACAGGTGAAGGGATAGTGTCCAAAATTTAAGACATTTAGCTTTAATAAGTATCTTTGCCTAGTTTTCCTAGGTGTTAAGCTTTCTACAGTTCTACAATGTCTTCCTTTCAAACTCTCAGTGTTAAAGACTCAAGCACCAGATTCTTCATAATTTTTATTCAAGCAGCAATACATACAGGAGCTGAAAAAGATCATCACATTGATTAAAAATATTAAATACCAATTAAATAAGAGATTCCCCCAATAGAATATTTTGATTGTAGAACTTGAATATCTTTTTGCACTGATACTTTTCTCTGGTTATCACTTGATGAGAAAAAATACTCGTCCCAATTCAAACATGACCTTAGGGTGATAAGAAATGAGATTTGTCAGTTTCATAGCAAATCACTGATAAAAAACCTAAATGATTTTTCCAAAATTGTGATTATTGAAAATGCTCCTGAAGTCTTTCCCTCATGGTAAGCTGTCCAGATGTGAGGCAAAGGTTCTTACTGCTGGGTTGTACGTTACAGATGTGCAGCTAGAATATTCTCTAAATGCTATCTTCATAAAATGCAACACCTCCAAAAATCACACTTTGCATTTGCAGGATTACCACAGTCCCTTGAAACTTGCCTCACTTCCAAATAGACTTAGTAATTAGAACAAAGCCATGCTCTTTTCCACTGTCATTTTCTGTGTCAAATTATCTTTTTTCTTTTTTTTTTTTTAGATTTTTAATTTTTTTTTTCTAGTTACACCCCATGTGGGGCTTGAACCCACAGTCCCGAGACCAACAGTGTCCTCCCCACTGGCTGAGCCAGCCAGGTGCCCCCGCTTTCCTTCTACACGGCCGTGTACCTCGATGGTGATGAGGATGACAATCATCCACTCCAGGCGGAGCGCCCTCTTCTCTGTCAGGTGATTCCGCATTAGATCTGTCAGCTCCATGCAGTGCTGAAGCTTCTCATTCATAACCTGCGTTAGAAAAACCTCAGGAAGCACCTGTATTTATATTCAAACGGGTTTAAGAACTAAGTAACGTCACATTTCAAAACTCCAGGTCTGAAATAGGTAAACAATTTATCCTCCAAGTGTCGCTCCGCTCTGTCCCCAAGGCAGCCTGCCCGTGGGAACCTGCCTCCCTGGAGTCCGCATAGAGACACTTTGATTCGCACAGACCGAACGGCAGGAAGTACTTCTATTGAAACTCTTGCATTCTTAAGACGGGAGGGAAGACGTAAAAAAGGTTTTGAGTCCCAGTTTCTGGTTAGCTGCCCTTGGAAGTTTAGCTGTTAAGAAAGGCAAATTTTGAGGGGCGCCTGGGTGGCTCAGTGGTTTGGGCTGCTGCCTTCGGCTCGGGTCATGATCTCAGGGTCCTGGGATTGAGCCCCGCATCGGGCTCTCTGCTCCGCAGGAAGCCTGCTTCCCTCTCTCTCTCTCTCTGCCTGCCTCTCTGCCTACTTGTGATCTCTGTCAGATAAATAAAATCTTTCAAAAAAAAAAAGGCAAATTTGAAACACGTTGTGGCCAAAACGTCCGAAAAGATAAAAATGATGATTACTTTCTAAAATTGTTCAGGCTCTGTACAGACCCCCAGACTGTACCATTTGGCTGGGGGCACACTTGCCACTAGTTGGCACTGCTTTTAGTGCTGAACTGCAGAACTTTGGGGTTCCAATGCCCCACCACGTGCTGGTTGGGGCAGGGTCACAGAAAACAGAATCTTTGGCGGGGGGGGGGGATTGTTTTTCTAAAGATTTTATTTTTAAGTAACTTCTATACCCAATGTGGGGCTTGAACTCATGACCCCAAGATCAAGAGTCGCATGCTGTAGGGAATGAACAGCCAGGCGCCCCAGAAAACAGTCTCTGAATTTAAGACTTGGATGTGACCACTGGTGGTTGGACCTCCTTAATCTCTGTATCTCACCTTCTTTTGAAAATTGGAAAAAGTCTGGAAACTTTTTCTAAGATAGCCTGATTCTCCCTGATTCCTTATGGGTTTGGTCTGGACATTTGAGACCATCATTCACAGATGCATGTTTGGGGATTGACAGAAAGGTGCCGGTGTACCCTATGGACTGCGGCGGTGCACAGAGCCTTAAACTGCCCCAGGAGCGCCTGGGTGGCTCCTCAGTTAAGCATCTGCCTTCCACTCGGGTCATGATCTCAGGGTCCTGGGATCCAGCCCTGCGTCCTGCTCCCTGCTCAGCGGGAGGTCTGCTTCTCCACCCACCCCCCCGCCTGGCCCCGCCCCCCTGGTGCTCTTTCTCTCCTCCCTCTCTCTCAAATATTAAAAAATAATAATAATAAACTGCTTCAATAAAGAGAACACAAGGGACCGCAGTTATAAGCATACATTCACCGTGTTTCCAGCCTTGATGGCCATCCTGTCGCTTCTGCTCCGTCAAATGCTTACACCAGGGCCGCCCCTCCCTCCTGGCCCTCCTTCCCGGCGCGAACGGGCCGCCCGATCTTGCTCTAGAAACATGCTCATCCGCAGGCTTCATTCTCTCTTCCAGGCGACTAAACAGACACGTTCTTCCCCACTTCCTCGTCACCTGCTTTACTCTTTAGCCCTTAGCAACTGCATATTACAACTCTTCTGGAACTTGGAAATGTCTCCATCGTAACAATTTTTCTTGGTTCTAAACCTCAGTGAATTCAGGCATTTGACAAGACCTTGAAAGGCACACTTCCTCCCCTAAGATCTAGGTTCTACCCCGGACAGCCATTTTTCCTGGGTTTTCTCTGCCCCCTTCTGCCTTTAGATGACACTTCCCAAAGTCCTGCTCTTACCCTTCTTGTCTTCTAGCTCTGTGCTCTGTACTGTCTCACCCACTTCGGTTTGTGTAGACGCTCCCGAAACTTCGGTAACCCTACATCTCACCATCACTGCTTCTGTGAAGTGTATGTGCCAACTGGACTGTTAAGTCATTTCCAAAAGACTATGCTTAGTATGTTTATTTAAAAGTAAACTGTCGGGGCACCTGGATGGCTCAGTGGGTTAAAGCCTCTGCCTTCGGCTCAGATCATGATCCCAGGGTCCTGGGATCAAGCCCCGCATCAGGCTCTCTGCTCAGCTTGGAGCCTGCTTCCTCCTCTTTCTCTGCCTGTCTCTCTGCCTACTTGTGATCTTTGTCAAATAAATAAATAAAATCTTAAAAAAAAATGCTTTAAAAAAAAAAAGTAAACTGTCATCGCCATAAATGGACAACAGCGTGACATAAAACACTGTTACCTTCAGGAAACTGAGCCTGACTCCCTGGAAAGAGGGAGGAGCATACATTAGAGGGCCCATCAGGAGCCACTAAACCACCAAAACCAAACTTGTTCAGGGTCCAGGTGTCACCTAAATTCCGCTCTTGAACAAGTGTACATACCCCACACTTTGGGATAGACTTAAACGATCTCTTATACTCCCAAATATAACTGTGTAATTCTGGTTTCTTCTTTGACTGAATTTCTACCTGCCTCCAGAACATCTTACGGGTTTCCTGACCACACAACTTTAATGTTTCTCAAACTAAAACTGACATCCTGTCCAAGTCTATCCCTTGTCTTGCGTTCCCTCCTCTGATCAGGTCATGCTGTTCCCAGTCACCTGGGGTAGAGATTATTTCTTCTAAGATTATTTAGGGGCACCTGGGTGGCTCAGTGGGTTAAGCCGCTGCCTTCGGCTCAGGTCATGGTCTCAGGGTCCTGGGATCGAGCCCCGCATCAGGCTCTCTGCTCAGAGGGGAGCCTGCTTCCTCCTCTCTCTCTCTGCCTGCCTCTCTGCCTCCTTGTGATCTCTCTGTCAAATAAATAAATAAAATCTTTAAAAAAAAGATTATTTATTTGGCAGAGAGAGGAGAGCGCGCACAAGCAGGAGGAGTGGCAGGCAGAGGAAGAGGGAGAAGCAGACTCCTTGCCAAGCATGGAGCGTGACGTGGGACTCTGTCCATGACCTGAGGGAGGGGAGACGCTTAATGGACCGAGCCACCCAGGCACCCCTGGGGTGGAGATCTTTGATCTCTAATTCCCACTCCCTACAGTTAGGCCCCACGGTGGACAGTCTTGAATCTACCTCCTTCTTAGCACTCCTTAATACCACACAGGAGGTCTTCATGAAATATTACTTGTTAAGAACAGATCCACTCCCCCCGCCCCCCACTGGCATCAAGGTTCTCATTCTAAGCAGCTGGATCAAGTCACTCCTCCATTCAACAGCTTTAAACATTTTAGCATCCACTGCCTTCTCGACAACATGAAACAATCCCAGATCATCTGGTCCAGTCACGCCTCTGAGGATGGCGCCCTGTGCCGCCTTCCCAGCCCGCTCTTTCCTCGGTGCTCCGAAAGCACCGCTTCCTTATTTTAGCGCTTCCTTCATTCTGCCTCCCAGCCATCTGCTGGCTGCCCAGCCCCCCCCCCCCCACTTGGGGGAGTGACTCTTCCACCTGATTCAGCCAACCATGATCTCAGCACCCACCTGACACCCTCGCCAGCACTCCCCCCGAACCCCCAGGGTGGAAGGGGTGGCTAGAAGACCCAGGGGCTTAGCCAACCATAGCGCCCACTTCCTCCTCATACGGTTGGTCAAAGATGGACACATGTGCCAGTCCTCTGAAGTTGCCAGGTCGGGTGAAATGTAAACTTGGAAATTCCCTCTTCCCACACCCATTTCTCCCATTCCCACAGAGAAGGCCACCAGGAGGCCAGCTTGGCTCAGAAAGTGGCGAGGAGAGACTGACTTATTTGGATCTGTGCGATAGACATTCCCCACTCCCACACTCTAGCCTGTTCTTCTCAGCCTTTCATGGTGCTAAGTAAGTAAGCTCGTTCAAACTTTTCTGTGGTGTGCAAGCAGGACCGTCCTGGCTTCCTGCTTCATTGAGCTATAGAGTCCTGCGTGTTACCTGCACACACGTGAAGAGCACGAGGAAACAGGGATGGTACCACAGAGGTGGGAATGTGGAGTAGGCGCTCAACAGGCGGGGAGTGGGCGCCTGGGTGGCTCCCTCAGTGCAGCATCTGCCTTTGGCTCAGCTCATGATCCCAGAGTCCTGCGATGGGGTCCTGGGGTCCTGCACTGGCTCCCTGCTCAGCGGGGAGCCTGCTTCTCCCTCTGTCCCTCCCCACTCCCCCTCCCCCACTCATGCTTGCTCGCTCTCTCTCATACACAAAAATAAATAAAATCTTAAAAGAGATAGGCAGGTGCCAGGAAGAAAAGGTAGGGAGCCAAGGGAAGGGGGGAGCGCCCAAGACAGGAAACAGCACAGAGGCAAAGCATGCTAGATACTTGGAAGGAAGTACTTGAAAATGAGGTTAAAAAGATGAGTTAGTGCCAAATTGTGAGTGGAACAGTGTGACTAGGACATGGCAACAGGAATAGGATTCCATATGGAATTAACGTCGGAAATCAGCTGACCTTAAGACAGGGAGCAAAACCTAGATGACTTGGGGGGGGTGTCCAGTGGAATCACAGGGGTCCTTCAAAGTGGAACTGGCAGGTACAAGAGCTTAAAGCGATGCTACGCGAGGAGTCTGGAACTCGCCTCTGTTACAGGGAAGGGGCTGCAGGCCAAGAATGTGGGCAGCCCGTAGGAACTGCGAAAGGCAAGGACAGAGCCTTTCCCTACGCACAGCCTCCAGAAAGGAACGCGGCCCTGCCAACACCTTGATTTTGGCTCAGTGACTGTCAAGTCAGACTGCTGACCTACAGAGCCGTCATACAATACATTCTGAAGGCAGCGGTCAGTATGGTAATCCCCCCAGTTTTATCAGCCCACGGCCCATCGTACAGACTTTCCATAAATACCTGTCAATGAACAAAGGACCCTGAGGAGAAAATGAAAGGACAGTGTGACTGGACGTGGAGGGTGACGGAGGAAGAGGAAACCACGAGGCCTTTCGGCTTTCTGGTTGACGGACAGATGGAGGAACTAATGGTCCTGCCACAAGCTGAAATGGAGACTAGATGTTCAGTGTTTTCTGGGAGACTACCATGGGCTTCATTTTGAAATCTTAATCACCGATTAATTGTACAAATATTTACTGAGCCATGTGCTCTCTAGGCCTTGCCAAGAACTGGGAAGATAACAAGGAAGAAAATAATCCTGGTCTCTGATCTCCGGGAGCTGACCTTCTAGTGTGGAGTGACACAGAGCACGGACACTCAAAGGGACGCTAGGAGATGGGTCACTGTGGAAGGCGTGTGAGATCTGCTAGGGAACGGAAAACACCTGGAAGGCAAGCGGAGACCTGAGGTTAGAGATACTCAGCTGAAAATCATCCGGAAAACACGGGGTTGGAAGTCATGGACCCGAAGAGGAGAGCTGTTGGGGCAGGCAGGAGAAGCAGCCGGGACAGAACTTTGGAGGACACTCCCAGAGAAGGTGCGGCGAGCGACACCCCCCTGCCTGGCTCTTCCGCCCCAACTGCCCTGCTGTGCCTCCCCTCATCTTTTCTAGTCCGTCTTTTTTTTTTTTTAACAAGTGGATTTTTTTTTTTTTAAGGTTTTATTTATTTATTTGACAGAGAGATCACAAGTAGGGAGAGAGGCAGCCAGAGAGAGAGAGAGAGGGAAGCAGGCTCCATGCTGAGCAGAGAGCCCGATGCAGGACTCAATCCCAGGACCCTGAGATCATGACCTGAGCTGAAGGCAGCAGCTTAACCCACTGAGCCACCCAGGCGCCTTCCGTCTCTTAATTACCAAATGAAATACTTGACCTCCACCCTCAACGTCTTGGGACTCCTTTGAGCATATCTCATGCCTAATACTCTTATTTTTCCAGATTCCTTTCTCTGGGGAAAAAGAAAACCAACCAAATGGAACAAGGAACAGCTTTCTGCTGGCATTTCCACTAACCCTCCTTGCTCCGGGCGTCGTCTTGTTAGATGGTAAAGCTTGCCGAAGGGCGGCACCAGCTCTTTTCTTTTGTATCCCCTACAACCCCAGGGTTGTGTTGAGCACCCTGAGGCAGGCTAAATTCTTTTAACTTCTTCTGAATAATCTTGACAAAACCCAACTAGTCTTAACTGCCTTCAGCGTGATAAGAAAATACTCAGAGAGGCGCCTAGGTGGCTCAGTCCTGCGACCATCTGCCTTTGGCTTGGGTCACGATCCCAGGGTCCTGGGATTGAGCCCTTCGTCGGGCTCCCTGCTCAGTGGGGAGTCTGCTTCTTCCCCCCGCCCCCGCCGCCCCTGCTTATGCTCTGTCTCGCTCTCAAATAAACAAAATCTTTAAAAAAAAAAGAACATACTCTGAGAAACATAGTCTGGGAACTTCTAAGTATGCTTGGTAACTTGTGGAAGATTTAACACCAAAAAAATGGCTCAGAGTGGGCCTGGGAAATGAAAAACAATTAGCTGTAATGACTCAATCAAGCCACGAAGGT
Organism: Mustela lutreola; assembly: GCF_030435805.1. Lineage (NCBI taxonomy): Eukaryota > Metazoa > Chordata > Mammalia > Carnivora > Mustelidae > Mustela > Mustela lutreola. Next base: position 15,193,941 of record NC_081295.1, on the reverse strand, counting down.
GCTGAGAGTAATGATCATGGGGCACCCTGCTACAGGGGAGGCAGATGCAGGTGGAAGTGAGAGGACTTCCATAAAAACTGTTAGTTACCCAAGGAATTCTGATGACCGTAAGTTTGAGTTGCTTTGTAATGAGTTTTCAGAAACAGAATGTCCAAATCCATTAGATAAAGTGAAATGTAGTCTAAACCCATGTGGCCATCATGCCCGGCCGCTGTTTACGCGCTACAGGTCCCAATCCGCATCCCTCGCCCTCTGGGCCCATGAGCCAAATAACCCCTCCACTCTGGTGTGCCCATCATATATTTAGATATTTAGGGGGAAAGTAGCTTCTATCCCTTTTGCTGCTGTGTTTTTAGGAAGGAGAGGGGGAAATCCCACGAGTGCAGGTCCAATTTCCTGTAAGTCCCTTTCCCCCTAATACATTGCTACTTCTACTTTTAGCTATCTTGCCCCAGTTCCTAACATAGAATCCAATAAAGATGTGGTAGAAATATATAATTTATGAAGATAATTAAAATCAATCTTGAATTTTAGCTCCGAAAGAAAAAATGAAGTGGAGTTTCAGGGACTGTTGGTATTACGGAATTAAAGTTTGTGTCCCCCTTAAATTCTTACAGTGAAACCCTAATCCCGAAGGTGATAGTATCTGGAGATGGGGATTTGGGAGGCGATCAGGTGTAGGTGGGGTCATGAGGGCAGGATTAGTGTCCTTACAGGAAGGGGAGGGGACACAAGACAGCATTCTTTCTCCTGTCATGCGAGGGCACAGTGAGAAGGTGGCGGTCTATGAACCGGAAGAAGGCCCTCGCCAGGAACCCGGTCTGCACATGTCATCAGAACACGAAGATGCAGGTTGTAAGCGCTGCATGAGAGGGATATGTACAGAAAGCTCCAGAGGCAGAGGCACAGACCAGAAGGGAAAACTTTCCAAGAACGGGACATTTGGGCTCATCTGGCAAAATGCAACCAGGGATGTCCTGGCCCAAAGGTACCAAGTGAATCGAATCACATCAACTTGAAAGAACATAAGCTATAGATTATCTGTGATGGTGTGAAATTTAAAAAGACCCTTATTTTTATCCTGATTAATGCAATGGATGCGTCCTCACACTGTACTCAGTTGAGGACTGAGGAGCCAGGAGGACTGTCGTTCAATCTAGTTCATATGAGATTTAAAAAAAACAAAACTGCCACAGAACTGACTTGTTCTGGGACTTTTCTGATCTGGGGACTGACTGGACCCCACCACACCGACTCTCTGGACTGCACAGTCAACCTTCCAATGGCGCCTCGGCTGGAGGTGCCCCTCCTGGGTTAGCAGAGTGATGAGCCTCAGCATGGTCTCCGGTTTCCCTTCCTCCTCAGCAGCTGGTTCCCGTCCCGCTAGCCGATGATTTCATTGACTTCATCTTCACTATTGGTCTTGCTCTGACATGTCTCATCTTCAACTCCGGCTTTCCTGCTGGACGTAGCGCTCCCATTGAGTAAGTTCTTGAAAGATGTCCTTGTCTTTATACTTCTCCTCTGAACCATACCCTCAGTCCGCCTTCAGAACTGGTCATCGTCATCTTTTATCTCCTTTCTTGTAGTCTTGTCCACGAGGGACAAGCGAAGGGCATCAGCATCATGGAACCGTAACTTGAGGGAAGACCGGATGGGCTGGGGAAGCAGCTGGTTATTTGGGTTTCTGCCCAGCCACTTTCACGGACTCAATTAGGCACAGCACGCTGATTATCGGAAGAGGTAGGGAAGGTCTGCTGCTGCGTGGCGGCAATGACTTTCTACCTTGTCACATCGATCATGATTCCATCACAAGTCTCCATTCCATATGAAAAAGAGACATCCAAGAGCAGTAACTCAGAGAGCTCTCCAATCTGCCCCCAGTGAATGTGTCTCATCGACACTGATGTTTTCATTTAGTCTATTACAGAATTCTCACCAGATGTTTTATTTTCAAATTAACGTTATGAGGCGTAGTTTATGCATGATAGAATGCAGCCATTCTAAGCAGACAACTGGAAGACTTTTGACGAACAGATACCCTTGTAGCTGCCCGCAGAACATTCCCCATCATCCCCCAAAGTTCCCTGCTGCTCCTTCTGAAACTACAGCCCCATCCACTCACCCCTCCCCAGCTCCAGGGAATCACGGATCTTTCTTTCTTTCTTTTTTTTTTTTTTTTAAGAGATTTTATTTCTTTATTTGACAGAGATCACAAGTAGGCAGAGAGGCAGGCAGAGAGGGGGGAAGCAGGCTCCCAGCTGAGCAGAGAGCCCAATGTGGGGCTCGATCCCAGGACCCTGAGATTATGACCCGAGCCGAAGGCAGAGGCTTTAACCCACTGAGCCACCCAGGCGCCCCACAGATCTACGTTCTGTACCTATAGATGTAATTGCCTTTCTAGATCCCATAAACACAACCGCACGTGTTTGTGTCTGGATTTTTCACCTGGCGTGACTGATATTCTCCGTGTTGAGGCAGGGACCAGTCGGGGCCTTACTGTCGCTGCCTGCTAGTCCGCTCTGTGCATATGGCACAGTTCGTTTACCCTCCACCTGCTGCTGGGTGCCACACTGCTTCTCACTCTGGGCGATTATGAATAAAGCTGCTGCGAACATTTGTGTATGAAACACTGAGGACACGTGTTTTCATTTCTCCTGGGTAAAACACTTAAGAAGAAGAACTGCTGAGTCTTATAGTAAGACAATGGTTAATTTTATGAGGAACTGCCAAGCTGTGGTACCAAGTTCTAGTCCCACAGGTAATGAAGTTCTAGTGCCTTACGAACCCTTGGCATTAGTCTGTTAATTTCAGCCACTCTAAGGGGTGTGTAGTGAAATCACATTGTAGTTCTAATCGTACTTCCTTGGTGAACAAGGATGTTGAACATCTTTTCATGGTTTTTTGGCCATTTGCATTATTTTCTTTCGCGAGGTGTCTTTTCAAATCTTTTGGCCGCTTATGTATTTTTACTTTAAAGATTTTATTTTATTTATTTGAGAGAGAGTACAAGTAGGGGAAGGGACAAAGGGAGAAGCAGGCTCCCTACTGAGCAAGGAGCCCAACATGGGGCTCAATCCCAGGACCCTGGGATCATGACCTGCTTAATCTTTTTTTTAAGATTTTATTTATTTGACACAGAGAGAGAGAGAGATCATAAGCAGGCAGAGAGGCAGGCAGAGAGAGAGGAGGAAGCAGGCTCCCTGCGGAGCAGAGAGCCTGATGTGGGGCTCCATCCCAGGACTCTGAGATCATGACCTGAGCCAAAGGCAGAGGCTTTAACCCACTGAGCCACCCAGGCACCCCTGACCTGCTTAATCTTAACCGACTGAGCCACCCAGGCGCCCCAAGCGATTGATCTTTGACCAATATAAATCAGTTCAGTAATGAAGGGATAATATTTTCAACAAATGGTGTTGGAACACTTGGATAGCTGAATTCTATCCTTTACTTCACACCATTTTAAAATGGATCAGAGGGGTGCCTGGGTGGCTCAGTGAGTTAAAGCCTCTGCCTTCAGCTAGGGTCATGATCCCAGAGTCCTGGGATCGAGCCCCACATCTGGCTCTCTGCTCAGCAGGGAGCCTGCTTCCTCCTCTCTCCCTCTCTCTCTCTCTCTGCCTGCCTCTCTGCTTACTTGTGATCTCTGTCAAATAAATAAATAAAATCTTTAAACAAATGGATCAGAGACCTAAATACTGATGTTAACACCTACTGATTGTCTTTTCTCAGTCACTCCCACCAAGTTAGTACCTACTGTTTCACTAAAGCTAAAATTTTAAAACTTCAAGAAGAAAATATAGCAGAAAAGTCTCATGACTTTGAGCCAGGTAAAGATTTTTTAGGACAAAAAAAAAAAAAAAAAGCATGAACCTTGGAGGAAAGACTACACAAGTTGAACTTCACCCAAAAGAAAAGCTAATGCTCTTTGAAACAGTGGGGTGCCTGGGTGGCTCAGTCGTTAAGTGTCTGCCTTCCGCTCAGGTCATTATCCCAGGGTCTTGGGATCAAGCCCCACATCAGCCTTCCTGCTCAGCAGCAGGCCTGCTTCTCCCTTTCCCACCCCCCTGCTTGTGTTCCTTCTCCTGCTGTCTCTCTCTCTGTGTCAAATAAATAAAATCTTAAAAAAAAAAAAAAAAAAAAAAAAGAAGAAGATGAAAAGGCAAGCCACAGTCTGGGACACATTCTCCGTAGACCTCCCTGATGAAGGACTTCCCCAGCATATACGAAGAACTGTTTCTATTCAATGTTTAAGGAACAGCCGATTTTGTTAATGGGCAAAAGAGGGGCGCCTGCCTGGCTCTGCTGGGTAAGCACCTGCCTTCAGCTCAGGTCATGATCCTGGGGTCCTGGGACTGAGCTCCGTGTTGGGGTCCTGGCTCAGCCAGAAGGTTGCGTCTCCCTCTCTCTCTGTCTGCTGCTCCCCCTGCTTGGGCTCTCTGTCCAATAAATAAATAAAATCTTAAAAAAAAAAAAAAAAGTTTTCCTAAGTAATCTGAGGTTTTGATGGTATTATAAATGGCATTTCAAAATTTTCATTTTCCAATTGTTCATTGGTAGTATAAAGAAAAAGAATTATTTTTTATATAGTGTCCTTGGATTTTGCAACTTTGGTAAATTCACTAATTTGTTCTAGTAGCTTTTTGGTAGATGTCTTAGGACATTCTCCATACAAGATCCTGTCGTCTGTGAATAAATTTGGTTTTACTTCTTTTCATAGGAGATGTTCAATCTTGGGGCTATGATAAAACCACCTGGAGGGATTAGTGCCTTGTCTAGCTGGCACTGTATGGGGCTTTCTCCCCGGGTCCAGGGTGCCAAAGACTGGGTTAGTTAGCATCTGATTCCCCAGCTGCTGATGGGTGGTAGCAGTTACATGTCAATCCTTTCATGGAGGGACTCAATCTCAAACTGGCCCGGATACTGAAGACAGAGGGTACTCAGCATAGTACACATGGCAGGGAGGAGCCTACACAGCCCTTTTGTTCTCACCGATGTTTGTCTTCTGTTTGCACTTGATCTTGGCCATGAATTAGCTGACCATCTGGTCGTCAAGGTATTCTTCACACAAGGTGTCCTCAGTTGTAGACCTGATGCCAGTAACTCCATCTTGTACAGTGAGGACAGACACATCAATATGGCCACCTTCCAGGGCAAAGATCAGCTCATTTCTTTGGCATCAACCTTCCTGCCCAAGCCAAGTGGCAGTGGCAGTCGGCTTCCTGATGATTCAGAACACGAGACCAGTGATGCTTGCTGGCAGGGCCTTTGGTGGCGGGAAGCAGGGCGTCACTAACCTAACAGCACTGTGAGAACGACGCAGGGCACGGTGCTGACCAAGGAGGCTCCCAAAAATGTTCTCCACCTTTTTCAAAACCTGAAGTCTGCGTTAGGCAGACGCCTAACCAAGACACCACCCAAAGGTCCTCGTCTCTGGGCATTCATACCCTTGTGCAATCCCCTCCCTGACTGTGGGCTGGGCCCAGTGACTTGTTTCTAACAAAAAGAATACAGCGGAAGTGGCAGGCTGTAATTGCTGCGATTAAGTTACAAGAGACTGTGGGTCCATCTTGGTGGTGCTCTGCCCGCATTCTCTCACTGCTCAGCCTGATGAAACAAGCTGCCATGCTGTGAGGTCCGGTTCCCCAGAGAAGACTACAGGTCAGGGAGCTGAGGGAGGCCTCTCTGGCCAACAGCTCGGGAGGAACTGAGGCTTTAGCCCATCACCCCGAGAGGAACTGAATCTTGTCAACAACACATGAGTGAACTAGGGAGTTCACCTTCCCAGCTGATGCCTGAGACCACAGAGAGAGAGAGAGAGAGCGCCGGAGGCTCTGGCTGAACTGGACCCGGGCTCCTGACCCACAGACAGTAAGAAAGCAAGTGCTGTTTTAAGCCACTCAGTTTTGGAACAGTCTGTTTCACAGTGAGAGCTAACAACACAACCACAGGGGGTCCCTCAACTCCGTAGCGTGTTTAGCATCCTTTCTAGAGCCTCTGGAACTTCAGCCCAGTCCACAACCACGCAAGTCCAAGTCCCTTCATGTCTGAGCAGATATCTGGATTATCAAACCCTGTCTAGTTAGTCATTTAATATCTAAACTCATTTTGGAAGCCACTGACATTTGAATCTTTTTTTTTTTTTTTTTAAAGATTTTATTTATTTGTCAGAGACAGAGGGAGAGAGAGTGAGCGAGCACAGGCAGACAGAGAGGCAGGCAGAGGCAGAGGGAGAAGCAGAGGGAGAGCAAGGAGCCCGATGTGGGACTCGATCCCAGGACCCTGGGATCATGACCTGAGCGGAAGGCAGCTGCTTAACCAACTGAGCCACCCAGGCGTCCCTGACATTTGAATCTTAAGAGTATCACTGATCAATCCTCTTGCATCAGCTAAAAGCAGCCCAGTTTAGGATAGGCCTCCTTCCCTGACAGCTGGCAATGACCTCTGCTCTCCTGCGCTGGAAACCGCCCATACAGGCAGTGGCGGTAACAAGGTCAGTGACAACTGCAGCGGGTACCATACAGGTCCGAGACAACTAAGGTGACTTCGATGTTGTTATTCAAGGGGAAATGTCTGGGCTGGAGGAAAATACGTAGATACCAGAACTGCCTGATCATTCAATGAGCCATGGTGGGCTACTGAAATTGTAAGCCATTTTTTTTTTAAGATTTTACTTATTTATTTGACAGATATCACAAGCAGATGGAGAGGCAGGCAGAGAGAGAGAGAGAGAAGCAGGCTCCCTGCTGAGCAGAGAGCCTGATACAGGACTCGATCCCAGGACCCTGAGATCATGACCTGAGCCGAAGGCAGCGGCTTAACCCACTGAGCCACCCAGGCACCCCTTGTAAGCCATTTTTTAAAAAAGATTTTATTTGTTTGAGAGAGAGTGCACACACTCACCATCTGGGGAAAGGAGACAGCCTCATGCAGGGCTTGATGCCATGACCCTGAGGTCATGACCTGAGCTAAAATCAAGAGCTGGATGCTCAACCAACTGAGCCCTGTAAGTCATTTATTTTTGACGGGGCATGGGATGAATGTGGGGAAGCGGGAGGAAGTAAGACTGGAAAAGAGGAAAGAGCACGAAGGTCCTTGAATCGGAAGCAAAAACACTTGAACATAACCCTTGAGGCAATGAGGCAACCGGAGGGACTAACTTGGGTGGGAGCCACTGAGGAAAGACAATCAGGAGGTGTTAACATCACGATAAATCAGATGCTGAAATGATCTGACCGGAATTCTAAAGCAGTCATCATCAAACTGCTTTAATAAGCATATTATGAAAATGCTTGAAACAAATGAAAAGCAAACAAACAAACAAACAAACAAAAACAAACCAAAGTCCCAGCAAAGAGCTAGAAAGCATAAGAAGAATCATGGGAAAATTTTAGAATTTTATCTTTAGACAGATAAAATAAGCAAAATAAAAAACCCAATGATGGGCTCGGCAGCAAAAGAATCTGTAAACTTGAAGACAGAATGAAGGAAGTTATCCCATATGAACACCACAGTGGAAACAGACCACAGAACAAGTGAATAGAGCCTTACGTTACGTGTAAGAAAGGATGTGAGGTTCACATTATCCCATCAGAAACCGAGCAGCCCAGAACTAGATGCCACGGCGTTTTTTGGGTGCTGGAAGAAAACGGTCAGCCCAGAATCCTAGAGCTGCTGGGAAGGAAGAGGAAATCAAGAGAGTCTCAGACAAAAGGACAACTAGGAGACTGTGTTTCTATGGATGTATCCTAAAGGAATAACTCAAGAATGTTCTTGAAACAGGAAGGAATGAGTAAAAGATATCATGGAACATCATTAAGGAAAAAAGAACAACAATAAAAAAATATAGGTAAAAACAATAGAATTTCCTTCTCCTCTTGAGTTTTCTAAAATTATATTCGATGGTTAAAGCAAAAATTGTAACCGTGATGGAGTTCTCAATGTTTGCAGAGCACTGTAAATAGTGGCGGGTAAAGGCATGTAAAGGGTAACAGATTTTAGTACTTGATTTAACCTGGTAAAATGTCAAAATGAGTAGCCTGTGATCAGCTATGTATGTACAAGAGAATATCTAGGGAAAGCACTAAATATCTATTCAAAGAGGTTTACTAAAGATATACAGATAGATAAATCAAAATGAACTCCAAAAAATGTTTAAGTAATGCACAGGAGGGCAGGGTTGGACACGGACGACAACTTAGATGGATGGCAAGGCCATTATACTCAATGAATGAAAAAAGTCAGTTTTAAAAGTCACACACTGTATGACTGTATGTACAGAGCATTTTATGGAGATGGAGAATAGATTAGTCACTGCCAGGGGTTAAGGATGATGGGGGAGGGGAGGGGAGGTGATTCCAAAGGGGCAGCTCAAGATCTTTGTGGTGACAGAACAGTTCTGCATCTCAACGTAATAAAAGGTCATAGAACTACGTGCACATCATACAACATCCATTCTGCTTCCTACCCTACAACGTCCATTGTTTCCCTAACCCCCTATGGTTTACCTCCATCATGACCACCTCCACCCACTTTCATATTCTCTTCATACCTACGTCACTCTTCACAATTTTGCTTTCATGCTTCTAATGAGTGATGGTTCTCACTGGATGGCTTTTTTTTTTTTTAAGATTTTATTTATTTATTTGACAGAGAGAGATCACAAGCAGGCAGAGAGGCAGGCAGAGAGAGAGGGGGAAGCAGGCTCCCCGTGGAGCAGAGAGCCCAATGTGGGGCTCGATCCCAGGACCCTGGGATCATGACCTGAGCCAAAGGCAGAGGCTTAACCCACTGAGCCACCCAGGCGCCCCTCACTGGATGGCTTCTTGCCACTTACTCTCAACATATCTTAAATTTTGCTCCTCCACTCCCCCGGCCGCACCTGTCTGTTTTGCCACCTTCCTACCTGTCACTCACAGGCAAACATCAGTCATCCTTGACTCTTCCCTGTCCTTGACCTCCCATAAGCCAATTGCTTGATCTTAGAGAATTCTTTCTTGAATTCATTTCTATTCTTGCTGCCACCAACATAGTTCCAGGACTTGAACTTGGGTTCAAGTCTTGTTTGAGACTTGACAAGAGCTCGATGAAAGAAGAGTGGGTCTCTAAAACTCTTTTTACCTAGAAACTATCAGAATAATTTTTTTTAAAAGATTTTATTTATTTATTTGACAGGCAGAGATCACAAGTAGGCTGAGAGGCAGGCAGAGAGAGAGAAGGAGGAAGCAGGCTCCCTGCCCAGCAGAGAGCCCAATGCGGGGCTCGATCCCAGGACCCTGGGATCATCACCTGAGCTGAAGGCAGAGGCTTTAACCCACTGAGCCACCCAGGCGCCCCCAGAATATTTTTTTTTTTAAGATTTTATTTATTTATTTGACAGAGATCACAAGTAGGCAGAGAGGCAGGCAGAGAGAGAGGGGGAAGCAGGCTCCCCGTGGAGCAGAGAGCCCGATGTGGGGCTCGATCCCAGGACCCTGGGATCATGACCTGAGCCAAAGGCAGAGGCTCCAACCCACTGAGCCACCCAGGCGCCCCTCAGAATATCCTTTGATGCCATAAAGAAAAGTGTTGAAAACTGTCTGTACCCAGAAGATGGGGAAGGGGAAATCCAGAGATCAGAATCAAAGTCAAACAAGATATTTCTCCAAAACCAGTTAAACACATTTACTTAAAATTTCTCTTCACATCATTACACAAATTATAAGCAGAGTTGTTATCTTTCTCAGTAAAAGGGCAAAATACGTACCTTAACTCTACGAGTAATGCTAAGGAACTGACAAGTTTTATCATAAAGTTGTTCCAGGTTTTCTCTGTCCCAGTAGAAATCAGGAGTGATCAGGAAGTCTGAACTCAAGTTTATACGGTGTCTTAAAAAAAAAAAAACAACCAAAAACTATAACTTTTTAAATCTTGAATTAAAAAAATCACAGTCCCTATTTTATTTCCATTTACAAAGGATTTTATGAAAACATTTGTTAACGCTCACCTTTGTAGTACTTCTGAGAAATACACAAATAAAAAGACATGAGAATTTCAAAATTTGCAACCAAATTAACTCAATCTTTAACATTAATGTTACTTACAAAGTGTTAGGGAAAAAAAAAACCTGTCTCATTTTGCTTTCAATTTCTGACCATTTTCCTGTTTTCATTAACTTTTACAAATAGACGTTTTTTGATGGGTAGGTAATCATGTGGCTTAAAAATAAAGAGAAGGTAAAGCGACAAATGTCACTCCTGTCCTTATTCCCGGCTTTCCGTTTGTCTCACGCACCACAGGTCCCCACTGTTCGCTTACTGTGTGTGCAGACAGACACTGGACAAGGAAAGACACACACGCATGTACCTTTTTACCTAAGAGCCCTGTGCTTACTTTTAGATGAAAATAAGGCACAGAAGTAAAACATAAACAGTTGTTCACCATAACAAAGAGATCCCTAGGGAAGAGCCTGGAAAAGAGCAGTCAGCCCTCTTACCCCAAAACAACTTTGGGCCCCGTGAACACTTTACTGTGTCCTTCCAGACCTGTTCTACACATATATTCATGTGTGTGCACACACAACACATATGGGAGGTATGCATATATGGCAGGATAAAGATGAATATTCATTTTTGTCTGTTTACACAAATTGGATCGTACCTACATAATTGGGACTTAATTTCTAAGTCCCACTGTTGCAACTTGCCATGTTATCTATTCGGTTTGCCATGTTCCTTTTAATAACACTCAGGTGCTTTTATGGTAAAGAGAAGAAAACTTAGGATAAGAACAGTAAGACACTATAGAAACTGTTCATAAGCTATACTTAGTCCTAATCTCTGCATTTTGATATGATTATAATCTGCCATTCTGTTGGCATTACCAAGAGAAGAGGCTGGAGACTGTTTCTCCTCCACTTCTTAGAGAGCTCAAGGCTTCAGATGAGCTGCAGGGCGCTCCCGGGGAATAGGTTTTTACTTTGTTGGCAACCTGAATCAGGCCCCTGGCCTATGAGGAATGCACAGGTAAAGAAATCCCGGACCACTTCTCTCCGGGCCAGTCTCTAAGGGGAATGTGGGACAACCACTCTCAAACTATCTACAGCGATCCCTAGTAGCTTGTGCCACACACTTGGAGGGACAAGACGCTGAACGATCCTGTCCTGTGAAATTGTGCCAAGATTCGGGATGTTTCATCCCATAAATCCTGGGAAAATGACAAAAATGAAAGAAACTGAACACCTTTCCAGAAACTTCTTTAAAATGACACAGCGATGTACTTCGTCAGTCTTAAGACACCGTTCCTTCCTGTCTCTGAAAATGGCCGGCATGATGTCGCACCGGTGGCGGCTGTCACTTAGTTGTCATTCCCCTCCTCTCCCTCTTGCTTTCCTTTTCTGTGCGCCCAAGACGGAATGGGATGCCATGCACACCCGACAAAGCTCAAGGAGTTATTTCAGTGTAAGAGGTTCATTCTGTGATAAAAGAGCACTGTCTCAGAGCTCCACTGGCAGCATCCGTCTCTGCTGTGGCTTCTTACAGTGTGTCTCCGAGTGGACGACACACGGTATGCAACATTTCCGTAGCACTGGTTTCCACTTAGCAATATCATGCAGTATATATATATATACACATAAATATATATATATACAGTTTTTATTTTAATTCCGATGTAGTTTACGTGTTATATTAGTTCTACTAGGTTACGATACGGTGATTCATCAATTAGATACACTGCTCAGTGCTCGTTAGGATAAGTACTCTCAATACCCTTCTCCTACTAACACAACCCCCCACACCCGCCAAACCATCTGCATCTGCTCTCTACAGCTAACAGTCTGTCTTTTTGGTTTGTCTCTTTTTCCTTTGCTGTTTTGTTTCGTAAATGCCACCTACGAATGAAATCACACGGTATTTGTCTTTCTCTGACTGGCTTATTTCGCTGAGTAGTACATTCTCCAGATGTGAGGAGATCTTTTTACCAAGAATTCCCATTACCCAAATTCTAGAATATATCTTTCTACCTACCAAGAACATCTACTGGGCTCCCTTATGTAGGTTTAACGTAGATTAGTTATGATCTCTGGGCGCACACAGAATGTCTTGCAGTGCAGTCCTAGTACAGCCCAAGTTCTTCTAACGGGATTGAGCTCCCAGGGCTCCATGTCTGTGAGGCGAGAGAGACCGCCCTTCCCATCAAGGCCCACGTTGGCTTTTTACTAGACAAGGACAGCAACATCTTCTTCACACTGTTACATACATACGTTAATCTTATTTACAGAGAACATTCTACCTCAGGGCAAAGAGTTCACCCATTTTCTGCATCACTTCTTCATGAGATAGTTTCACTTTCTTCCCAGCTTTTAAAGCCTATTTGGGAGGGAAAAAACACAGACATACATACATGTGTCCACACAAACGTATCTCCGACAAGTAACAGGACCATAAAGCACATTCTAGAGCAGATGTAAACAACACCTTGGATGATGTCTCAGTCTCTCTCTTCAAAATGTCAACATCTTAATGGATAGAAATTCTATATTCCCTTGTTGCATTTCCCTTCTCAATGGCATTTTCTAGGATCTACAGTCCTAATCTCTTATTGAAAAAACAGGGCCTCTTTTCCCAAGTATAATTCTGTGATTTTTTCACAGTAAAAACAAAATTACAGTCAACAATAAGTTTTGGTGCATTCTGATAGAACTATTACTTTTCAAGCCACCATTTGTCTCATGATTTGGCAAAATAGTTTTCAGTCAAGAACACTGGTCATAATCCTCTTCCTTAGAGAGGAAACAGCTCACTTTTTAAAAAAGGATAGTTATATTAAAAATACTACACCATCAGAAGAAATTAATTAGAATTCTAAGTTTTCAAAAGTAAAAAAATATATATATAAAATTTTTTATTTTAGGTATAATGAATGTTCTGTTTTTGCTTAAATTCAGTACAGCTTCTCTAGCATTTATTACTTACTTCTAAGTATATTGTTAGGGTGGGAAATTTGTATTTCTCCCAAATAGAAACCAACCCTTGAAAACAAGCATAAAATTGGTATAATTACCTCTGGAATTGACTGAATAGACTCAACAAATTTATCCAGTGATGCCTCCCAAATAGCCAGTTTCACTGGGGGGAAAAAAAAAGGAGTAACAATGGAACATTTTTCATCCTCATAGTCATGTTTATACAGAATGCACAATTACTTGCCCGGTACCTTCACCACCATTTCAGTAAGAGTTTAAGGAGCAAATGTGCTAACAATGTGCAACTGAAACCTGAGAATAGCTCGTTCTCATGATCAAGTTCAGCACTGGAAGTGAAAAAGAGGGAGGAAAAAGTACACATCCAAGCCCAGCTGGCAGACTGCAACAACACTGGGTCGAATTCCTAATTTTCTACCGCTGCATCTCAGAAAGCCAGCGAGCACCAGGTACACCCCGAAGGGAAGCGTGGCTTGTCGAGGGCGCAGGAACCAGGCCTTCCCTGCCTTCCCTCCTACTTCTTACATTCCTCGGGGCTGTGCGTGTGGCTCACGAGCCCCCCAAAGCCTCCCGGGCAGGCCACATCCGCCACAGCGGAGTGTAGGGGACCGCCACACAATTCTTAGAGAAGGTCTGAAGTATTTTTTTTTTAAAGGTTTTATTTATTTATTTGAGAGAAAGTACAAGTTGGGGAGAGAAGCAGAGGGAGAGGGAGAAGCAGACTCCCGGCTGAGCAGGGAGCCCGATGCAGGACTGGATCCCAGGACCCTGAGATCATGACCTGAGCCAAAGGCAGAGGCTTAACTGACTGAGCTCCCCAGGCACCCTGAATGTCTGGAGTTCTATTTAGCACACGGATCTCTGTCCCATTGCTGCGAGGAACCGGGGTACACTTTTACCCAGAGGCCTGCGTCCAGTCACACTGGGCTTCCTCTGCCTGGATTAGAGACGACCTGAGAGCAACCACCATGCAGAAGACAGGAAAACAAAGGGGATAATACTACAAAAATTTCTGGAGAGGGAAAGCTTTACTGATACAGTTAATAAAGAATGAATACCTTCACACAGACACTCTATTCTGTTTTTTCTTTTGCAAAGCAATGTTAAGGCTTTGCTGAATAATCTGTGAAAACATGCCTAACTCTTTACTGAACGCTTAAACTTCCCTGATGAAATGAAAACCATGTAACTCTTTCTCTGACAAGTAGCATTAACTTACCTGAAAGACAAAGAGCATTCGAGAAAGCAAATTTCTCTAGAATGGCGTCATCTATATCTAGCTCTGAATTTAATCTGATTTCCCCTCTGTGAAGTTTTGACTGTCCCCTGTGAAAAGGAGAAAAAAAAATTATCTTCTAAATCTTAAAAAGCACTTTTTCTTTAAAATTTTTTTTTTCTTTTGAAGTAGTCACCTTATACTCTTTCTAGAGGTCATTTGGCAATTTGTACCAAGACTCTCCTAAATGTTCTTATACCCTTTGATCTGAATAATGCCACTTCTAGGAATTTATCCTAAGGAAATAATCAAAGGTGCAAAGAAAGATCTGTGCAGGAAAACTTTTTTTTATGGTGAACTAACAGTAAAAAATCAAGAAACTAGACGTTCAGTAGGAGAATGGTTCATTTATAGGAAATCCACATAGCAAAAATTGACAAGTGTGTTTTAATATTTTGTAGAAAGGGAAAATGATCCCAATTAATTGCTAATGGATGGTGAATGGTGAAAAAAAATGTAATATATATAATAGTTAATATAATATATTCCTATTGTCGATGGTGGATAATATAATAATGGTGAATATAAAGCTATCTACACAGTCACCTACAGTCACACTGTCCTCTAAACTCACACTGTCATCTACAGTCACACTGTCATCTACAGTCACGCTGTCATCTACAGTCACACTGATGCAGTGGGAACCGGAAGGGAGACGGGAAGCGGTGAACAGTGAGGGGCACATGTGAGGCCTTTGCGAGGACTGGGAGAGAGGGAATGGGAGGGAACTTGGGGACAGAAACGTCACAAGCAAACAGGCAACATACAAGGTAAACCATCACAGAAGATGTGAGGCAAGAGATGGGCAAAGCTATGGACCCAGTGGGAGGCTGCGAGGCAGAATGCTGACACCCTCATGTGGAAGAAAAAAGAAAAGACCGGACAGCAGAGGTGCCAGATGCTTTAATGACGGAGCTGTTGGCCGCAGAGCCACCCGAGGCAGCAAGAGCCGGGATCCCCGGCAAGACTGATGTGTCAGCCACGGTGCTGCAGCTGGGCTGGGCTTTCTTTCTTTCTTTTTTTTTAAGATTTTATTTATTTATTTGAAAGACAGAGATCACAAGCAGGCAGAGAGGCAGGCAGAGAGGGGTAAGCAGGCTCCCTGCTGAGCAGAGAGCCCGATGCGGGGCTTGATCCCAGGACCCTGAGATCATGACCCGAGTCGAAGGCAGAGGCTTAACCCACTGAGCCACCCAGGCACCCCTGGGATGGGCTTTCTGATGAAGCCAAACATGGGATCTGGGAGCCAAAGACACCCCAGCTAGGGACTTCACTCCTCCAGAGTCTGTAAGGTACTGGGTGAGTGTGCGTGTGTGCGTGTCTGTGGGTGTCTAGCATCAGTCTGCTCTGGAAATAGAGCATAGAAAGGAGGTTCATGGGAAGCAGAGCCACAAGGTTGAGTGCTTAATAAAAAAAATTAATAAAACTCCACCAGCTCTTCTTCTGTTGTGTCTCTCAGGTTCACGTCTTCACTTTCAAGTGCATATCCACTCTGGGCCCAGGCCCTCATCCCTGGTCAGGTACCCTTAGGTAGGACGAAATATCTCTGAACCTTGTCCGAAAAGCTGGTTCACGCCATTTGTAGGGTTATTTTGTCAGGACCAGATAAAAGGATGCCTGTAAAGTACCTGGAACAGCACCCGGCACAAGGCAAGTACTGTATCTTTGTTGGCTCGTAGTCGTTAGCTCTGACCTCATCTCGTCTTTCTACAGCTGGCGTCTCTTCCAAATTTTCCTCAAGTTCTGCTTCCAACCCTTCCTTTAATAGAAAGAATTCTTTTTCTCGTATTCCACTAGCCAGGTAACTCCCTGAGGAAAAGGGCCTCTCGATCTTGTTTGCACTGCCGTCTGTCTCCATCTTCCCCTGCTCGCTGAGACAAGAAAATCAGCCGGGGCTGCCCACCCACACGTCTTCCCTGGGGATGCTATGTCGGGCCCCCACTTCCTGCGGGCCCCCCATTTCTACCAGTGGTTCTCTTACATCTCACCCACACTCAAAACTAATAGGGGGAAAATGGGCTTATGAGAAACCTTTACTAGAATAACTTGATAGGTTCATTCTGATGAAGGCACAGCATTTACTGGTTTAGACTGCTTAGTTAGAACACTTACCATTTTGGGGTTATATATCGATTTATTGTAATTTATGGGTAGCCTGACAAGTCCAAACCATTATGTTTACCTACTAACACGTATTATATTGTTTAGGCTTTATATCTGCACCAATAACTTTTAAAAAAGATGTTATTTATTTGAAAGAGCAAGAGAGATCACAAGAACGCAGAGAGGCAGGCGGGGGCAGGTGGGGGGGGAAGCAGGCTCCCTGCTGAGCAGACAGCCCGATGCAGGGCTCAATCCCAGGACCCTGAGATCATGTCCTGAGCTGAAGGCAGAGGCTTAACCCACTGAGCCATCCAGGTACCCCTGCACCAATAACTTCTGTCTTAAAATTAGTTTCCAAGTGCCCAAGCTGTTTATTGCCTTCACTGCTTGCGGCTCTTTTTGCAAACTTGATAAAATGCTGCTTACTCTGTTTTTATGTAGTTAAGCTCTTCGTTTTCCCAGTGCACCAGAGCGATTTCATAGGGCTGGATTTCATGCTTTTCTAAGACCCGCATCACGTGTTTCATCTGGAAAAGAAGCAAGAACCCAGAATTGCACTGACTCTCTCAGTACAAAACTATGGTTCAGGGTTAACGCGTTTAGCATTTTTCATTACATTTGCTGATGTTTCTTCTGTTTAGTTTTTAATTAGCAATACTCGTGCCTTGGAGAAACCTCACTGGCTATGATCCTGCCACTGTGCAAAGCTCTTCTGCTTAATTTTGAAGGAAAAGGCAAATTCTTTGTGAGAGTAAACTCAGCAGATTAAATAGTTTTTATATTTAGGAAACAGAGAGTGGCATAAAGAAGAAAATTAAAATGACCCTAATTCCACAACCCAAAGAAAACCAACTAGTTTAACATTATGGTTTGTAGCCTTTAAATCTTTTAAAAATATGTAAGCTACAAAACTGTAAAAATTTAAACAATATCAAGGTACAGAAAGTGACAGTCTCTGCTCTGAGTTCTTTTTTTAAAAAGATTTTACTTATTTATTTGAGAGACAGCATGTGCACAGGTGAGCACACAAGTGGGGGGAGGGGCAGACGGGGAAGGAGAAGCAGACTCCCCACTGAGCTTGGATCCCAGGACTCCAGGATCATGACCTGAACTGAGGGTAGACGCTTAACGGGCTGAGCCATGCAGGACCCCCAAACACAATTGTTATAAAAGGCAAAAGTGCTAGGATAAATACCATGTAACACAGAGTGAGTAAGTTGTGGATTATCTGTTAATTTATCTTCCATGACTCAGATTATTGAGGGATAATTACTACTTTTGTTCTCAGAAAACTAGATTTTTACACTTTTATACTTTATATATACTTACAGTTTTATCTTTCACATTCCAGAACACAGCAGCTCCTTCTCTGATTTAAAAGAATAAAAGAACCAACAAAGTTAATGCCAGAATATATTCTTTAGGGCTATACATAAAGTCATGCTTAAGTAACTTCTAGGAGAGATCCAGAAGGCGATTTTTTAAAAAAATGTGATTTATTACTTATTTGACATTATGGTTCCTAGACGGAGTTGTGAAAACAAGAACTATTACTGAACTCTTGATAAAACCTGAGCTCCCCCAAGTTCATGATTTCTCACATGGCTTGCAGAATAAATATTATTGTAATGCTATATAACTTCATGTATCTAGACTGTTTCATATCTGGTTCAATTCTGATGTACAGAATAAGGAAAATGCGGGGACCCGTCTTAGCTCTCATTAAGAATCTATAGCAGATTCTGCTACAGGAAACGAATAAAGGATCATGCTTTTAATAGTTATGGAATAAAAAGACTGAGATAAATTAAAGCCAAAGATGGCTAAAAGCACCCAGGGAATAATGCTACAGTGCTTGGAGCAGTATGATGAAGCCACAGGAGGGCCCTGAATCTAGTTCTGGCTTTGAAAAAATGTGAGGTCTAAAAACCATAGATGAACTTGCTTTGATATTCTCAAGTTTGACATGCTGTGCAGTTTTTGATGGTAAATTAAAAAACAAAACAAACAAACAAACACGAGAAAGAGGGAGAAATTATGGCTCTGGGTTATTGCACCAGAGGAAAGAAAGGTAGAAATGAAGAAGAGGTAAAAATTCAGTAGTCCCTATGGTTCTTCAAATGTGTCTTAAGCACTGTGCTCGTTAGCATACGTGTGGGTCAGCACTTTGCATTGGATACAAGATGAGTTTGGTCTCTCGAGGAACTCCTGGTTTAGAAAAGACTGATGACAGACACACCCACAACTGCAGGTGCAGAGTGGTGACAACTTAGAGAATTACGCAGTATGTACTCTGGAATGTCCCTGGGAGGACCTGCGTTTCCATAGGACATGTAGGGCTAGGCCAAAGGAGAAAAAGCGAGGTGGCAGCACGGCAGAGGGAACGCCGTGGGCTCAGGGAGGAGGGGTGAGCGAGCACGGCGCATCTCGGACTAAACAGCTCGCTGTCTGCAAGGCTGTGGATGTGAGCAAGCAGCAGGCAGTCAGGCCGGAGAGGCAGCGACATGGAGTTTGGTCAGGTTCCACGGAACCTGAAGCCGGAGGGCGTGGGGATCAGAAGTGCCTGCTGAGCACGGCTCCTGTCTGTGTCGGCCAGACAGACTGGCAGTGGCGAGAAGAGAGGCGGGGGGGACCGGCAGCCGGCTGCGGGAACCCACCGGTGTAGGGTCTAGGTGGTCGGGGTTGGTATCCACAGCCATGCAAGAGGAGTAATTAGTTCAGAGGGTCCCTTGTGGGAAGACAAGAGATCTTGGGATCATGCCCCCTCCGTTCAGGAAGCTGTGCCATGCGCTGGGGCACTTGGAGGCCATGGGGGCTCGGAGCCCTTGAATGGGCCTGGTCCACACCAAGTGACACTAGTGACATAAGCCACACCGTGGGTTTTGAAGACTTGGTGTGAAAAGAAGAGTGGAAAAATCTCATTAATTATTGACTGATTATATGTTGAAGTGATAGCCTTGCAGATATGTTGGGTTAAATAAAACACATTATTAAAATCCGTTTCAGGTGACACATATTATTAGTGGGGTTCAATTTAAATCTTTTTTTTTTTTAACTTTTAAAAATGTGGCTACTAGAAAATGTATCTTTACATACGGGCCTTGCATTATATTTCTACTGGATGCTCTCCTAGTTTTCATCTAGAGGCCCACAGAAATTCAAATTCCTCCAAACCGAAGGGGACGCTATTCTACTTGGGCCAAGTGTTGAGCTCTCGATTATCTCCAAAGTTCTGTCAAAAGGAAGGTAAGGCATTGAAAGGAACCAAGCTGGAGCTTCCAGGAATCATCAACCATAGACACTGATATCAAAAGATTTTTATCAAAGTTGGGGTTCTTACAAACACTCTATGTGTTTCTGTTCTGTCATAGAACAATCCCATGACTATGGACACTTCCCTTAGTCTCTCTCCCCCTGAGTTTCCCCAGCTGCAAAGAGGGAATAATAGGCCTCCTGAAGAGCTGTGAGGATAACATGAAATTATTTTAAGTGGTTTCTATTATCATAACCATTCTCAGGGTTCCAGTCTGATGTCTCTGGAGAGGTAAGGTGGTATAAAACTTAAAGCAGGGGCGCCTGGGTGGCTCAGTGGGTTGAGCCGCTGCCTTCGGCTCGGGTCATGATCTCAGGGTCCTGGGATCGAGTCCCGCATCGGGCTCTCTGCTTGGCAGGGAGCCTGCTTCCTCCTCTCTCTCTCTGCCTGCCTCTGTGCCTCTATGCCTATTTGTGATCTCTGTCAAATAAATAAATAAAATCTTTAAAAAAAAAAAAAAAAGACAAAAAAAAAAAAAAAAAAAACTTAAAGCAAAAGAGTTACAGAAGGAAAAAAATAAATAAAGGAAGAAGAGATAACAGGATGGGAGCACGAGTCTGGTGGGGAGTCCTGAAGATGAATGGAAAAGTAGGATGCTATACATACTCTCAGAATCAAGAATCTAGATTGATAAATGAAGGACAAGCCATGGAAAAATTATTTGTTTTCAAAATTATTTGTGTTATCAGGATTGACTAGAAAATTCCTAAAACTGACGAAGCCTCCTAGATCAAATAAGTATCAAAGGAGAAATTTAAATCACAAGTATATTTGGACACATTTACTATTAAGGGAGGAGGTACTCTTCAAATTTAAGGACCATGTTATCGGGACAGCAACATGCAGAAGAATGAAACTGGACCACTTTCTTATACCACACACAAAAATTAATTCAAAATGGATGAAAGACCTATTGTGAGATAGGAAATTATCAAAATGCTAGAGGAGAACACAGGCAGCAACCTCTTGGACTTAGGCTGTAGCAACTTCTTACGAGATATGTTACCGGAGGCACGGGGAACAAAAGTAAAAATAAACCATTGGGATTTCATCCAGGTAAAAAGCTTCTGTACAGTGAAGGAAACAGTCAACAAAACTAACGCAGCCTACAGAATGGGAGCAGATATTTGCAAACGACTTATCAGAAAAAGGGCTAGTATCCAAAATCTACGAAGAACTTACCAACCTCAACACCCGAAAAACTAATCCAGTTAAGAAATGGATGAAAGACATGAAAAGACTTTTCTCCAAAGAATACACACAGATGGAAAACAGGCATATGAAAGGATGCTCGACATCACTCAGCATCAGAGAAATATAAGTCAAAATCATGATGAGATACCACCTCATACCTGTCAGAATGGATAAAATTAGCAACACAGAAAACAACAGATGTTGGTGAGGTTGTGGAGACAGAGGAACCATCTTGTTGGGGGGAATGCAAGCTCGTATACAGCCACTCTAGAAAACAGTATGAAGTTTCCTCAAAAAGTTGAAAACAGAACTACCCCATGATCCAGCAACTGCACTACTGGGGATTTACCCAAAGGACTCAAAAATACTGATCTGAAGGGCCACATGCACCCTGATGTTTATAGCAGCATTACCAACAATAGCCAAACTGTGGAAAGAGCCCAGAGGTCCATCGACAGACGAGTGGATAAAGAAGTGCTATATAATGGAATGTTACTCAGCCACCGAAAGAATTAAATCCTGCCATTTTCATCGACATGGATGGAGCCTGAGTACATAATGCTACGTGAAATAAGTCAAAGAAAGACAAATACTATATGATCTCACTCACATGTGGAATTTAAGAAATAAAACAGATGAACATATGGGAACAGGGGAAAAGAGAGAGAGAGAGATGGCAACAAATCATGGGAGACACTTAACAATAGAGAACAGAGGGTTGATGGGAAGTGGGTTGGGGGATGGGCTAGACGGGTAATGGGTATTAAGGAAGGGCATGTGTTACGAGGAGCACTGGGTGTTTTATAAATAAGGGAGGAATCACCAAATTCTACTCCTAAAATCAATTATTACACTATATGTTACTAACTAGAATTTGAATAAAAAATTGAAAAAGAAAGAAAATTACAATGTAGAAAAGGTATAAAATGCAGAGAGATAAAAATAAACTATCTGTGGTTCTTACCACTTGGAGGAAAAAAAAAGACCACGTTATCTGACCACAGGCCCATTTCCCAGAAGGGCTGCCCACTTGTCTTACCTGAAGAAGAATATTGTTCCAGGATCACCTTCTTTAGCAGAGTGTTCCACACCCATCACCAAAATGTTTGCTGCATCTGTGATTTGAAATTGAGGCATGAAAAACTACCACCATATAGTGACTCAAGGTTTACGAGTCACCTATGAACTTTTATTGAAGTCCTTACGATCAACCCATCGTAGATCAATAAGTGCTCTGTAACATTCTGTCCATTTTTAGGTTTCTGAAAGTATTCAACATATGAAAATGAAAGACTATAAGAAATTACTTTCACAAAACACTGAAACACCTGTGACACTATTATTAGTACTATTTAAAACCACTCATGGACACTGATCTTCATTCACAGTAATCACTAGTCCAGTTAATAATGATTAAAGTCTTAGTTTCAATGCAACTAAGATTCAAGAATTAAAATTTCTACAAAATTCTCTTCTTTTCAATACCATTTTGTTAATAAAATGATTTTAATATTTTCAAACTATTCATTTTGATGCTTTTTAAAATATATATAGTATGAGACAACAGAAAATATACAGAAACAAAGATACTGACCACTTCAAAACCTATCTGAATTCAAAGTTAATTATGAGAACCAACACTGTGGCCACCTGTAACTATTTAAATATTTATAATCTTTTAAATATTATTAGATATGTATTAATATACATATTAATATACACATTCATCAACAAGTAGTTGCTTTATTAGCATAATTAATAATTGTTGAGTACAAAATATTCTATAACATAAATTATAAATATATGTGAACATGTCAATTAATATATTAATGTTAATGTGCAACACCTAAAATTACCTAAACCTAAAATTAGAACCAACGAAATTTCAGAGTTCCTAGTAGAGGCTGGGGAATGGGGCATTCAGGTAACGACCAAATCCTACCCTACCTTTTTTGGGTGAGGTTAAACTTCCCTAAGCACTACATCCTACAGAGGGCAAAGTTCACCTGTGCACCCAAGAGCCACATAAATGAAATGGAAAAGACCCAGGGCAATGGGGCTGGTACTAGAAGCTAGCCCAGCTGTTGTGCACAGCCTTTGTAATCAGCCAAGGATACACCTGGAAAAAATAAATTTTTTTTTTTTAATTTTTGTTTATTTGACAGACAGAGATCACAAGCAGACGGAGAGGCAGGCAGAGAGAGAGAGAGGGAAGCAGGCTCCCTGCTGAGCAGAGAGCCCGATGCGGGACTCGATCCCAGGACCCTGAGATCCTGACCTGAGCTGAAGGCAGCGGCTTAACCCACTAGCCACCCAGGCGCCCCACACCTGGAAAATTTTTTATCATCATGGTTCTGGACATAGCTCTGGTTTTCTCAGTTAATTATGCTTGCTTCTACCATCAAATGGCATAAGGAGTCTGTACCAGGCACCAAGGCTGAAAGAGCACAGTGACATTTCATGTGTTTCTTATGGGGTCAATGACCCTTTGAAGAATTTTCTAGGTAGCAGGGAGGTTTTCAACCTGCTGTTTTTGCTACTCGGTGGTAAATTCATTAATTTCCACCAGTGTGTTCCAAGTTACTTATTTTTAAATACAAAACAGGCTCTTTTTTCAAGAATCCTTCCTGATATTGTCCTAAAATCCTGTTAAGTTTATTTTAATTCTTTTTTTCAATATTCTTTGTATTTCTCATTTCATTAATTTTGTTAGTTTTAAAGTATCGGATTGTGCTGGTAAATTTTTCTATAAAGGCTCTCCCTACATTTCTGTTAATGGCATGGTTCTTCTGTAACACTAAAACAACTTTTTTTTTTAAAGATTTTATTTATTTATTTGACAGAGAGAGAGATCACAAGTAGGCAGAGCAGCAGGCGGAGATAGAGGGGGAAGCAGGCTCCCTGCTGAGCAGAGAGCCCGATGTGGGGCTCGATCCCAGGACCCTGAGATCATGACCTGAGCTGAAGGCACAGGCTTAACCCACTGAGCCACCTAGGTGCCCCCTAAAACAACTTTTTAATGCAATAGAAATGAAGTGTCACAGCCTTTGATCATCCCAAGTCATGGTGATCCTACAAATAAAGCTTAATAAACCATACTGATTTTAATCTGAGAGCTAAGTTCTCTGTAAATACATTTTAATTTCTTATCTTTGCCATTTGTATAAGGAGACTCAACATCATTTTCGTGATACAATCCTTTTTTTTTTTAAAGATTTATTTGAGAGAGAAAGCGAGAATGTGCGTATGAGAGGTGCAGTGGGGGGGGGGAGAGGGAGAGAGTCCCAAGCAGACTCCCCACCAATCGCGGAGCCCAATGTGGGGCTTGATCTTATGACCTTGATCAGGACCTGAGCAGAAACCTAGAGTTGGATGCTTAACCAAACGTGCTAGCCAGGTAGTCCTGATAGAATCTTCTAAATAGAAAACGGAAAGTAAACAAATGCATATTTAAGGAGTATCACAGGAAAATTATTTTCCAATACATTTTAACATACTTGGCCCCAGGTTCAAGAAGATGTACCTCTAGGCAAACTGTTTACTTCAACGTATCCATGGGAGGCCAGATCTTGAGAGAGAGTCCCGAGATGGTATTCATCTGCGGTCGCGAACGCTGTGCAGTGCATCAGGTCCTATTTGGGCGACATCAGCATGACGCGGGTTACCAAGAGGTTAAACTGACGGTGACCACCTCCCAGGACTCCATTAGGCAAAGGAGGCTCTTGAGAGTTTTCATCAAAGCTCTCAAAGGCTCATACAGGGAACACGATGAGGGTGAAGAGAAAGGGACAGGGAGATGGATTTCAGCCTAGTCTATGAGGACCTTCTCCTGCCAGCCCCCAAAGTGATGTTACGGGCTATCCCGAAAACAGAGCTGCTCCCCCAGTGGTGGTGGTGTAAGCGCAGATGGAACAAAAGATAAGGAGAGGGTTAAGGCATCATATGGCCCTGGGTGGGGTCCGTATGACACCCGGGTGAGCCCATCATAGCAGCATTATTATTTGAGACCATGTGATAATTTGTCACTAGTCTTGTACATCAGAGAGGGCTTTACATCTACGAAGGAAGTACAGAACTCTTACTCTGGTTACTATTAAACAAAAAGTTGTGTTTATCTGATGATGTGTCCGGGTTTCGTTAGTGCATGGAGTCTTGTCTGTGTACATACATGTACATCTGTGCTGTGTGTGTGTGCAGCACACAGACGATAAGGGGCGTGGCACAGCACATTGGTCTGTCTCACTGTAAGTCACAACCCATCTGTGGGACCTGCTACCGATCTACTTGGTCCAAACCAGCTTTTAAAAAGAATTAAAGGGGTGCCTGGGTGGCTCAGAGGGTTAAGCCTCTGCCTTTGGCTCAGGCATGATCTCAGGGTCCTGGGATCGAGCCCCGCATTGGGCTCTCTGCTCAGCAGGGAGCCTGCTTCCCCCTATCCCAAGAAACGGTCTAACCCTGCCTAACCCTTTTCCTTCTGCCTTCCTCTCTGCCTGTTTATGGTCTCTCCCTCTCTGACAAGTAAATAAATAAAATCTTAAAAAAAAATAAAAAGAATTAAATACAACAAAATAGAAAATATTACATCATTCAGAGCATAGGTAAATGTTATTTTATGAAGTTTTTTTTTTTGGTCACATATGCATATCTAAGTATGTGTAATATAAAATATATTTCTCACTAGAGGGTGAAGTCCATTAAGTTCAAAAGCTACTGGCAAAGGTTTCATGAGTTTGGTACAGAATCTGAACAGATTTTAAGAAAAAAATCAGGGGGCGCCTGGGTGGCTCAGTGGGTTAAGCCACTGCCTTCGGCTCAGGTTGTGATCTCAGGGTCCTGGGATTGAGTCCCACATCGGGCTCTCTGCTCGACAGAGAGCCTGCTTCTTCCTCTCTCTCTCTCTGCCTGCCTCTCTGCCTACTTGTGATCTTTCTCTGTCAAGTAAATAAATTCTTTAAAAAAAGAAAAAAAAAGAAAAAAAATCAGGATGACAAAATACCTACTAATAGCATTGTTGTGAAATTTAATTTAAATTTTTTTAAAGATTTTATTTATTTATTTGGCAGAGATCACAAGTAGGCAGAGAGGCAGGCGGAGGGCGGGGAAGCAGGCTCCCCACTGAGCAGAGAGCACGATGCAGGGCTCGATCCCAGGACCCTGGAATCATGACCTGAGCTGAAGGCAGAGGCTTTAACCCACTGAGCCACCCAGGTGCCCCAAGATTGTTGTGAAATTTAAAAAAGCTGATGAATGTCCATTACTCAGAATCATGGCTAGCACAAGTGGTCAATATGTGAGAATGCAGTTATCACTATTACGGGTATGGGTATGTTTAAACCATCTAGATTTATGGGAGGCGAAAAAGTTTGCCAAGTAATTTAAATCTGAATTTTCGTATGTTCATAATTTTATATTTCCGCCAGAACATGAGTGATTCTATGGTCATGTGATACCTATGCTGCTTTGGCCCACCACTGGTTAAAAGAGGTTTATGAGTCACTGAATCAAAATTTACTCCTAGGATTTACTCATCTCAGCATTAAGCCCTTTCCCTTTCTGTTATATTCCTAGCACAGTTTCAGAAAAGTAGTATATTAATTCCTTCCCCTCTCCCACGTTTGTTACCTAACTCCCGGCCCTATCCCAAGAAACGGTCTAACCCTGCCTAACCCTTTTCCTTAACCTGTTACGCCGTTTTCATATGCGGTTTAAAAAGGAGCAGAGGAATAAAGAGAGGACCTGAGGATACACACAAACCGAAATCAAATATCCAGTCATCACCAAAATGATTTTAACTTAATTAGGAAAAAAAAAAAAAAAAAAAAAAGAAAGCCAGACAAGCAGAAATTGCTCTTGGATGTGACGATAAATGAATGTAAGCTGCCCTCCTTTTGCAGGAAGGTATCTGATAAGCTGATTCCCAGACTCACTGGGAATCAACCTGCGGATAAACCATACGGATTCATACAGCCAGAGTATAGATAATATAGAGAGTTACAGAGAAATCAAGTACATGCTTAAGGTTTAGAACTGTTAACACTATCTGTTCTCTTCAGGCTCCGTGGAGTTAAGAAGAGCTGACCGGACATGTGATTTAAGCTGGAGGAAAGAGAGGAATCCTGGTAACAGGTATCAGGAAAGGCCACAGTGGGCAAGCTCCGCTCTGCAGGAAGACTCAACGAATTTACTGAAACTTGCCAAGCAAAAGCATAGTAGGTTCGGCTGGACGTGAGAATTACTTCTGTGACTACTACAGTTGACACACTTTGTCTGGGCCGGAGGTAGAAGAGCAGGAAGCACAAAAAAGGTAAGAGATAAGCAGAGGGGTGCCTGGGTGGCTCAGTCAATTAAGTGTCCAACTCTTAATCTCAGCTCAGGTCTTGATCTCTGGGGCATGAGTTCAAGGACCCGTACTTGGCTCCAGGCTGAGTATGGAGCCTACCTAAAAAAAATGGGGTACCTGGGTGGCTCAGTCGGTTAACCATCTGCCATGGGCTCAGGTCATGATCCCAGATCTCAGGTCATGAACCAAAAAAACATCTGGTTTCTGCTCAGTCCTGGGATAGAGCTGTGAATCGGGCTCCCTGCTCAGTGCGGAGCCACTTCTCCCTCTCCCTCTGCTGCTCCCCCTGCTGTGTTCTAGCTCTTTGTCAAATAAATAAATAAAATATTTTTTTAAAAAAAGGACCCTTTGAAAAAAATTTTTAAAAAGAGAGAGAGAGAGAGAGATGAGGAGATAAGAGGGCCCCAGCCCTAGAACTATTCCCATGAATGATCTTCCCGTAACTGCACTGAAAGTGGCAGACGACAACTGTCTCTAGAATCAGAATTGTAACCTGGCAGCTCAGAGAACGATCCAACTCAAAGGTGACCCATCTAGCGTTGTTTTCTTAAAAAAGATTTTATTTATTTATTTGTCAGAGAGAGAGAGAGAGAGAGAGAGAACACAAGTAGGGGAGTGGCAGGCAGAGGGAGAAGCAGGCTCACCGCTGAGCAAGGAGCCAGATGTGGAACTTAATCCCAGAACCCTGGGATCATGACCTGAGCTGAAGGCAGATGCTTAACCCACTGAGCCACCCAGACACCCCTCATCTAGTATTTTTAAGATTTAAATTCACCATAGCAACAAATTGAGATTTCACACAAAACCCAGATTTCCACCAACTTCTGATCAAGCAGAAGGTCTGGCAATGATCAACTGAGGTTGAGGCAGGGGTCGCCGTTCCCCAGCGCACCCAAGCCCCCCCACTCCCGGCTGTCTCCTGTCTGCCCCACCATCATGTGTAACTGACCAGACTCGTCCATGCACTACTGTGCACCCTCAAGGACGGGACAAGGCAAGGCATTCAGTCACCGCTTCCATGAGAAAACACACGGAGTTCCAAAGAGATTAAAAATGAATCTCGAAACACAATCTGTTTTTACTTAGCCAAGGATTTTTACAGACTTTCTAGAGATTGTCACCTTTCCTTCTCTCGCTGGTCTCCTGTTTGGTTTGGCTCCCGGTTCTGGCCAGCACCACACAGCTGACCTGGCGGTGCCACACTACTCCTCTCTGTATCCTCCTCAAGCATCTCGGATCACGGTCTCTCTTTAACTTACCACTTCTTCTATTAATAAATGATTCACAAAGTTCTTCAGTTTGATTTGTTAGATTTTTTTTTTTTTTTAGTTTTAGATCCCTCAAGTTTCAAGACTGTACTCAAAGGGAAAGAGAGGCCCATGGAGTATGCTGTATTCACACACCCCCCCCACCCTGCCGTTAATGATATTGTTACATTGTGAAAAGCTTTTGTTTTCATACAAGTTTTTTTTCCTGGGTTTTTATAATGAATCACATATCTATATGGAGAGAGAACAAACTTCTGAGTTTATGATGGGATCAACAACTTGTTCTTAAATAAATGTGCCAAATTAACCTAAAATAGTTACTGAATTTAACACCTAAGCTTGGGCCTTTCTATTTTAAAGTGTTAAAAAAAACAAAAACAAAACCCTAAAACCCAAATCCAAGAAAGCCACAATATGTAATTCATTTTTCTGGCCACAGAAAACATGTTCCAGCAGATGGGGCTAGAAATCTATATATGATTCTTGTTTTAGCGCATCACACACTCTAGATGGAACACTTTTCTTGAAAAAGAAAGTTTGTTTTTATTCACATTCTAGTACTGAAGAAAATTAATGCATTACTGCAATGTTGTTTCGGTATCACAGAAAGAAAAATGCATGTTTTTCCTGTTATGTATAGACTGCGGATGAAAGTTATAAAACACAAATACATTTTACATTACTAGTACAACACTTTGGCTCTCCAGTTTTTTGACTACCCTCTGTGGCAAGAAAGCCTTTTGAATACACAGTACACATAGGCATATAGATCAGTAGCTGACACAAAAAATTCACAAAATAGTATTAGCTCTACCATGAGTAATACATTCTGATGCTTTCTATTCTATTTCACTGAAAAATCCCCCAAGAACAGACAGACAACTATGAACAACCCACTAGTGAACTTTGCAGCATACAGTGGTGCTCCTCTGAACACCACCAGCAGGCCCCTGGCCCCTTCCCTATCGTGCCCATTTCCACACTGCTTGGGGCCGTGGCTGTCATCCTCCACCATCCTGAGACACAGGACCCATGACCAAGAGGCACTGTTGTCCTGGTAAACCAGGAGCCAATGGCACATGCGCTGAACATCTTAGTAGGTTAATCTCCGCAAATGACACCAGATAAAGATTTGATTCCAGGAGAGCAAGCGAGCTCAGGAGCCCGTGTGGGGGTCCACAGAAAGCACACATGCTCTCTGGAACTAGGGAGAGTCCTTCCTGTCTCAGTCCAGAGCAGGAGAAAAGCCTCTACCGCCACAAAGCATTCGCCAGCCCCATGATGCCCGTGTGGCAACGGGGTGCCCCTCCAGTTGGGGCAGATAAAAGCCAGTCTTCTGCTTTGGGGGTACAGTACCTAATCACACCTTTCTTCATTGAAGGAAGTCAACTATGCAGTCAGAAAAAAACAAAACAAATCAACACTAATTAGACATGCTCAAGGTCTACTTCTCAGAATCAAGATTTTAAGACAGACATTCTAGGGGCGCCTGGGTGGCTCAGTGGGTTAAGCCGCTGCCTTCGGCTCAGGTCATGATCTCAGGGCCCTGGGATCGAGTCCCGCATCGGGCTCTCTGCTCAGCAGGGAGCCTGCTTCCCTCTCTCTCTCTCTCTGCCTGCCTCTCCATCTACTTGTGATTTCTCTCTGTCAAATAAATAAATAAATAAATCTTAAAAAAAAAAAAAAAAAAAAAAAAAAAAAAAAAAAAGACAGACATTCTAACCTGTTTTCTGATAGATTCAGAAGGCCTGATCAAATTCTAAATATTTACATTCCCAGTTTTAATGTGGATGACCACGGACACCAGAGACCCCTTTGCCTCCCTTCTCTCTTTTCCAACTTAATAAACATTTATTAAGTATTAGGCACAGTTCTAGGTATTAGCAAGATACAAAAGCAGGCAAAGGGCTTGATCTGAACCTTAAACAGTATTGATCATTTAGAATGGAAATGCAATTGTAGCTGAGAAATTCCCATAAACCTCTTAACAGTGAATAAAAAAAACCCTTTGACCCTCAAAGGCTAAAGAAGCAAAACCTCTCACTTTTTTCTGACTGTACCTTGCCATGTCATTTTACTACTCGATCTCACACAGTTACCACAGGCTAATGAGTGCTTACCTGTCTGCACAGCTACTAAAAAAAGATTTTTAAAATTTGATGACAAATTTCTACAGTCCGAATTTTTCTTTTTAAAAAATTTATTTGACAGACAGAGATCACAAGTCGGCAGAGAGGCAGGCAGAGACAGAGGAAGGGAAACAGGGTCCCTGCCAAGCAGAGAGCCTGATGTGGGGCTCGATCCCAGGACCCTGGGATCATGACCTGAGCCGAAGGCAGAGGCTTTAACCCACTGAGCCATCCAGGCGCCCCAAAATGGGCTTTTTTTTACAGTACCATTCCAACACTGGACTTAACACTAACACTATTCTTCCTCAAAGTTTCCTTAAGTCAATAACTAATCTTTTCATAAACTGTATTTTTATATTTAATTGCTTAAACTTTGTTTTTATACATACTATTAATTCTTAAAACTTAGATGTTGACTCCTTAGGGCACCAGTGTAGTTCAGTTAAGTGTCTGAATCTTGATTTCAGCTCAGGTCATGATCTCAGGGTAGTGAGATCGAGCCCCACTTTGGGCGCTGTGCTCAGAAGGGAGTCTGCTGGGGATTCTCTCTTCCCACCTGCCCTCCCTCTGTCCCTTCCCCTACTCACATGAGTGTGTGCTCTCTCTCAAATAAATCTTAAAAAAAAAAAAAGAGGGGCACCTGGGTGGCTCAGTGGGTTAAGCCTCTGCCTTTGGCTCAGGTCATGATTTCAGGGTCCTGGGATCGAGCCCCACATTGGGCTCTCTGCTTGGCAGGGAGCCTGCTTTCTCCTCTCTCTCTCTCTGCCTGCCTATCTGCCTACTTGTGATCTCTCTCTGTCAAATAAATAAATAAATTCTAAAAAAAAAAAAAAAAAAAAAAAGACAAGATGGTGGTTGCTTTTGGATATCACAGATTTTACTATTAGGCTTCAAAGGTCTTGCGGCCAGCTCTCTTAGGTTCACAGTAAGGCTATGTTGCATGGACACCAGTGACAGTGCAAGCGATGATTACAAAACAGAATGCCACCACCACACGTTTTTACCTCATTCACAGACAGAACTGGAAGGTTGGTCCTGGATGGCTGCCTGGTCCTCGATGCTTTTAGTGGTCTCTTGATTTGCGGAAGGTCTTGTTTAGGAACTAGTGTTTCCGTTGATGGAGATGAGTAATGTCGCTCTAATATTTTTATAAACCACTTAGAACCTAAGAGATTTGGTCTGTGAGTCACTTTCCTGTGAGTACCAAAAGATCTCCTGGTTGGAAGGTGCATTTTTTCATCCTGGCAATGCGCAGCATTTAATGGAGAGAGTATGCTTGTATTTGAGATTTTCGGACTAATTTCCAGGACCGGGGACTTACTCAAACCACCAGCTGCTGTCTCAGCAAAGAACAACTCCAAGTTCTGACTTCTCATCACGGTGCTGCATGTTGTAGTCTCAAATTCTTTCCGTGGCCTTAATGTTCGATGGACAAGTCTTTGGCACTGACGTATTTTTGATAAAATACAGTGAGATCCGGCCAGGGCTCTGAACAGTCTGGCTGACATTACCACATCCCGGGCTAAAAGAAAAAGAATTCTAAGTTCAAAGTGTTGTTTTTTTTTTTTTCTACATGTTTTCAAATATATACAATATTTTCCTAGATACTAAAAATATTTCTGTAAAAACATTTGCAAAACAAATACACCTTAACCTAAGTCTAGTAAAAGAATGAGGTTAAAAAAGTAAATACAAGTGTAATGACAACCTAGGCTTGTCACAGTCATGTTTAGAAGCTACTGCCTCTAAAATATCTCAAAAGCTGGAATTCTGTGTTTAGTTCTAGTCCAAGCAGCTATTACAGTTCACCTTTAATTAGTACTACTCCTTGCCAGCTGAGCCAGTGGGTTTTGAAGAAACTAATTATAAAAAATTTTAGAAATTTGTATACACTGGTTCTCCCCTATTCTCTTCTATGAAATTCTTACCTTGGAAACTAAAGACTGCCTTCATACAGGCCATGCAAAGCACTAAGACAAACAACGCAAAAGGAACAGGACGAACAACTAGTGTGTTTTCTGTCTTTATGGAGGAAGAGAGATGTAGCATTTAAGGTGTCTCACACACACACACACACACACACACACACACAAAATTTAGGTTTTGTTAAAAATTGGGCCACATCTCAGGAAAGTGAAATTTTAACTGCACCAACTACACTTAAAGATTAAAAGTCTACTAGATTGTTAATTACTCTAAAAGCTCTCCATAAGCTTTGTGTGTTATCACCAACTACAACCTCATATGCTCAGTTTCAAGCATCCCACTCCGAACTCCACGTCTGGTCTTTAAGAGCGCACTCCTCTTCCACATTTCCCACAACGCTTCAACCCCAACAGGACCAAACAACTCCATGATCTGGACAGCCTGTTAGTGCCCCTCGTTCCCACTGCTCACTTCCGCCACGCTCAGTATACATTCTGGGGTCTCCCGCCTCTCTTTCCCCCACATACCTCGAATCGCTTGCATCCCTTTTTCTCCCACATGCCTATGTGACATCGCATCCACCGAAATTTTAAATATAATTCACCTAATATGTGCCTGCGTCTGAACGTGGCCACAGACAACCAACCAACTAACCAACCAAGCCCACCGGTCTCACTTTAAGATCATGGCCGCCTCCTTCAGGAACGCCTTTCACAGTGCTCAACACCCATAACCCATTTCCCCACCACAGTCTACCCTGTGCTCCCTCCTCATACCTCCACTGCCTCCTCTTCCCTTCTCATTCTTGAATGACCTTGCTTCCTCTTTCATGGACAGAGCAGAAGAGAATTTCCACAAGCTCTCACCATGATCCACCTGCCCAATGACCGCTTCTGTGCCTATGTACTTGGTCTTCCCTTCCGCTGCCACAGACGAGCTGCCCGTGGTCCCACCAGGAACCAGGTCCTCCATGTGCACACCAAGTCTCAGCCCTTCCTGCCTCTAGCAGGAATGGTTAAACCCTCCTTTCCTCTTTCGTGCTATTTGTTTTTCCTTCTTTCCAGCATATATATATGCTGCCTGCCTCTCTGCCTGCTTGTCATCTCTCTCTGTCAAAAGAAGTCTTAATATATGTATGTATATATATATATATATGCATATATATTAAGACTTTATATACAAAGTCTTTTTTTTTTTTTTTTTTTACTTTAAAAGATTTTATTTATTTATTTGACAGAGAGAGATGACAAGCAGGCAGAGAGGCAGGCAGAGAGAGAGGAGGAAGCAGGCTCCCTGCTGAGCAGAAAGCCTGATTTGGGGCTGGATCCCAGGACCCTGGGATCGTGACCTGAGCCGAAGACAGTGGCTTAACCCACTGAGCCACCCAGGCGTCCCCCAAAGTCTTTTATATATATATAGTGTATATGTATATATATAGTCTTTATATATAAAGTCTTAATATATATACATATGTATATAAATATATATATATATATATAAAGTCTTAAAATACATATGTTTTAAGACTTTATCCCAGAGAGAAAGAGCAGGAGGAAGAGCAGAGGGAGAGAGACAAGCAGACTCCACGCTGAGCACAGAGCCTGATGCAGGGCTTGATCTCAGGACCCTGAGCTGAAACCAAGAGTCAGACACTTAACTAACCGAGCCACTCAGGTGCCTCTTTCCAGAATATTCTTATTAGCATATGACTCTGCTTTAATTTCTATCTTATAAAAACAACTCTCCCCTGATCCCATCTTTCCCTTCATACACTATACCTTTGCTCTCAGTTCCTTTCCTTTAGAAGTTGTATTAACTATCTCTAACTCCTCTGATTTTCTTGAATCCACTTCAATCAGGCTATCATCCCTATCACTTCGCCAAAACTCCCTTGGCAAGGCCACCAATGAATTCCGTATTTCTAAGCCCAGTGGTCACTTCCATCTTCGTTTTAACGGACTTATCTTTCAGCACTGCACCCTCCTTCTTCCCTGGACTTCCGGGATAGGACACTGGCCATTTTCCTCCTACCTCACTGGTTGTACCTTCCATCTCTTTTGTGTTTTCCTATCCCCTCAACAATCACAAGCACCATGGCTCAGTACTTGGGCCACTTTTCTTCTCTATTCTCAGCTCCTTATATGCAACCTACACATTGATGAATAGCAAATATTTATTCTTAAACCACTCTGATAAGCATGAAAAACACAACATGCTTAAAACTGAGCTTCTGAAATCTTCCCACAAGATCTGTTCTTCCCACAGTCTTCCCCACTCACAAAATAGCAATTATATTCTTATCTTTGCTAAAGGCAAAAACCTACAATCCACCTTGCCTTTTCATTCCTCATACCCAGTATGTCAGCAAATCCCACTGGCTTTATTTGTACCAGGTCTCAACCAACACTGCCACCAC